>NW_025767076.1:0-600000 GCF_003918875.1 Haliotis rubra
GGCGACCTCCAAAGCATCAAACTCAACAACAACAACACAAATCATTTAATAAATCTAATTTTTTTTTAAATGCAAACATTAAATGGGAGCTTATATTATTAAAAAGATCCTTCATAGTTCGGGATTTAAAATAGTTATCCCTTGTGATGGAATATTCAACACAGTCAAGCTGAACATGCTTGACCGTGATTCTTTCATCACAAAGGATGCAAACGGAGGATCCTCACCTTTCAATAGGTATTCGTGAGTATATCTTGAGTGGCCAATACGACATCGTCGCAAGATGACCTCTTCACATCTGGACTGACAGCCCAAGTAGGTGTAACCAATATAGGGCTTTATAGCATGTAATTTATTAAAACCTACCTGGGTGTCCCACTTCTTCTGCATCAGATCACGGATATAAGATCTAATGGTAGCTTTGCAATCAGAGTATGGAATAAGAAGTGGTGTCACAGATTTGTTGAGTGCTGCCTCAGCAGCAAGATCGGCCATTGTGTTCCCAGAAATACCAACGTGGCTTGTGTAACCAACAAAAGACGATGTCGTATTAGCCAGTAGCAAGTTCAGTATATAATTCAATAATTTCTGATAAAAGTGGATGTTTACAAGAAAAGTTTTAATAGCCTGGGGGCAAGAGTGAGAGTCTGAAAATATGATATATTGTTTATTAACCAGCGGATTAGTGATCTATAAAGATGCAAGAGGGTAGATTGATCCCCTCCCCACTTTGAAGGAGACACGACTTTTAATAAATCGAGTGCCTTCAGGCATTTGTTTGTTAGGGATTTAATATAAGGAATAAACGTTAAATGGGAGTCGAAAATTAAACCCAAGAACTTGGCCTCCTTGACAACTTTGATGGGAATGCCATTTAAAAATAGTTCAGGGTCCTTATGTGGCTTATAGTTTCTACAGAAGTGTATACAATTTGTTTTTGACTTAAAAAATTTAAAGCCGTTTTCAAGACACCATTTATTTGTTTAAACACAACTGCAATTGTCGTTCAATATGCATATTTTTACCACGACAGGAAGTATTAAAATCATCCACAAATAACGATCCATCAACTGAATCGTTTAAAACTTTTGATAAACTATTTATCTTTATACTAAATAGTGTGATAGACAAAATACTGCCTTGTGGGACACCCTGATCCTGACCTACGCGGACTTGAAATTGTCTGTCAGTTAAAAAGTTGGCTATAAATTGAGGCAAACGGCCTCATAATCCGAAGCCATGTAAATCTCTTAAAATGCCATATTTCTACGTAGTGTCATAGGCCTTTTCACGATAAAAAAAGATAGACACAGCGTGTTGTTTACTAATTAGAGCCTTTATAACAAATGATTCCAATCGTACTAAGTGATCGACAGTACTTGTGTTTAACGGAAACCACATTGTATATCTGTTATATGGTTATTTGTCTCCAAGTACCAAACAAGTCGATTATTTATCATGCGTTCCATGGTTTTGCAAACACAGCTAGTTAGACAAATCGGTCGATAATTCGAAGGATCCGTATGATCACGTCCAGGTTTAGGGATAGGGACAATTATAGCATCACGCCATGAAGAAGGAAACTCTCCGGAAGTCCAAATATCATCAAAAAAATTCAAAAGGGTCTCTCAACATGATTCCAGTAAATGCTTCAGAAGTTGATAATGGATGTTATCAGCTCCTGTAGCAGTATCGTGGGCCTGGTCAAGAGCAGTAATCTTCCCCATTATCTGAAGTAAAATTATTAGGTTTCTATTCTTGCTGTTTCTGATACTTTTGGAATAGAGGTACATAATTTGAGGGAGAAGAATGTTGTGCCAGTGTTTCGCCAAGTTTATTAGCAATATCAGATTTATTAGTTAATAACTGGTCTCCGTCTTTGAGATGGTGAATACTAGATCTAGAGCCCTTACTTTTGATTTTCTGGATCATATTCCATTCCTTTGATATCGGCGTTCGTGAATTTATTTTTGAGACATAATTTCGTCAGGATTGACGTTTACATTGCTTGAAGGTACGCCGTAGCTTAGCATTTAAAATTTTGAATGTATTCAAATTATGGACCATAGGATTCCGACGTAAATAATTCTCATCCTTCTTCCGTGCCTTCCTAGCCTGTTTGCACTCATTGGTGAACCATGGTTTTCGGATGTGTGGAATTGCAGAGGATTTTGGAATACACTCATCAGCTATATTATTGAGTTCATCAGAGAAGAAATCCTTTATGGCATCAGGAACATCTATAAAAGTTCAGGTATAAGTCTGTTACAACACAGAGTTTGATATAAATTCCAGTTAGCTTTTTAAAGTTCCATCTTGAGGATGTGGTAATATCAGATGGGTTCACAGGTTTTAATATTGTTGGAAAATGGTCACTTGCACAGAGGTCATTGTTGACTCACCATTCAAATTCATTCAATAGTTGTGAGTTTGTAATTGATAAATCAAGAGCAGAATAAGTTTCTGTGCCAGGATGTAAATACATGTTTGTATGTGTTAGAACCGTCATTAAATATGCATAAATCATTATCTGAACAGAACTCTTCTAATGGTTTACCTTTAGTATTAGTAGTTGTACCACCCCAGAGTGGGTTGTGGCCATTGAAATCTCCCATAGTAATTCAAGGTTTCGGGAGTTGGTCATATAGATTTTGAAGTTCAGTCTTCTGAAGAGTTGAAGACGGTGAGATGTACAAAGAGCATAATGTGTGCGCAACATGTAACGTGAGTCGCACGGCAACCGCCTGGAGACCAGTATTAAGTGTAACAGGGCTATGGATAATATTCTGTTTGATAAGGATCGAAGATCCTCCAGTGGTCCGATCACCCGGAGGTGTAAAAGAATGGTATGCATTGAAATGGAGTAGGTCAAATGTATCCGTCTGTTTTAAATATGTCTCCTGCAGACAGATGGCTGATGGTGTGAAGTCCTGGACTAATAGCTGCAAATCATTGAAATTATTCCTTAACCCTCTGCAGTTCCACTGTACAATATTATTGGAAGACATTATGTTATGTGGGGAGTTATTGGGGATCTACCCCGCACTTTTTTGTTGGGCGACAAGCTATGTGCCCTAGAATGGACGTTTTCACATACGTCCACGGCCTCAAGAGATTCGTCACCCGTGAAGAGCCACCTCCATGTGGTGGGTGCTGGGTAACGCTAAGAGCTCTTCAACCCCCTGTGTGGGCCCGGGGGTATATTTGGTCCACCAACCTGTTAGCCGGGTTGAGGACGGGAGTCTGGTGGTTGAGGGCACTGGGTCGAGGAACAGTGTTCCTTTGCCCAACACACCGCTTCGCCCCTTACTTCACCTAGACGGGTGGTTGAATGGGCCAATCTGGTAGACTAATTAATTTTGCTGGAGTATATCATCCGGGTATCCCTGGTGCTGCAAGTCGGAGATCCACTTGTTATTAGCACTGTCTTTATGACATTCCGTTGCGGGTGGGGAGCTCGGATGATGAACAAATATAAACTAAACATGGAGTACCAAACACCCTCAATAAAGACAAAACGTCCACTCGACAATGATGAGGAACAGCGGCCTTGTAATTCTGTTGGTTCTTGGCCACGATTTTTGATTACGGAAGCTCCGGATAAGAATCCCTTGAAACTTAATCCTTTTGCAATTTCTAAAGGTGTCAACGGAATAGTAGGAGAGGTACGAAACATCAAACGCTTGCGTTCAGGATCACTTTTGATTGAATGTAGCAGAAAACAGCAAGCGACCACCCTGCTATCTACGGATATGTTTGTTGGAGTTCCTGTTATAGTCTCTGCCCATAGAACACTAAATACCAGTAAAGGTATAATCAGAGACAGAAATCGACTGTTGGCTGATATATCTGAATTAGACATTGTTTCTGAAATGAAAGACCAGGGAGTAATATATGTGAAACGATTGACGACCCGCAGAAACAACAAAACCATTCAAACCAATACATACCTCTTTTCATTCTCTTCCCCAAATCTTCCAAAGTCAGTCAAGGCAGGTTACTGCAATATGTCAGTTGACATCTATATCCCAAATCCTTTGAGATGTTTTAGATGTCAAAAAGAAGGCCACGGTGTTAACACCTGTACAAAACCGATAACATGTGCTCACTGCAGTGAGACTACCTATGTTACAGAAGACTGTAATAGTACCCAAAAGAAGTGCACAAACTGTACAGGACGACATTCTTCCTTCTCAAAAGACTGCCCGATTTGGAAAAAACAAATGGAAATTTCTAAACTCAAATTTACCCAAAATATTAGCTTTGCTGATGCAAAAAACATCGATGACTCAACAACAGCACCAGGTGGTTCGTATGCATCAGTTGCAAGGTCATATTCGGACACCAATCCAAAGGTAAACACCTTATCAGTACCCAACTGTTCAATACATTGTCAAACAGACTTGACGTCGGTTAAAACCAACAAGCCTCAGTCACTCACACCTGAACAGTCTACTCAGACTTTGAACTCCAGAAATACCGTGGACATCCTGTCTGAAGTTCCATCACAGTCATCTAGTCAGGATTCATCTTTATCCCGGGAACCTTCATCATCTCAGTCAGCCCAACGAACTCGAACTAAAACAAATTCCAAGAACACTGTTCAAAGTACTCAGAAAGTCCAATCAAAATATTCAATAAATACGGATCGCTTGAGGACATCGAAGTGTCCGAAAACTCCTATCCCAGGGCACATAGCTCGTCGCCCTCGAAGGAAGTGAGGGATAGATCCCCTATCATTCCACCTACAAGACAGGTCATTTTACTAATATCGCGCAGTGGAATTGTAGAGGTCTAAGGGCTAATTCTAATGAACTACAGCTATTAGTCCAGGATCTAACACCATCGGCATTCTGTCTGCAAGAAACGTATCTTAGACAGACGGACGATTTTACTTTACGCCAGTTTACAGCCTATCATTATTTTTCTCCTCTGGGTGATAGGGCCACTGGAGGATCTTCTATACTTGTACGGCAGGATGTTATTCACAGTGCTGTTATACTTAAAACTAATCTCCAAGCTGTGGCAGTGCGACTTACTCTGGGTGTACCATTTACATTATGCTCTCTTTATATTCCGCCTTCATCGGCACTTCAGCAGACCGATCTTCAATCACTCTATGATCAATTCCCGAAGCCCTGTGTTATTATGGGTGACCTAAACGGCCAAAACCCGCTCTGGGGCAGTAACAACACAAATACTAAAGGTAAAATACTGGAGGATTTCATTTCCAATAATGACCTGTGTATATATAATGATGATTCAAGCACCTATCTGCATCCTGTAACTGGCACTTATTCTTCTCTGGATTTGTCTCTTGCAGATTCCAACGTCCTGAATCAATTTGATTGGTCTGTTCACAATGACCTTTGTGGAAGTGACCACTTCAAAACTATTCTTTCAGAAATAACTTCATCTGATGCTCCATCGTATACAAGATGGAACGTTTTGAAGTCTGACTGGTCTCTATATCAAACTATTTGTAAATCGAAACTGCGACCTGAATGTTTCAGTGATATAACTGATCCCATTGAAACTTTTTCTGACGTTTTTAAGGAAATAGCTGATGAGTGTATACCAAAGTCCTCTACGACTCCACATGTACGTAAACCATGGTTTAATACAGATTGTAGACAAGCCAGAAAAGCGAGGAAAAGGCAGAGCATTATTTCCGCCATCATCCAACTGTCCATAACTTAAATAAATTTAAAATACTCAATGCAAAGGCACGTCGTACCTTCAAACAAAACAAACGACAATCTTGGAGGAACTATGTCTCCAAAAATTAATTCACGCATACCCATGTCTAAGGTATGGAATATGGTTCAGAGAAGAAAAGGCAAAGGTTCAAAATCTATTCACCATCTTAAAGATGGTGATAATGTAATTACTGACAAATCTAAAATTGCTAAATAAAATTGGCGAAACTCTTGCCAGAAATTCATCATCAGCAAATTATGTACCTGAGTTTGAAAGATATCAGAAACAACAGGAAAAGACAAAACTTAATTTTGAGTCAAATAACGGTGAAGATTATAATGAAGTGTTTTCATTACATGAGCTACATACAGCTCTTGAGCAAGCTCATGACACTGCAGCGGGTGATGATACATTACAATATACATTACCAGCTACTTAAACACTTACCTGAACCATGTCTGGTCACTTTCTTAGATATATTTGACCAAATATGGACATCTGGCAATCTTCCTCCTTCGTGGCGTAATGCAATTGTAGTCCCCATTCCAAAACATAGCCGGGATCACACAGATCCATCAAATTACAGGACGATATCTTTAACCAGCTGCGTCTGTAAAACCATGGAACGAATGGTACATAACAGATTAATTTGGTATCTTGAAACCAATGACTTAATTACAAATATACAATGTGGGTTCCGGAAAAATCGTAGCACTATTGATCATTTAGTACGATTGGAATCCTATGTTAAGAATGCGATTGCAACTAAACAACACGTAGTATCAATTTTCTTTGATTTGGAGAAAGCCTACGATACTACCTGGAAACACGGCATTCTAAAAGATTTACATGATTTTGGTTTAAGGGTCGTTTTACCTCTTTTTATATCTCAGTTTTTAACAGACAGGCAATTTCAAGTCCGAGTGGGATCAACCTTGTCTGATCATTATAATCAGGATCAGGGTGTCCCACAAGGCAGTATTTTGTCTGTAACCTTATTTAGTATTAAAATAAACAGCCTTTCAAGGGTTTTAAATGATTCAGTTGATGGATCACTTTTCATGGATGATTTTAATGTTTCTTGTCGTGGTAAAAATATGCATACAATAGAGAGACAATTACAATTATGTCTCAATAAAATTCATAAATGGTCAATTGAAAGCGGTTTTAAATTTTCTAAATCTAAAACAAATTGTATACATTTTTGTAGAAAATACCAACCCCATAAAGACCCAGAACTATTTTTAATGGCACACCCATCAAGGTTGTCAAAGAGGCCAAGTTCTTGGGAGTTATTTTTGACTCTCATCTGACTTTCTTACCACATATTAAATATTTCAAAACTAAATGCCTGAAGGCACTCGACTTGCTGAAAGTTGTGTCAAATTCTAAGTGGGAAGGGGATCAAGCTACCCTCTTACATCTATATCGATCACTGGTCCGTTCCAAACTTGATTATGGCTCCATCGTGTATGGTGGTGCCTGTAAAAGCAACCTTAAACTTCTTGATTCTGTCCACCACCAAGGTTTAAGACTTTGTCTTGGATCCTTTAGAACTCTCCTATTGATAGTCTCTACGTTGAGGCAGATGAGCCATCTCTTGCACAACGCCGTATAAAACTATCTTTACAATATATTACAAAACTGTACTCTAACTAATCTAACCCTGCATATAACTGTGTCTGCACAAGAAATCTTCTCTTGTTCCGCCTCTTGGGCTCAGAATTAAACCATTCATTTCTGCTGCCGGCATTGCTCTTGAAAATATATCTCCTTCCCGTCTTCTTTCTTCTCCTCCTTGGCAATTGGTTAGGCCACAAGTCGATCTAACATTAAGTTCATTTAAAAAATCAGAAACAAATGACTTACAATTGTTATGAGAATGTCTTATATACTGTATCTATACATAATTCTGTATATATATATTTATAAATCTGAAGTCATTATACACTCTCTCAAAAAAGAAACGCAACCCCTATCTAAATATCTGACATCATTTCTAGAATAAAGATGGTGAATGTAAATTAGAATTTTCTTCAAAATACTGTTAATACGTTCCCATCTGATCAGTATAAGCTCCCAAACGGAACCATTGTCACACATGATGACCTTTGTATCCGTGTTATTTGAGAAAGTGCGAAATTGTCATGTACAAAATGCTAAAAGCCTGTTGCACGTGCAAATCGTTGAAAACACAGTTCATGTAGAGGGTTTTAAAAGCACGCGTAGTTTGTAATTTTTCTCTCATAATTTGCTCTCCAAATCAAGTTCGAAAATGCCCCGTTTGAGTACAGCAAATCGAAATATTGCCATTGGTCGCATTGAGGCCGGGGAAAGCTTTGGGAACAGTTGCCCGTCATCTAAACGTACACAAAACAACAATCTCACGACTTTGGAATCGTTACACACAGTTCCATGCAATTGAAGATCGGCCCCAGGAGCTGTAGACCTAGGATCACCACAATCGCTCAGGATCGCTTTTATTCGACTCAGCCACCTACGTAATCGGCATGCCACACCCACCATCACTGCAAACACAGGTGCCAGGTTTGAGGAGAGTATCGGCCCAAACCATCAGGAACCGTTTACATGAGGCAAATTTACGTGCAAGAAGACCAGTTGTTGGGCCCGTCTTGAACGCCAACATCGACGCCAACGTCTCAGGTGGTGTACTAACGTAAGGAGATGGACCCTAAGAAACTGGAGAAGAGTCTGGTTTAGTGACGAGTCTCGTTTTCTTCTTTAAACGACGTGACGGTAGACAACGCGTCTATAGACGAAAGCAAATGAACGTTTTGCAATCCGAACTGCGTTCGACAGGTCGACAGATTTGGAGGAGGAAGCATCATGGTATGGGGAGCCATGTCTTACAACCAACTGTCAGACTTGGTCATCATTCGTGGCAATTTGACGGCACAACGGTACATTGATGACGTCTTTACAGCCACATCTTCTGCCGATAATCGACCAACAGAGGGAGTTGTTTCAACATGACAATGCCCGCCCTCATACAGCTCGTGCAACAGTGGCATTCCTACAGAATTCAAACGTCAACGTGATGCCGCGGGCCCTCCAGATCGCCAGACATCAACTCCTATCGAACATCTGTGGGACCAGCTGGATCGCCGTGGTTCGCACGCATACCACCACAACCGCGACACGCTGGTTGAACTGGCCGCAGCACTCCAGGAAGAGTGGAGAGCAATCCCCAGGAAAACATCCGCCTGATTCGCTCTCTGTTCCGAGGAGGTGCACTGCTGTGATTAGAGCTTGTGGCTCTACAACGAGATACTGAAGACAACGCCCCGTAGCGTAAATTGAGAGTTCGATACTGACCTGCATTAACTGTTACCTTATACCGTGCTGACCTAAGGTTCACCATGTCAAATTTCATGGCATTATCTTTAAAAATACAAATGTAATAACCAGTTAAAATTGATATAAACATTACCAAAAAAAACAGGGGTTGCGTTTCTTTTTTGAGAGAGTGTATATTTACATTCCCTAAAATACTTGCTCACCTTAACTGAGAAGCTATGCTTACCAGTGGCCACTCTCCATTGTCTATAAGTAAGCTGGGGTAATGAAACAACGATGTTATATAATTGTAGCTTGGGTTTTTGACTTGTTCAAGCCAGGTAACACACAAAGTGATCAGTGCCCAGGTTGGGAGTGAACTGAACGGATTGGCCATGTCGGCAAGTTTAAACTGTCTACTTGAATATGCCATGTCGGCATAAAGTGAATTTCATGTGAAGGATTCGATGTGTTATTATTCTGAGGAATATATGTGATGGAGCAGGAACAATTGTATATCCATGTGATAACCAAAGTAACACTTTTAACATAAGTAGTAGATACAATGATAGTCCGGGACCAAGTCCAACAAAAGCCTCTGCAAAGCCTTATTTCACAAATCAAGCTTTTGTTAGGCCCTTAGATCTCACCAACCATTGTCTACTACTTTTGAACCCCCAGTTAACTTCCCGGCCCCATGTGGCACTACTGTGCCGCTATGACTGCGAACTAGCACGTTACAAGAGCCTTAAAATCTGTAGGACACCATGAGTTTAGGCAAACCCCAATGCAATGGAACCAAAAAGCCCAACATTTCGAGATTTTCCATTTAGACATTTGGTGCCGAAGTAGGTATACAGCAACCTATCTATATTTCCAGAAATATGGCAACCGAAGCAACTTTCGAAAATATGGGCTTGCGAGCCGAAAAAGCGGTGGCATACCACCTCCTACTGGAAAATACCGTGGGAAGCAATCTTCTACCGGACATTGCCCTCGTAGAGATCTATCTCGATGGCCATCTCGCAAAACAAACCTTCAACCACTGGAAGGCATACCTACATTTGTGGACGATATCTACGTATTTGGCTATCTTCGGTTTTAAAAGACTGTGTCTATAGAAAAAGGAGCCGTGTATTGTACCATCGGAGAAAAAGGAACAGCATCTATTGTAGTTTCCAATATAGCTTAATGCAGTACGTGGAATCTTTCGAAGAGCAAGAGGAAGGCTACGTGAAAACCAAAATCGTACATACGCTATAATATGCCATAGATGCGTCTCTGCAATAATGGAGCACTGTACAAAATCGAGAAAGAAACCAACTGTGCAGCAAAGACACAATGGGAATCTCTACACGGACGACCCAATATTCGGAATATTCGTAGCAAAAGTGGATGTCCGGAAATACCCATATAGAGCTAATACAAGCCAATATTTCCAGATTCGAACGATTTCTGTTGGTACATGGCTATGGACTGTATTCTATCGATTATACGAGGGATTTCTCCAGCACCCTAGATAGAAAGTGTCTCTTGGAATACCTCCAAAGAATACACGACTTTTCGAACCAAAGAGATTTTGCAACTGCCATGGACTGATCTCTCTCTCCATTCAGAGGCACAATATAAACAAGAATATAATCAATTAAAAAGTAAATATAGTAATGACAAATCCTTATTTACAGATGGGTCCAAGGATGGTGGCGCAGTAGCTTGTGCCACTGTCATTGGATCCAGAACAATATCTTCTCGACTACCGTATAATAGCTCTATTTTCACAGCAGAAGCAAGCGCAATACTAACAGCTCTTAAATATATCAATAGACACCCAAAATATAAACAGTACATAATCTTTTCTGACTCTCCTTCGTGCCTTCAGGCTATTAAAAATCTTTCTTGCAAACATCCACTTTTATTAGAAATTATTGAATTGTATAATGAGCTTGCAACTGTCCAATGCGACATCATCTTTTGTTGGTTACCCAGCCATGTTGGTATTTCTGGGAACACAATGGTTGATCTTGCTGCCAAGGCAGCACTCAACAAATCTGTGACACCACTTCTTTATCCCATAATTCGACATACAAAGCTAGCATTAGAACTTACATCTGTGATCTGATGCAGAAGAAGTGGAACACCCAAGTAGGTATAAATAAATTACATGAAATAAAACCCTATATCGGTTACACCTACTTGGGTTGTCAGTCCAGATTTGAAGAGGTCTTCATACGACGATGTCGTATTGGCCACACAAGATATACTCATGCATACCTATTGAAAGGTGAGGATCCTCCGTTTTGTATCCCTTGTGATGAGAGAACCACGGTCAATCGTGTCTTGCTTGACTGTGTTGAATATTCCATCACAAGGGATAACTATTTTAAATCATGAACTATGAAGGATCTTTTTAATAATATCAGTTCTCATTTAGTTATTGCATTTTTAAAAGAATTAGATTTGTTAAATGATTTGTAAATAGGTAAGTATTTTATTATTGGAAATTTGAATTAATAACTCAGATTGTTAGTGGCTGTATCCTTGTGGGGGGTTAAAGTACTGTAAAATTATTGTCCTCCTGAGAGGGTTCGTAAGTCCCAAAACATTCCCAGTAAATGAAAATTCCACTTGTTTAATCGTAGAATGTGTGTAATTTTAATATATGGTGTTACGACAGTGTGTTTTTTGTAATTTGTAATAAAATTGGTTAGGTGATAATAATTAGTTTTATTATCACTAATAATAAGTTTTAAGTGTTGGTTGTGGGTCACATTTCGAGTCGTATATGTTCAGTGGCAACGGTATTTTAGCGGCACGCCTTTATGATAGCGCTCCAGAGTTACCTCCCTTGACCGGATGTTTACGTGTTGACATCGTCATGTCGTATGTTCAACATGTTTCGAGAAAGATCTAAGTGGTTAATGATACAGCCATGCTTTGCTGGAAAGTTCGATAATCTGTGCCAGTATATATAAAGGCTGGCTGCTGTGTGGTGTGACAGGCAAGGACTGACACACGGACTAACACACGGAATTACACAGGACTTTCATACCACTGGAGTTGTTGTTTTATTTTTGTTTATAACATATTTTATTCATTCAAGAAAAGGATTGGGCACAAGTTATCCAACTTAGAAAAGCCCTCTCCAGATAATTACACAATTCATCTTACAACAAAGTACACAAGTGACAGACATAGGCTAGGATATGTACAACAGATGTTAACTGAGAAAGCGTTTTGTTTGAGAGATAAAGATATGTACATATTTGAAAACATTCTGGTTGTCAGTGATTGAGAGACCTGCATTGCCTTGTAAGATAAGATTAATATCAATCAGTGTTCTATTTTTGACAATATGTTCTAAAGATTTTAACAGTTTATGTCTTTGGAATAGTATACAAAGGACATTCAAGGAAGTAATGAAAACATTCTCACATCTATGGCCACATTGACATGATGCGTCATTTTTACATTTATTCTATATAAATCATAATTAAGTACTCGTCATATATCTTAATCTAGTGTGCATAACATTGAACTTCCTTATTCCATATGAATAATATATAGGTGCACATTTTTCCTGCACGTGGATATAAGATTTAAAACGTGGCAACAGAGTCGCAATTTCTAATAGCTAAGGGAATATTATTCCACACTTTAACTGTTGATGGAATAAAAGATGACGTTGAGTACCTCAGTCTTGTATATGGTTGACTAAAGTTATTTGAGTTTCTTAACTCATAACTTGTCTGGTTGCTAACTACAGGTGGGAGTAAATCTTGAAGAAAAACTGGTGTCAGGCATTTTTAATTTTATAAAATAATGCTAATTTGCGTCTTCCCTTCTCTCAGAAAGTAAATCCCATCCCGTTTCGTAATACAATGAACTGGAAGATGCATATCTTGAAGACCAGTAACTATGCGCGCTGCTTCAAGTTGAAGTTTTTCTTAATCTATTAGCTTGTTCAATTAAACATCCATCCCATACCTCGCATGCGTACTCAAAGTGTGGCCTTATGAATACAGTATATATTTTCGCTAGTGTTGTTCTATTTAATAAGAACTTTAATTTCCGAAATGATCCAATCATTTTAGATGTCTTTTTGATAATGTTTTCAATATGATGATGCCAGCTCCCGTTAGACGTGAAGATTAAACCCAGATGTTTATGAAAATCGACTGTTTTTATATTGCAGTTATCAAACTTCAAATTAATGTCTTTTTTGCCATCTTTCAAAGTAAATAATATAGCTTCAGTTTTTTCCTGGATTGTAGGAAATTAACCAGACCTTTGCCCAATCGTTTAATATTTTTAGATTTTCATTCATGGCTCTTTTCCATCACTTGTTTGTCCTTTGAAAAGTTCCCAGTGAAGTATCGTCAGCGAAAAGCCGAGTTATGCAATGTAGCTTATCAGCTATCTCATTTACATACACAATAAAGAGGAAATGGGCCTAAAACTGATCCCTGGGGAACTCCTGCTTTCAACACCATAGGCTTGGATAGCGACCCATTAACAAAGACTGATTGATTGGTTGATCAGTTACATAACTATTAAACCAATCAAGGAGTTTTCCACTGACTCCATACATCTCTAATTTAAGCATAAGCCCTCTGTGCCAAACTCTATCAAAGGCCTTTTGATACATCGCAAAAGACCATACAATAGTATTCTTTGTTATCGAGTGATGTACAAATTTGATTATAAATTTCTACAAGTTGATGTACAGTAGAATGACCTCCGGAAGCCACACTGATATTTGTATAACAAATCGTTTGACACAAAGAAATTATAAACATGCTTAAACACAACTCTTTCAAACAACTTCCCAACGCAACTAATAAGTGAAATTGGGCGATAGTTTGATACAACCGAATGGTCACCTTTCTTGAATAAAGGCATAACATTTGCATACTTCCATTGGCTAGATACACACACAAATTTAGTGACATATTAAATAATATGCACAGGACTGGACTGATGGAATTAACAGTTTTTCTGAGTAATTGGTGACTAATCAGGTCTGGCCCAGCAGCTTTTAAGAGTAAGACATTTAATGATATCTGCAACCTCATTAACTTCTGATTGTAATGTTTTCCAATACCGCATCGGTACGCTTGTCACAAAATGTGGTAAACAAGTGGTATCTGCAAATCATTTAAATTAGATATAGACTCAAAATATTCATTTAACATATTTGCTTTATCAAAATCTGAAAAAGCTGATGGACAACCTTCATCTACATTTCTTTTCAAAGCTGGAATGAAGGAAGCAGAACCTGACGTCTTGATCAAACTGCGTAACATTTTCCAATATGATGATTTATTTTCACCATAAAGTTTGAATACAAATTCGTCAAGATTTGAATAAAAATGTTCTTTTAGCATAGCATTTCATATTATTAACTTTATTACGCTGTTTTTGTATTTCATAACATCAGTTTCCTTCCGTGTTCTCCTTAGCTTTTTTCTCAGTCGATCCTGCTTCCTACTTTCACGTCGAATATTTGAGTCATACCATGGTTTGTCAGTAGATCGTCTCATCACAATTCTAGAAGGAATACATTGTTTGGTATAATCGTTAAAACGTTCATAAAATACACAGCAAGCATCTTCAACATTAGAACAGTCAGTAAATAGTGACATCCAATCCGTACTGCTAACAAGTGCATTCAGTTTTTCATAATCACCATTATTGTAACACCAAACATTTCTAGGATATGCAACTTTAGTTGATACATGTACATCAAGGCTGACAAACGTGCCTTTGTGATCACTTATACTTTATCAAAATCAACAACACCACTTTCAACAACATCAACTTCTGTCACTAACAACTATTGGATCTAAAAGAGTGCTAGTTGTCTTAGTCACCCCTTGTGGGTTCCGTTATAACATTACGTAAGTTTTTCTAAGTAAGATGTCTGTTAGGTTTAGATTGATGTGGAAAGTAAGTTTTCATTCAAGTCACCGACAAGGGTAACTTTACTTGAAATATCTAAAGCACCTTCAATGCTATTGTCAAATCTGCTCCAAAGTTGGCAGTACTACTTTCAGGCCTGTAAACTGTGCAAATGATTAATGGTTTTTGTGGAAGAAATATTTTAACCCATACAGATTCATCATACATATTTTCAAGATTTGAAAGTCTGTCAAAAGTTAAATGTCGAGATATATACATCATAACACCACCCCCAAAAGCATTTCTATCTCTACGTATCGGGTCATGAAACTTTTCCCAGGCCACTGTTTCATTATCTATACTTGAGTCTAAAATGAGTCTCCGTGAAACAAACAACATCGTATTCAGATAAAAATTCCGACAAATGAGACTGCTTTATTACGAATACTTCTAGCATTCAAGTGAAAAATAGACAGTAAGTTGTCTGTCTGAACAATAGGTCCTGGGTTAGACTCTACGTCACCAGCAAGCTGAAGTAACAATAGAAGAAACAGGATGATATTGACATTTGTAGCCTGTGATTGAAGTAGACATAAATACAAAAACACGCACCAAGCTTTCAATTCCAACAATAATAAATTACACACAGTTTCTGCTTCAATGCATAGGAACCTGGCTAGTACATTTTTGTCAGCAAGTAAGCTACTGGTTTTCGAACATTTCTTATTGCTACTAGAACACGTGAAACAGTTGAATGATCTCGATCGCCGCACGGTGTTGCATTATGTCATTACCCATACGGCTTGTTGATTTCATGTTGGTAGATACACGCGGATACCAGATCGGGTTATCTGCAGACATGATAATGAATTTGATAGTATATCATGGATTGGCAATATAGAATCTCTCAGTTGTTCTAAAGAGGAAGACAGAAAATGGATGTATACAGTGATTCAGTTTTGATACATGTGTACTCGGAAATGTAACTTGAGAGTTGTAAAGTTTAAAGGTGAGATTAAGAATAGTATATACACAATTTAATACAAACATAAACAAGAAGAAAGACAGACTGTGTTGTGTGTTTATATGGTACATACAATTAATAAATAAATAAATATTTACATACTTACATATTTGAATACCTTTAACATATAAGCCAAGCATGAATGTGAAACACATTTAAGTCACTACTGACGCCTATATTTGTCGAGGTCAGACTCACTTTGAATGACACGAATGAGTCCTTCCAACTGTTCACAGATATAAACCCTGCCATCGTATGTCCAGGTGGAATAGATCCTCTGCTCCTTCTCCAGATCTCTGGCGAGCTTGAACAGATGATTTCTGTACTTTGTCAGATCCTCGTTGATGTAGATATTGTCTCTTTTACCCTTGAGCTTGAACTTGTTCCTGATCACTTTGTTTCTGTCCCAATAACTGGAGTTGTTTGCCTTCGTCCTTCTCACATCGCCATCGTCTGACCCTGACACTTCGTGCCTGACTGCTTTCATTTGTAAACAAGCTCCATTTATTATAATATCTGATCTCACTGTGGTTACCAAGGCTCTGGTGAGTTAATATTTTATATGTGACCCATTACTTTAAATTTGTGACTTAATTGCATTGTACTAGAAATCTGTATTATGATTCATTGTAGCTTGCTCATTGTTTGCTCAATATATTATTGAATATTATAGACTTGTCTGTGTTATATTTTGCTGGTTCAAAGGGGATTCTTAAACTTTTGTCACGGCAATTTATTTAACCGTAACAATGGCTAGATGTGTCTCAATTGCTAACATCTGAAGGGATGATGTAAATCCAGCTAGGGCCCATGCAGGTAGCAAAAGTAATGTGAGTCCCCATGGGCCCTTGTATGGTGATCTACCTGCAGTTGTTGGCGATCAATAGCCCATTTTTATTGTATTGTCCAAATATAACTTTCTACTTTTAAAGATATACGGTATGCTAGCTGTGATAACCTAGTAATTTTACTGTCCTTCATTGACAGGGTTTTATATATTATATGTATGTATTATGAATTATTATCAATCTTTACTCACTCACTCCCGCACTCACTCACTCACTCATTCTGATTACAAAGCTAGCATTAGAACCTACATCCGTGATCTGATGCAGAAGAAGTGGGACACCCAAGTTAGTATCAATAAATTACATGCTATAAAACCCTATATCGGTTACACCTACTTGCGTTGTCAGTCCAGATTTCTAGAGGTCATCAGGCGACGATGTCGTATTGGCCACACAAGATATACTCCTGAGTATCTATTGAAAGGTGAGGATCCTCCGTTTTGTATCCCTTGTGATGAAAGAATCACGGTCAAGCATATCCTGCTTGACTGTGTTGAATATTTCATCACAAGGGATATCTATTTCAAATCACGAACTATGAAGGATCTTCTTAATAATATAAGTTCTCATTTAATTATTGCATTTTTAAAAGAATTAGATTTGTTAACTGATTTGTAAATAGATACATATTTTTTTATTGGTAGTTTAGATTAGTAACTGAGACTGTTAGTGGCTGTATCCTCAAAGGGGGTTGAAGTAGCGTGAAATTATTGTCCTCCTGAGAGTGTACGTAAGTCCCGAAACATTCAAAGGAAATTTTAAATTACCAGCTGTTTTAAATGTAGTATTTTTGTTTTTTTAAATTTCGGATAAATCTTCCTACCATCACCAGCGGCTGAAGGGATGATTTAAATCCAGCTAGGGTCCATGCAGGTAGCAAAAGTAATGTAAGACCCCAGGGTCCCTAGTTTGGTGATCTACCTTTAGTTGTTGGCGATCTATAGACAGTTTTTATATTGTATTGTCCAAATAGTGCTATTAGTTTTAACTTTCCACACAAGTTTTAGTTGTAATTGTGATATTCTAGTTGTTTTACTGTCCTTTGAAGACATGTTTTTCTAATATACACATATTACATTTCAATGACAAATATGTTCTCGTCACGATATGGCTGAGATATTGCCGATGTGACGTTAAATTTTATCTCACTCACTCACTCACTCACTCACTCAAGAGATCCATATTTGCTGTATAGCTGAATTCTATTGTCCGACCCTTTTGGGGCTCTGCCACTTTGGGTTTTTTTAAGCATCAAGCTTCGGTTTATTTTTGCTTTTAACAATTTGCTGAGTATCAGATGACGATTGAGATTGTGAACGTGACTGAGAGGATGACTTATGATCAGAAGATGACTCTGACTGCCTTTCAGACGTACTAAGAAGTGCCTGTAGTTTGAGATGATATTGCAGGATGCAAAAGCTGTGGATTGTCGCATTTGACCCAAGTCAAGTTTGTTTGACAGCTTGTGGATGATGTAGATACTTTAGGGCTTGACTCAGTTGGTGTTTTGGTTATTGAAGCATAACTTTCTGTAAGTTCAGATCTCTTTACAAGTTTTTGGCATCAGAAAAACTGATGTTTTGGGTAAATTTGATCTTGTTGATCTGCATTTGTTCTTTCCAAATCGGACACTCTTTTGAGAAAAGATGAATGTTCTCCTGAACAGTCTTCTCACCACAGTGAGCATATACAACGGACCATGTGCAAGTATTTACACCATGGCCATACTTCTGGCATTTAAAGCATCTGAGCGGATTAGGAATGTAGGTGTCAACATTGATATTGCAGTAACCTGCCTTCAGTGATTTGGGAGCAGTTGGTGACGAAAAGGAAAACAGATAAGTATTGGTTTTAACAGTTTCATTGTTTTTACGGGTTGAAAAGCGTTTTACGTAGAGTACACCTTGATCTTTCATTTCAGTCACGATGTCAAGTTCTGACATGTCAGAAAACAATCGATCACAATCTCTGATGATGCCTTTGCTTGTGTTTAATGTCTTCTGAGCAGAGACAGCGACCGGAATGCCGACGAACGATTCAGTGCTCAACAGATTGGCTGATTGCTGCCGTTTCCCGCATTCAACCAGTAATGCACCTGAACGTAACCGTTTAATGTTCTTAACTTCGCCTGCGATACCTTGAATACCCTTGGCAACTGCGAAAGGGTTCAACTTTAATGGTGTTTTGTCAACAGCTTCAATCACAAGAAAGCGTGGCCAAAAGTCTATTGATTTAGACGGTCTAAGGTCATCATCATCAGGATCATTTTCAAGAGGACGTTTTGTTTTCTTGATGGGGGTTTCATAAGCCATGTTTAGTGTAGATATTTCATCATCCGAGCTCCCCACCCACCACGGAGTATCACAAGCACAATGCTAAGAACAAGCGGGTCTCCGACTTTCAGCACCAAGGATACCCGGATGATATACTCCAGCAGAAAAATTAAGAGATTAATGATTCCACCAGATTGGCCCATGAGCCACCGCCTTCTGGGCATACGACTCTAGGCAAAAACATACATGAAATAGTGTATTTGAAATTCTGAGATAAAAAATTCGCCAAGACTTAAAAATATCATTTTATAATTCCCAAAACTTTGTGTAACAGTACATAATTGTAGCACACACAGGGCTTGGCGTGACCAGCCGATTGATTCAACCACCTGTCTAGGTGAAGTAAGGGGCGAAGTGGTGTGTTGGGCAAAGGAACACTGTTCCTGGACCCAGTGCCCTCAACCACCAGACTCCCGTCCTCCACCGACACAGGGGAGCAACCCACGGCAAACAGGTTACCCAATTCGGTCTTACGACCAGCAATGGGGTGTTGTGGACCAAATATGCCCCAGGGTTGAAGAGCTCTTAGCGTTACCCTTCGTCGACAGGTTTTTATAATATACTGTACTTCTATTCCATTTCATTGTCACATATGTTCTCGTCACGATATGGCTGAAATATTGCCGATGTGACGTTAAATAATAACTCACACACTAACTCTTAGCGTTACTACACCAGCACGAGGAGGTGGCCACCATCGAGGATAAGGTGGCTCTTCATGTAATGTAAGATAAATAGGCGGGTGCCAAGATAAAGACCAGAAGATACCCAGAAATGATCATTCCACACAGCACAGCTCTTAAATGCTGGTTGGCATTCAAGTATATGTAAAGGTCACCCGGCTTCCCGGTCCTCAAAAAACATCCTTCAGTGGACGATCATAGACAAGAGGTCTCATGATAAACATTGCATCATAAAATCCTGTGATACGCTACCTGCGCACGCCATCTTCACGTCACCATGAAGAATAGAAACAGTGTGTTGTTCAAGGCACGGCTGATTGACATATATTTCTTCTCTTTCTCACAGTAGATCGGGGACGTGAGTTTTCTCAGTGAAGGTTTTCAGCATTAGAAGTATTCGGACTGGATATAGTTATACATGTTCTGTTTTCCTCGGCAACATAACCTCGGAGATGGCAAAGCAAGACGAGACCTGTTCTGAATGAGTGAGTGAGTGAGTTAAAATTTAAAGTCACTTTGGCAATATTTCAGCCATATCGTGACTAAAACAAGTTAGATTAACAATAAGTAAAGATAGATTATAAAATCCTGTCAACGAAGGACAGTAAAACAACTAGAACATCACAGATATAAATGTAAAACTAGTAATTAAATCTAAAACATTTTTACTATAGAGGACAGCACAATATTAAAATAGGCTATAGATCGCCATCAACTGAGGGTAGATCACCATACCAGGGACAGACCTGTTCTGACGACTGAGCTTTATGAGCAAAATGATCTTAGGGGTTGGGATTTCATAAATGATAGTGTTATAGTGCAAAATCACATGATTTGCATGTGAGGCAGTCGCCCTTCCAAGCATGGCACATTATTCCCTGGAAGGAGAACATTTGCGTATTGTCTTCTGAATGTGAGCGTGTGTGGCTTTGTGTCTTCTGAATGTGAACTGAATACTTGTATACTTTCTTTTGAGATCGCATTTGCAAAATATTCAACCATGCAGACATTTTGAATGTGCCTGGTTCAATCAAAGAGTAAAACAGTGACCATTTGCACAACACTAACATAAATTGAACCAATATCGTTCCTTATTAGTAGATAGATGATGGCTTTTCCTCTTTTAATTCCCCACTCACTGACTGGATATTCATTGTACCTCGTGGCTTCCTCTACATCTTTAGTATTAGTGTATGCCACTGTTTGATTAATAATTCTTTGTAGCTGTTTTCCCACCATTACTTCATTTTGTCTAACGTCCTCAAGAGCGGGGGTGAATACATACGTTGATACGAAAATTAAAGTTCAATAAGCAGACCAATCGCATTACACCTAATTGATAATCCGAAACCAACTGTCGATTTAATGATGTATTAACGCTTGGACAATAGCCACGCAAATACCGTTATAATAAAGTAACCGATAAATTCTCAAATACAACCAATCCCATCGCATACTAGTAAATTACCGTCGGAAACCAATAACACAACAAGTAATTAGGATTAACGTAAGCAAGTTGCATGTCTTACAGGTGAGTATAAACAAGTTAAGATTTTGAGATGAACAAACGTCCAAAATACAGATTGATCAATTAAATCTACACACGTATAACTTTCCACGATGTCAGTCTAAAGTCTCGATAGGCATGCATCGGAAAATGTTTGAAACGATTTGGCTGTAGGAGTAGCTGAAAGACGATTCGAGTCTTTAATATGTTGTCGGGTAAAACCGATAATTTTTGGATCATCTCATGGAGTGGATTGTCCTTATGGCATTAGGTGCTTAAGAAATCGCCTTCTGGTTTACTTTTTTAATCTTGCTCTCTTTGAGACTAATTTGTGTGAGGAAGTACACAGATGTGAGTTTCAGTAGTGATAAAACTTTCGGTTATTGTATTGATATGATTTTATGAAATCTCTTAGTAACTGAGAGAATTTCTTTTGTTGCTCTGTTCATATACTTCCAATCTAGCTTTCTTCAGATATGGACAGTGTGGTGATAGTGGTTACATCCAAAATAATTAGACAATAATGAAAACAACGAGGATGATAACTGCGGATGCATCTTTATTCCTTACTCAGTCACGTACTTGACACTCTTCTCCTGGTCTCCTTGGAAAGGAAGGACAAGAATTATGCATGTCCAACTTCTTTTTTACGATAGGGGGTCAACGTTACCAGGCAAGTGGTGTTCATAGTATATTGAGATGCATATATGCAAATATGACCAAGTGTTTAAACAGCTGATTTGATTTTGGTTTCAACAGATTAAAAAGCCCGTTAAGTACACAGTGGGTAAGATGGACTAAAACCTGAACTGGTGATGCCTGTGTTATAAAGTTTTGATGATTCATCGGAATCTTTGATGTTCAATACAACGGTTCATTATATATAACATCCGTTACCATTAGTGTGTAATACGTTTATTGGTAACAGTATTGTACACACATTATAAAAAGCTTTGACAAACCACACAGTGACTGTGAATAACACCACGAATGAGCAAGCGATGGATGCACACATTCACAAATAAAACTAGTTCATAAACAATAACAGCTTTAGCATGACACACAATATGTAGTCCATGAGAGAGATAGTAAAACATGACGTCAGTAAGTGGATTCCCGATTAGACTTAATGTATTGTTCTTGTGGAATATGTGACTGCAGCGAATGTGTGAGGCGGTGCTAACAACACCAGCAGTTGCTATCCTGCTCGAGAAACAACATTGAAAACCGTAATTACAGAGCGTATCAACTAAGGTCTACATTTACGTATCATACAAACTGAATCAATAACAGAAGATGTAATTGAGAGAACTCGACATTGTCCATGACAATTGTGATATGGATCACAGCAAATATTTAGTTATTCTTCTATCCTGTTCATTTTTTCAAATTTTCAGTTGTTATTCGTCATTAGTATCATGATAGCAAAAGTAATTCCAATCACAACTCCCATAAACAGCAGAAGCAGCGTGTTGTTCAGGGCACGACTGGCTGACATAAATTTCTTCTCTTTCCCACAGCAGATCATCGAAAACGGTTTTCTGAATGAACGTTTCTGAATCGCAACATCAGCAGTATTCTGGTTGGATGAAACATGACATGCAGCGTTGATTTCCTTGGCAACAGAGCCTCGGTAATGGCACAGCAATACAAGAACTGTACTGGCGACTGACATAGCATTCAGCAGAACCATCGACGTCAGGTAGATGACCAGCAGTGGTGGTTTCTCCGACGATGCAGGAATCTGTTCAGTGATGAAGCTCATGAAGACTGCCAGTGACAACAACGCCGACAGTGAGAAGGACAACTTCTCCCCAGACTCTACAGGGACGAGGAACACCATCATACTGAGGATGGAGATGGTGACGATGGGGATGACGATGTTTAAGATGGCAAACAATGGTTTTCTCACAACCTTAAACATGACACTAATTCTGCTGTAACGATGTGGAGCAATGTTGATTTGATCACTTGTCAGCATAGCCCAGTCCACAGTCCACTCAGCATCCTTGTAGTTTCCAATTGTCGTCACTTGTTTTGAAACCGGACGGAATGTGAGTTCTTCAGCAAAATAATCTAATGCGTTTAGACGGATGTTACAAGTCTGACTATCAAACGGAAAATTAGTCATGTCAAAGTTACAAAGGTTGAGAAATACCCAGGAACACGAACCACAACTGATCCGTTTTTGTACAACACACGCCTCGTTGTTGTCTCCATAACATCTTGGTTTCCAACACCGTCTTCATTGAGAATACTTGGAGTCCAAATCTCTCCTTGCTTCGGATGATAGTGTCTCAAATCTCCAAAGTCAGCAGATTTCCACATGAGAAAGTAGTCCTTCCAAGTAAGGTACAGCATTCCTCGGATGGAGAACTCCTTTTGTGTGTTGTCAATGTGATGGATCCTCATGAATTGGAAATTGACATCCACGACAAGAGGATGGGACTGGTTTAGTAACGGCCTTACGTCTGGGGTGTAGTTGGTGAATAGGTGATGCCGTAGACGATGTAAGTCGTCCAGGCTAGCAGAGAATGTCGATTGTCTGGTTGCAACTATGAGCCAGGAAATCAGATGAACTAGAGACATTGTTCCAGAGCACCCTACTTACATAGCAGGCCGTTCTCTCCGATGCACTGTTAGTCTGTACTTGATGTAACGATAGAAACACCCTTCAATGCAGAAGACCTATCACTGATTAGAAGAGTATTATTTAATTGGTTGGATACTGCCTTATATGGTAAATGTCTGGTATATCTGAAGGTATTTCGATGTAATTGGCTTGCGACTGCTTGTGTACACTAGCTCCTAGTTCGACCAGATTGTCTTCTGTATTCGCTTTGTGTTCTTCAATAAACATGATATTACTTAATACTGACTGCCTCTATATCGATTGACAAATCAACGCTACATGTGTTTTAAACAGAGACAAAAGCTGAAGTGAGTTGCAATCAAAACATCAGAAAAATGTCATAATGCCATTTCGCAATGTAACCTGACAACCTGGCTAAACGTATGTTGATGAGATTAGAGTGGTAAACTGATGGTCGAAGGTACAACCGTGAAAATTACCTAGTGCACTGACCAAAGCATTCAGTAGAGAAGCGGACGGGTTGGTATCTTTTGAGTGCGATCTGGATACTTGAGGTTTGGCACTATAATCGGGACTCTTAATAATCCAGCATATCATTAAGTTGTTTTGAAAAAGAACTGTTAACTATGTTGACAATAATGTACTTTCCACCAGGTCGATACAATTGATCCATCTGTGCAGAGGGCGTGTATGCAAACAATCTGCAACGTCTCACAATAGTGTGTAGAATTGTTACACAATGACTAGATTGTTTTATAGGCAAACACATTTCATGCACAGAAGTATATGGATCAATGCCCTTTTCACCCGCAGAGCACCACTGTTTTCCTGGTTTTGAAAAGTGCTGTTTTAAGCACATGTCGAGAAGGAGTCATGAAATAAAAACATGTTAAGAAAAACGCATAAGCCTTTCAGGATTGCATATATCTATAACAAATTTGAGTAAAAACCAAAGTTTCTGTTTATTGATTAATGCTCTAACAATCAGCTTTCTATTCTGTCTTCATCTGACTACAGGCAGAGCAAATCATCATAACTCTTTTGTTTCCAGAGATGTTTAACTTCACCCCTGCTTGTGGTTAAAATCACTACCCCAGCTACGTGTCAGTTTGGTAGCACATCTCATCCTTCATCTCCAAGTCACGCAAATCTTTACTCCTCATGAATTCTAATTGTCAGGAGGTAATGATTTGAAGGTTGCACTCTTTGAGCTGAATGTTTGCTTTTTTTAAGGCCACACTGTTTGCATGAGTTTGGTCACATTCTTTCAGATTCTTCAACCAGAACCAGTTTGGATGATTATTTCTTGAAATGAAATGTTTCCCATACAGATATAACCTGAACTGACACACTGCTTCAACAATGATCTTTAGTTGTTAACGCGTGGCAAAAGTCCTTCCCTAATTTGAATACAGATCTGTTACAGAAGGCTTTCCATTTGCCCCCATATTGCAGTTGGGACAGGCCTTGACTCGGTCCCATTGATGCTATGGCCGAGGTTGTCATGGATACGATATGACATGATAAGGCTGATATTGAGTCACATTTTGTTACTGAGCTCTGAAGTTATCGAACTCACCCACATCAACCAGTACACTTTCTATATGTCCAGCCACAACCAACAGATCCAACAAGCCCTGCAGACTACATGCTTCGGTAATCCTGTCAGTATCAGCAAAGAAATTCAACGCCTTAAACGATTTCATTCCCTTAATGACCATGCCTAACATCTAGTGGATAAACCATTCGGGAAACCCAGCAAAATGATCCCATTTCCAAAACCAAACCAAAACGTCACCAGTCCTGGTCACCATTCCATGCCGAGGTCTTATCGGTCTCCAGATCAGCAGACATTCCAACGTAAATGTGACCAGACACTTTAGAAACATCTCACATGCAAATGGTTAAGGTTCCACCAAGTCCAGTCCGCAGCCTAGGGGATGTGCGTATGAGACAATTACCGCCAGTATGGCCACAACTATCGGAGATGACAACAACGCAGCTTCTTGGTAAACGGTTCTGTTTGACACCGGATGCAGGGCAAACAGAGAGGCGAGCAATGCTATATGATGTTCAACTAATTACAGTGATACTGGCGTGAGCTCTTCTTTATTTTCCATTAACTTTTACCTTTATGAGCTGGTTGCCTGTGAATTTTCTTATGCTGCACCATGGATCATCAATCGAAACAACTAGGTAGCGTTCCTGCCGCTTTGTCACAAGATCTCTGTCTGACACCGGTGACTGTGCATTGATCCCTTTGTGTCACCATTTCTCTTGAGGACATCCCTTTGGATCTTATGCGGGTGTTGAGCCGAGCGACAGCTAAAGAGGGGTTCCTAGGGGTTCCTGGCGCAAGAGCTCTTGTTCAAGCTCCTGTATGGCCCTCTCTGCCACAGGGTTCTTGTTAACGTTCTTGGATCATCCAACCTCAACAGCTAATCTGTGACGCCGTAAGAGATCATCTTTGCCTAGAGCAGTGAAACCAGGGGCTGGATCAACACGTACCACAGAGGGTGGGCCATCCAGAGTTCTACGTTCGAGGCACAATTTGAGCAGAGCGTCTCGCAAATTAAGATTTCTTTCGTCCTCCACATGGTATGCAGTAACACACTCGCGTACCACAAGTATGAGTATTTCAAGTAATATCACTGCATGGGACACCAGAAATGAGCATCACACATCATACCCATATGGGGAATCGAACCCAGGTTTTCGGTGTGACAGGCGAATGCTTTAAGCACTAGGCTACCCCACCGCCCCGTATTGTTTGAGTCTTGTTAGGAGAATAACTCCTCAGAATAACTTATCAGTGCACAGATGTTGTGTTAACGGTTTTGAAGTTTAACATAGGAATAGGAATGCCCGTTGGTTTTTGCAGAAGACACTAATTTTGTCTGTGTCCTCACATCAAAATAACCTAGTTTCATTCCTACTCACATTTCATTTTTGTGCGCAAAGGACTGATTTACATTCACTGCAACCAGTCGAAGATGCTATATGGTCACTTTGACAGCTGGAGCATTTCAAAGGCTGAGCATATGTATTACTGTCATGGTCAGTTTCACCACATCTGAAACAAGTAACCTTACCATTCAGTTGATGTCATTTGAAACAGCGAGTAGGTCGTGGGAAGTAGAGGTCTACTGGCATGTGGTAACAACCAACCTTAACACAACCTTGTAGAGCAGTTATCTCGAAAGTCATGTGATATGTGTTGGATGGAAACGTCCCTTCTTTGGGATGTGTAAATAGTTTGGCTTAACTGTCACGGATTAGGCCCTTATTGAAATTTACTGGGTCTTGTGTGCCAAGCAGCTAACAGGGATATCAGCTATGTTAGTTTAAGAAGTCAAATTGATTTATACTGAACCGCAAAATAAACGCAAGTTTCGAAAAAATGAAATCTGATGAAGGTAAGCTTTCATGTTAATGGAACATTCATGATAAAGTGACGTAATGATCCCAGATGAGATGATGTCATGCAATTTGACGTCCAAACGAAACATTCGCACAAACACACCAACAGTGCAGCGAAACCATAATTTTATCACGTGCATCGACGGTTATGGCTGAAAAGCATGCATTTCACTCTGAGGTATCCTTTATAAAGGTGTGTGTCAAAAAACAGTTCAGTATTGACGCTAGGAGGTGTACACGCCACACAAACGATGCCTAGACTAACGACTGAGCAGAGGGGAATGACCATTGCAAAGGTACACGGAGGTAGCACTGCAACTGCTGTAGCTAGACAATTGGGCTGTCATCTTACCACCATTACACGACTTCCTCAACGTCATCAGTAAAGCGGGTTGCTGCTGATCGTCCCCGTACCGGACTGCAACGAGTGACAACTCATGCACAAGATCGGTTCATCCGGGTCACTCATCTAAGGAACCGAACTGAACCAGTAACAGTAACAGCAGCCTTAGTTCTTGGGTCAAGGGGAGCAGTGCCAAGCGAAACGATTAGGCGCCGTCTTCGGGCTGCTGGAATCGACTGCCGAAGGCCATATGTGGGGCCAATTTTGGCACGTCAACAACGCCAGCGACGTTTCCCCTCACACAGCAAGGGTGTCGATGGATTATCTGGCTCAGAACAACATTAACGTCTCTTTCCCCGGATATGGCTCCCATTGAACATTCTGGGACGAAATTGGACGGAGGATTGCTGCAGGTAGACAGCCACTCACACTTTCACAATTGGAATAGAGATTGGTGTTTGAGCGGAACCAGTTACATCAGGCATTCTTTCAGACTCTAGTGAACTCAATGAGGCCACGTTGCACGGCCTGTGTGCAAGCTCAAGGTGGCTATACGCGCTACTAAAGAGACTGTCACTTTTCGCGTTCAGGGGTATCTCCATTTGACGGACTGTGATCAATTTGAACTTATTGCAATTCAATGTCAACAGCATCTTTTAGCTGTTACATTGACAGTGTTTTCTATAGGATAAATGATTAGACATAATTTGGGTTGTCTTCTATTAAAAAACTTGACAAAAAGCCAGACTTGCGTTTCTTTTCCTGTTCAGTATATTTTGCTTTCCTATAACCTTCTCTCAGAGAGCTCCCAATCGTTAGTTTTTAACATCCTCCGTTTGACCAGCTTTACTTTTAAAAACATTTTCTAGAAAAAAAACCTTTCACATTAGCTTCCAAGACAGGGAACCGCTGCCAGGTGTCCGTTTCAGAACCAAATACTCTTGTCACAATCATCACGGGATTCCAGTTCAGAATTTGAGTGTTGTCGTTTGGTTTGTTTTGATTTGATTTCCCATGATAAAACAGAATGTGGTTCAGCAAACCTGTTCCCTACCCACCATGGAGCGCCAACAGGGGCAATGTTATACATGAGCGTCATTCCAACAAGCTATACTGGGATGATTTACTGAGATAGAAAGGACTACCTAGACTAACCCATGAGCCTCCGCTTTCTGGATAATTAACTCAACTACCTTTTGGAACAGAAGACCTTATCCATATCTTAAGCCATATCTTAAAACTTTATACACAGGGATTGACATGACCAGCCGATTTTGCCATCTGTCAAGGGTCGAGGCGGTGAATTTGGCAAAGGAACGCGATTCCTGGAACTAGTGCCCTCAACCACCAGAATCACGTCCTCCACCAACACAGTGGCATAACCACGACAAAGAGCTCTCCCAATTCGGTCGCCTCTCACCACCAGCAATTGGGAGCTGATGACCTATTCTATCCCCGTTCCGCACAGGAGTACAGTCCTTGAGATAGAATATGTCCTCAGTAACATAGTCATGGCATGGTATATGACGAAATGAAAGATTGTTTGTCAAAGAAGGCGTGAGGCGATTACACAAACAACAGATGTTTCTGACCCAGAATCCTTTATTCACACTATATCTGGAGGATATATCTGCAATATTTCCGAATATATCTGTACACAACAAATCAATTATGAGGAGCATCATCTGAGATCCATGTTAAAATATGGAAATATCCGAAATCTATTTACGAAGTCAGTTGTTATTCGTCATTCGTGTCATGATACCAATAGTAAGTCCTATTACAAGTGTCATAAAAAGAAGAAGCAGTGTGTTGTTCAAGGCGCGGCTGCCTGACTTATACTTCATCTCTTTCCCACAGCAAATCAGTGAAATCAGATTTCTGAAAAAAGCATTCTCCATCACAACATCAGAAGTGTTCTGGTTAGATAAACCGTTATGTGCTCTGGTTTCCTTGGCAACATAGCCTCGGTGATGACACAGCAAGACGAAAACTGTACTGACGACTGACAGAGCATTTAGCAGAACCGTCGACGTCAGGTAGATGACCAGTAGTGGCGGTTTCTCCGACGATGCAGGAATCTGTTCAGTGATGAAGCTCATGAAGACTGCCAGTCACAAGAACGCCGGTAATGAGAAGGACAGCTTCTCTCCAGACTCCACGGGAATCAGGAACACCGTCATGCTGAGGACGGAGATGGTGACGATGGGGATGACGATGTTCAAGATGGCAAACAAAGGCTTTCTGGCAACCTGGAACATGACACTAATTCTGCTGTAGCTATGTGAAGGAACGATGATTTGACCATTTGTAATTGTAGCCCAGACCACAGTCCATTCAGCATCTTTGTTGTTTCCGATGATCGTCACTTGTTTTGAGACAGGACGGAATGTGACTTCTTCAGCAAAATAATCTAAGGAATTCATTTGAATTATACAAGTCTTACTGTCAAATGGGAAATACGTCATCTCAAAATTACAAAAAAGTTGAGAAATACCCAGGAACACGAACCACAACTGATCCATTTTTGTACAGCATACACCTATTTATCGTCTCCATAGCGTCTTGATCTTCAATACCGTCTTCATTCAGAATGCCTGGAGTCCAAACCTCTCCCTTCTTTGGATGATAGTGTCTCAAACCACCAAAATCAGCTGATTTCCACGCGAGGAATTCGTCCTTCCAAGCCAGGAACAATATTCCACGGATGGAGAACTCCTTTTGTGTGTTGTCAATGCGATGGATCCTTAAGAACTGGAAACTGACATCCACAAGTAAAGAATGTGACTGGTTTAGTAATGTCCTTACGTCTGAGTTGTAGTTGGTGAATAGGTGATGGCGCAGACGATGTAAGTCATTAATGGTGGCAGAGAATGTCGATTGTCTGGTTGAAACAATCAGCAATGAAATCATTTGGACTAGAGACATGGTTCCAGAGTACCCTACACACTTAGTAGGCCGTTCACTCTGTTAGTCTGAATAATAGAAACACCCCCGTTTAGGCAATGCAGAAGCGTCCGATCTCCCGTGGGTTGGAGAAGTAGTATTTAATTGGTTCTGTGCTGCCTTATATAATATGTTAAATGGGTGGTATATTTTAAGGTATTTCGATGTAACTGGATTTCTGTATCTTGTTTAAACGTCCATCTAATTCGACGATACTGTCTTCTCTACACACTTTGTGTTCTAGAACAATAAACATGGCATTATGTGACTTAGTGGCCTCTATATTGATTTACAAATCTAAAGGTACACTAGACAAAGCCGAAGTGGATTGAAATCAAAACAGCAGCACATAATTGTGATAATGTCAGGTCTGTAAGCTGACTTCCTGGCAAACAGTACGCGAAGGTAAACAGATGGACAAAGTTGCGTCCGGGGGAAAGAGTGCATGGGTCCAAATCATGGGAATGGTGTAGAGCGAATTGCTTGAGATCTTCTGAATGTAAACTGACATTGTATTTGTCACAGCACGCGGGACTTAGTGATATCCTAAAATATCAACAAATCATTTTTCGAAAGAAAAGTATTAACTGTGTTGACAATAATTCATTTCCAACCTGGTCAATATGTATTGATCAGACCGTGCTGGAGACGTGTACATAAACAATACTGAGTCACAAGGAGATACAACATGTGCTACATCTCACAAAGCAATGAGCAATGATAAGATTGTTTCCTAGCACGGAGCAAAACATATCAGTGTAAAGAGCAAACGTATTTTGTGCAGCGAAGACTATGAAGCCATGTGTACCCAAGGGCCCTAGAGTTTTGTAGGTTATGAGAATTGCCAACTTAAACACACTTCAAAAGTGTTACTTGTTGATTCCGAAGCTGAAACTAAATGTGATCCGGTAATCAGTCCGTAAATGAACTGGATGTGAAACCACAAGATATGGGTGTAATAGGTATGATTACAAATTAATGCAAATCACTACAAAGGTTAAGATAAAGACTCAAGAAGATTCCCCTACCCATTGGGTCAGAATATACTTGAAAGGCACACAGGGTTGTAGTACCTTGTAGTACTTACCAAACCTCTGTCTGAAAACAACACAGCAGGTACAGAGAAATACATTTGGAACATTGTCGCACAAATTATAACACTGCCACATGACGCAATAAGCCCATTATCCTTGCATTAAGGTCCCCGGCAAGATTGGTATACTTCCGTCGGTGTTCCTCAACAATAAGGCTTGGTAAATCATCACTGTCTATCTTCTTGTTAGCTGGTGAATTTTCAGGTAATATATAGGTAAATATCAAAACACAGCCAGAGTCTCATGATAAAGACGATGTTTTAAATAAACATCATCATAAAATCCCCTCTCTCACCAGTGGGAGGGCATGAAAAGGGCCATCAATTATGCCAAGCTTTTGCATCTTCGGGCGAACACAATTCTGTGCACGAAAAGAAATATGAAAATTCATCTGAACGTCTGACAAATACCCAGGAAAAAGCCATTAGGTAAAACTGTTTACAAAGTCTTTTGACCTGAGATGTCGAGTTATCATATTTTCGTACTCTTTCTATATTCCACTAGAGAAAGCCAAAGGTTGGGAAGTGGCCGTCACATCATTTTCCAGCGTTATCAACATTGAGAGTTGCCTCCCCTAAAGAAGTGAAGTGTTAGTATATGTTGCTTCCCTGTCCAAAAAACATCCTTCAGTGGACGATCGAGACAAGAGGGCATTGCATCACCCTGTGATACGCTACCTGCGCACGCCTTCACATCACCATGAAGAACAGAAGCAGTGTGTTGTTCAAGGCACGGCTGACTGACATATATTTCTTCTCTTTCTCACAGTAGATCGGGGACATGAGTTTTCTCGGTGAAGGTTTCAAAATCACAGCATTAGAAGTATTCGGACTGGATATAGTTATACATGTTCTGTTTTCCTCGGCAACATAACCTCGGTGATGGCAAAGCAAGACGAAACCTGTTCTGACGACTGAAAGAGCATTATGAGCAAAATGATCTTAGGAGTTTGTTTGGATTTCATAAATGATAGCGCTTCAGTGCAAAATCAGGTGATTTGCACGTGAGGAAGTCGCCCTTCCAAGCAAGGGACATTATTCCCTGGAAGGAGAATGTTTGCGTATTTTCAATATGAACTGTAAATCGGAGGTGGAGTTGGCGAATAGGTGATGACGTAAGCGATGTAGGTCACCCATGCCGGCAGAAGATGTTGATTGTCTTGGTTTAAAATAAGGTTCAGAAGAACCAGACTCGAGACATGTTTCCAGGTTATCACATCATACTGTCGCCACACCTTGCATTATGCAGTTCTCTGACGCAATGTTTGCCTATATATGTGGGGTTAATGGAGGCACCTTCACTATACAGAAGAGTCTCGAGTACCATTGATTAGAGTGATATCATAAGGCAAATGTAAATGGTAAATCCGTATAATTAGCTACCTGTTACCTATGTAAACTTCCACCCAGTTTCATCTGACTCTATTCGCGTTCTGGAACAATGAACATGGTATTGCTTACCATTGACTTGATAGACTCTATATTGATTTACACCAAAATGTGTACCCAGCGCAAAGGCTAAAGGCAACGTGGGCTGAAATACAAAGAGCAGCAAATAGATGTCACAATGCCAGATTTCAGCATCACCTGACAACCTGGCAAACAGTACATTGTTGAGGCTAGAGTATAAAACTGATGGTTGCATCCTATGGAAACAGAGCATTGACTGTGGTTAGAGAACCATGCATCACATTGTCCAGTGTGGTAGTGAACGGTGTACCGCGTGTGGCTTTGTGTCTTCTGAATGTGAACTGAATACTTGTATACTTTCTTTTGAGATCGCATTTGCAAAATATTCAACCATGCAGATATTTTGAATGTGCCTGGTTCAATCAAAGAATAAAACAGTGACCATATGCACAACACTAACATAAATTGAACCAATATTGTTCCGTATTAGTAGATAGATGATGGCCTTTCCACTTTTAATTCCCCACTCACTGACTGGATATTCATTGTACCTCGTGGCTTCCTCTACATCTTTAGTATTAGTGTATGTCACTGTTCGATTAATACTTCCTCTCTTTGTAGCTGTTTTCCCACCATTACTTCATTTTGTCTAACGTCCTTAAGAGCGGGGGTGAATACATACGTTGATACGAGAATTAAAGTTCAATAAGCAGACCAATCGCTTTAAACCTAATTGATAATCCAAAACCCACTATCGGTTTAATGATGTATTAACGCTTGGACAATAGCCACTCTAATACCGTTATAATAAATTAACCGATAAATTCTCAAATACGACCAATCACATCGCATAATTAACAGTTGGAAACCAATAAAACAAAAGCAATTAGGATTAACGTAAGCAAGTGGCATGTCTCACAGGTGAGTATAAACAAGTTAAGAACTTGAGGTAAACAGACGTTCAAAATACAGATTGATCAATTAAATCTACACACGTATAACTTTCGACGATGTCAGTCTAAAGGCTTGATAGACATGCATCGGAGCGTACAAATTGATGAGATAATAATGCATCTTTAGTCCTTACTCAGTCACTGACTTGACAGTTTCCTCCTGGTCTCCTTGGCAAGGAAGGACAAGAATTATCCATGTCCAACTTCTTTTTTACGACAGGGGGTTACCGTTACCAGGCAAGTGGTGTTCATAGTATATTGAGATACAAATATGCAAATATGACCAAGTGTTTTAACAGCTGATTGGATTTTCGTTTCAACAGATAAAGAAGCCCGTTAACTACACAGTGGGTAAGATGGAGTAAAACGCGAACTGATGATGCCTGTACTATAAACAAATCATTGATAACTCATGCGAATCTTTGTTATTTAATACAACGGTTCAGTATATATAACATCCGTAACCATTAGTGTGTAATACGTTTATTGGTAACAGTATTGTACACACATCAAAAAGCTTTGACAAACCACACAGTGACTGTGAATAACACCACGAATGAGCAAGCGAGGGATACACACATTCACAGATGAAACTAGTTCATAAACAACAACAGCTTTAGCATGACACACAATTGTGTAGTCCATGAGAGAGATAGTAAAACATGTCAGTATGCTATCCTGCTCCAGACTCGAGCAACAACATTGCAAACCGTAATTACAGAGCGCATCAACTAAGGATGTAACAGAAGATGTAATTGAGAGAACTCGACATTGTCAATGACAATCGTGATATGGATCACAGCAAATACTTCTATCTATCCTGTTCATTTTTTCAAATTGTCAGTTGTTATTCGTCATTAGTGTCATTATAGCAAAAGTAATTCCAATCACAACTCCCATAAACAGCAGAAGCAGCGTGTTGTTCAGGGCACGACTGGCTGACATAAATTTCTTCTCTTTCCCACAGCAGATCATCGAAAACGGTTTTCTGAATGAACGTTTCTGAATCGCAACATCAGCAGTATTCTGGTTGGATATAACATGACATGCAGATTTGTTTTCCTTGGCAACAGAGCCTCGGTAATGGCACAGCAATACAAGAACTGCAGTGACGACTGACATAGCATTCAGCAGAACCATCGATGTTAGGTAGATGACCAGGAGTGGTGGTTTCTCTGATGATGCAGGAATCTGTTCAGTGATGAAGCTCATGAAGACTGCCAGTGACAACAACGCTGACAGTGAGAAGGACAACTTCTCCCCAGACTCTACGGGGACGAGGAACACCATCATGCTGAGGATGGAGATGGTGACGATGGGGATCACGATGTTCAAGATGGCAAACAATGGTTTTCTCACAACTTTAAACATGACACTAATTCTGCTGTAGCGATGTGGAGCAATGTTGATTTGATCACTTGTCAGTATAGCCCAGTCCACAGTCCACTCAGCATCCTTGTAGTTTCCAATGGTCGTCACTTGTTTTGAAACCGGACGGAATGTGAGTTCTTCAGCAAAATAATCTAATGCGTTAAGACGGATGTTACAAGTCTGACTATCAAACGGAAAATTAGTCATGTCAAAGTTACAAAAGGTTGAGAAATACCCAGGAACATGAACCGCAACTGATCCGTTTTTGTACAACACACGCCTTGTTATTGTCTCCATAACATCTTGGTTTCCAACACCGTCTTCATTGAGAATACTTGGAGTCCAAATCTCTCCTTGCTTCGGATGATAGTGTCTCAAATCTCCAAAGTCAGCAGATTTCCACATGAGAAAGTAGTCCTTCCAAGTAAGGGACAGTATTCCCCGGATGGAGAACTCCTTTTGTGTGTTGTCAATGTGATGGATCCTCATGAATTGGAAATTGACATCCACGACAAGAGGATGGGACTGGTTTAGTAACGGCCTTACGTCTGGGGTGTAGTTGGTGAAAAGGTGATGCCGTAGACGATGTAAGTCGTCCAGGCTAGCAGAGAATGTCGATTGTCTGGTTGCAACTATGAGCCAGGAAATCAGATGAACTAGAGACATTGTTCCAGAGCATCCTACCCGCAGGCCGTTCTCTCCGACGCACTGTTAGTCTGTACTTGATGGAACGATAGAAACACCTTTCAATGCAGAAGACCTATCACTGATTAGAAGAGTATTATTTAATTGGTTGGATACTGCCTTATATGGTAAATGTCTGGTATATCTGAAGGTATTTCGATGTAATTGGCTTGCGACTGCTTGTGTAAACTAGCTCCTAGTTCGACCAGATTGTCTTCTGTATTCGCTTTGTGTTCTTCAATAAACATGATATTACTTAATACTGACTGCCTCTATATCGATTGACAAATCAACGCTACATGTGTTCTAAACAGAGACAAAAGCTGAAGTGAGTTGCAATCAAAACATCAGAAAAATGTCATAATGCCATATCGCAATGTAACCTGACAACCTGGCTAAACGTATGTTGATGAGATTAGAGTGGTAAACTGATGGTCGAAGGTACAACCGTGAAAAATACCCAGTGCATTAACCATGAATAGCAAACCATACAGTAGAGTAGCGGACGGTTTGGTATTTTTTAATGCGATCTGAATACTTGAAGTTTGGCACTATAATCGGGACTCTTAATAATCCAGCATATCATTAAGTTGTTTTGAAAAAAGAACTGTTAACTATGTTGACAATAATGTACTTTCCACCAGGTCGATACAAATTGATCCATCTGTGCAGAGGGCGTGTATGTAAACAATCTGCAACGTCTCACAATAGTGAGTAAAAATGTTACACAATGACTAGATTGTTTTATAGGCAAACACATTTCATGCACAGAAGTATATGGATCAATGCCCTTTTCACCCGCAGAGCACCACTGTTTTTCCTGGTTCTGAAAAGTGCTGTTTTAAGCACATTTCGAGAAGGAGTCATGAAATAAAAGACATGTTAAGAAAACGCATAAGCCTTTCAGGATGGCATATATCTATAACAAGTTTGAGCAAAAACCAAAGTTTCTGGGGTTTTTCTATTCTGTCCTCATCTGACTACAGGCAAACCAAATCGTCATAACTCTTTTGTTTCCAAAGATATGTAACTTCACCTCATTAATTCTAATTGTCAGGAGTAAGTGAGTAAATGAGTGAGTTAAAATTTAAAGTCACATCAGCAATAATACACACATATATTAATATATACAACCCTGTCAACGAAGGACAGTAAAATTACTAGATTTTCACAAAAAGAGTTCAGACTGGCTAGCATATATCTTTAAAAGTAGAGGAACTAAGTCAACTTAGTAAACATTCGCACATACCGTTTGAACCTTTACCTCAAAAACTTGATCGAACACTAAGTCCCGTCTCGCGTTTGATTGGACGGTCATAGAGAGAGAGAGAGAGAGAGAGAGAGAGAGAGAGAGAGAGAGAGAGAGGATAAGGACACAGAGAGGGAGTGAGGGAGATAGTGAGGGAGAGGGAGGGAGGAGAGAGAATGATGCTTTATGCACATGACAAACGTTCATGGTAAAGATGAAAAGAAATATTTGGTTATTTGCATATTTTAACATATATTACCTATTTGCCAAGTTAGATCTTAGTCGTCATTCGTGTCATGATACCGATAGTGAGTGCTATCACAACTCCCATAAACAGCAGAAGCAGCGTGTTGTTCAAGGCACGGCTGGCTGACAAATATTTGTTCTCTTTCCCACAGCAGATCATGGAAATGAGTTTTCTGAAATAAGGTTTCTCCACCACGGTAGTATTCTGGTTGGATGAAACATGACACGCAGCGTTGATTTCCTTGGCAACAGAGCCTCGGTAATGGAATAGCAACACAAGTACTGTACTGGCGACTGACATAGCATTCAGCAGAACCATCGACGTCAGGTAGATGACCAGCAGTGGTGGTTTCTCCGACGATGCAGGAATCTGTTCAGTAATGAAGCTCATGAAGACTGCCAGTGACAACAACGCCGACAGTGAGAAGGACAACTTCTCCCCAGACTCCACGGGGACGAGGAACACCATCATGCTGAGGACGGAGATGGTGACGATTGGGATCACGATGTTCAAGATGGCAAACAAAGACTTTCTGGCTACCTTGAACATGACACGAACTCTGTTATAGTAATGTGGAGCAATGTTGATTTGATCACTTGTCATCGTAGCCCAGACCACTGTCCACTCAGCATCTTTGTAGTTTCCAGTTTTTGTCACCTGTTTAGAAACAGGACGGAATTCCAGCTCTTCAGCAAAATAATTTAAGGAGTTCAGTTTGATGTTACAAGACTGACTATCAAACGGGAAATAGGTCATGTCAAAATTACAGAAGGTTGAGAAATACCCAGGAACATGAACCACAACTGATCCGTTTTTGTACAGCACGCGCCTTGTTATCGTCTCCATAGCCTTTTGGTCTTCAACGCCATCTTCACTGAGAATGCATGGAGTCCAAATTTCCCCCTTCTTTGGGTGATAATGTCCCAGACCTCCAAAATCAGCTGATTTCCAAGAGAGGAAGTCGTCCTTCCAGGCAAGGGACAGTATTCCCCGAATGGAGAACTCTTTTTTTGTATTGTCAATACGATGGATCCTCATGAATCGGAAATTGACATCCACAAGTAGAGACTGTGACTGGTTTGACGATGGCCTTACATCTGAGGTGTAGTTGTTAAATAGGTGATGACGTAGGCGATGTACGTCGTCAAGGCTGGCAGAGAATGTTGATTGTCTGGTTGAAACAATAAGCAAAGAAATCAGATGGATTAGAGACATGGTTCCAGAGTACTCCAAAACACTCGTCACACCGGTACCGTGTATTGTGCTGTTCGCTGTCACTGACGCACTGCTAGTCTCTAGTTTAGGTGATAATGAAGACAACTCAATATGGAAAAGAGTCAAAGGTACCATTGATTGAGAGGTACTATTTGATTGGTTGGATGCTGCCATGAGGTAAATATGAGGTACATTTCAAGGTAAGTCTGCGTAACTGGCTAATTGCTACTTGTGTAAACCTTCGTCTGGTGCTGTAGTAAAACAATGAGATGGCGTTTGCCAATAGTGACTGTATAGCCTCTGTACCGATTTACACTGATTGCCCTTTTCCTAAAATGTTAATTAACACCTGATTTACCATAATCAAGAAAAAGCAAATGTTAATTTGGTGAAATCAAAACAACAGCAGGTGATTCAATGACGTTGTGTAAGGTCTCGCTGTTACCTGACGATCTGGCAAACAGCACATCGGTGAGATTAGAGCGGGTAAACTGATGGTTGAAGTTTCATATTTGGGAAACAGTGCGCTGCCGACCAAAAGCAAACATTTCAGCACACTGTGCAGAAAGGTTGGGAAAGGGGTAGGGTTTTTTAAATGTGAACTGATTACGAGCACTTGGGACTACTATCTGGAATGTTAATGATCTAGGATAATGAACATTAAACGCTTTGGAAAGGGGAAGTGGAGCTCTATTGACAAAGACGCCTGTTCTACAGGGATAATATCTACTGACTTAACTGTGCGAGAGCCACGAGTATAAACGACACAAGGACATACAACATGTCTGTCTGACTGACTGACTGACTGACTGAGTTTGGTTTTACGCCGCTTTTAGCAATATTCCAGCAACATCACGGCGGGGGACACCAGAAATGGGCTTCACACATTGTGCCCATGTGGGGATTCGAACCCGGGTCTTCGGCGTGACGAGCCAACGCTTTAACCATTAGGCTACCCCACCGCCCCCATACAACATGTACTGCATCGTACAAACTGGAGCAAATGTTTCACACTGATGATGCTGTTTCACATCACAGCGTCAACGTTCAGAACAATTTTACCAACATTTTATCTTTTGAAGCCCTTTAGATCTCCGTGGCAACATACTTATTCACGGGTTACCCGATTAGTCAGCTGCCCATCAGTCAGACAGAGAAGTAGGTATTAATAAGTTCAAACCAATATCTAACTGGAACCATCTATCACTGGAACCCACTCAATGCAGTCTCATCTCGTACTTGTAAAGTAAATGTAGACTGTTCTTTTGAGCCGCGAACCACGACAGTTAAGGCCGTTTTAGACAGCTCTAGAAGTAAGTTCTGCTTTTAGCTGTGTGAGATACTGATTCGGAGCCAACAATTGGGTCAGCTAGTTACACTATGTTCTTTTAGAGAGTGGTATATATACTTATTCCATCACCACATTAGGCATCCACTATTTTAACCAGCGTGTTATGATTCTACCACTTCGATAACCATGTTATACAGCCACTGATCAACGTGTTAGACATTCACTACTACAATCACCGTGTTAGACATTCACTACTACGATCACCGTGTTAGACATTCACTACTACGATCACTGTGTTAGACATTCGCTACTACGATCACTGTGTTAGACATTCGCTACTACGATCACTGTGTTAGACATTCGCTACTACAATCACCGTGTTAGACATTCGCTACTACAATCACCGTGTTAGACATTCGCTACTACAATCACCGTGTTAGACATTCGCTACTACAATCACCGTGTTAGACATTCGCTACTACAATCACCGTGTTAGACATTCGCTACTACAATCACCGTGTTAGACATTCACTACTACAATCACCGTGTTAGACATTCGCTACTACAATCACCGTGTTAGACATTCACTACTACAATCACCGTGTTAGACATTCGCTACTACAATCACCGTGTTAGACATTCGCTACTACAATCACTGTGTTAGACATTCGCTACTACAATCACCGTGTTAGACATTCGCTACTACAATCACCGTGTTAGACATTCGCTACTACAATCACCGTGTTAGACATTCGCTACTACAATCACTGTGTTAGACATTCGCTACTACAATCACCGTGTTAGACATTCGCTACTACAATCACCGTGTTAGACATTCGCTACTACAATCACTGTGTTAGACATTCGCTACTACAATCACTGTGTTAGACATTCGCTACTACAATCACCGTGTTAGACATTCACTACTACAATCACCGTGTTAGACATTCGCTACTACAATCACTGTGTTAGACATTCGCTACTACAATCACCGTGTTAGACATTCGCTACTACAATCACTGTGTGTTAGACATTCAATCACCGCTACTACAATCACCGTGTTAGACATTCGCTACTACAATCACTGTGTTAGACATTCGCTACTACAATCACCGTGTTAGACATTCGCTACTACAATCACCGTGTTAGACATTCGCTACTACAATCACCGTGTTAGACATTCGCTACTACAATCACCGTGTTAGACATTCGCTACTACAATCACCGTGTTAGACATTCGCTACTACAATCACCGTGTTAGACATTCACTACTACAATCACCGTTAGACATTCACTACTACAATCACCGTGTTAGACATTCGCTACTACAATCACCGTGTTAGACATTCGCTACTACAATCACTGTGTTAGACATTCGCTACTACAATCACTGTGTTAGACATTCGCTACTACAATCACCGTGTTAGACATTCGCTACTACAATCACTGTGTTAGACATTCGCTACTACAATCACCGTGTTAGACATTCGCTACTACAATCACCGTGTTAGACATTCGCTACTACAATCACCGTGTTAGACATTCACTACTACAATCACACCGTGTTAGACATTCGCTACTACAGATCACAATCACCGTGTTAGACATTCGCTACTACAATCACCGTGTTAGACATTCGCTACTACAATCACCGTGTTAGACATTCGCTACTACAATCACCGTGTTAGACATTCGCTACTACAATCACCGTGTTAGACATTCGCTACTACAATCACTGTGTTAGACATTCACTACTACAATCATTCATACTACAATCACCGTGTTAGACATTCGCTACTACAATCACCGTGTTAGACATTCGCTACTACAATCACCGTGTTAGACATTCACTACTACAATCACCGTGTTAGACATTCGCTACTACAATCACCGTGTTAGACATTCGCTACTACAATCACCGTGTTAGACATTCGCTACTACAATCACCGTGTTAGACATTCGCTACTACAATCACCGTGTTAGACATTCGCTACTACAATCACCGTGTTAGACATTCGCTACTACAATCACCGTGTTAGACATTCGCTACTACAATCACTGTGTTAGACATTCGCTACTACAATCACCGTGTTAGACATTCGCTACTACAATCACCGTGTTAGACATTCACTACTACAATCACCGTGTTAGACATTCGCTACTACAATCACCGTGTTAGACATTCACTACTACAATCACACCGTGTTAGACATTCGCTACTACAATCACCGTGTTAGACATTCGCTACTACAATCACCGTGTTGCTACTACAATCACTGTGTTAGACATTCGCTACTACAATCACCGTGTTACAATCACCGTGTTAGACATTCGCTACTACAATCACCGTGTTAGACATTCGCTACTACAATCACCGTGTTAGACATTCGCTACTACAATCACCGTGTTAGACATTCGCTACAATCACTGTGTTAGACATTCACTACAATCACCGTGTTAGACATTCGCTACTACAATCACCGTGTTAGACATTCGCTACTACAATCACTGTGTTAGACATTCGCTACTACAATCACCGTGTTAGACATTCACTACAATCACCGTGTTAGACATTCGCTACTACAATCACCGTGTTAGACATTCGCTACTACAATCACCGTGTTAGACATTCACTACTACAATCACCGTGTTAGACATTCTACTACTACAATCACCGTGTTAGACATTCGCTACTACAATCACTGTGTTAGACATTCGCTACTACAATCACCGTGTTAGACATTCACTACTACAATCACCGTGTTAGACATTCGCTACTACAATCACTGTGTTAGACATTCGCTACTACTACTACCGTGTTAGACACTACAATCACCGTGTTAGACATTCGCTACTACAATCATCGTGTTAGACATTCGCTACTACAATCACCGTGTTAGACATTCGCTACTACAATCACCGTGTTAGACATTCGCTACTACAATCACCGTGTTAGACATTCGCTACTACAATCACCGTGTTAGACATTCGCTACTACAATCACCGTGTTAGACATTCGCTACTACAATCACCGTGTTAGACATTCACTACAATCACCGTGTTAGACATTCACTACTACACCATGTGTAGACATTCACTACTACGATCACCGTGTTAGACATTCACTACTACAATCAACGTGTTAGACAGTCGCTACTACGATCACTTAGTAATTAAATTGTCAATAGTACATAGTTAGGAAGATGAGGGAATATACAATATTCCAATTAAATAAAGCTATTGTGTTGAATGTATTAATTGTATGAGTGATAAAACTGAATTTTGTTTTTGGGAGGAATGTCTGTATTAAATATAATAAAATAATCTACCATTTATAGTTCTAACTGTGACACTATGATATAAGATCCTACAATCATCTTACATGGAAAGTTTGTATTGGCCAAGTGCTCCCTATATCTCAGTGCAGCCACTGGTGGAGTGATTCCTGGTAGACCTCCATTCTGCCCATCATGCCTTCCAAACCCATCATGCCTATCTGTGGGTGGTAAAGGAATGTTCCTGTCCTTGCATATGTTGTGAAGGACAGCACATGCTATGATCACCTGAAATATGGAATAATTTAGATACAAAAGTCAGTATAGACATGGCCATGCAGTATACATTTTGAGATGATGAACTACTGTATTGTCTTTTACATATTTTCAATGGCATCAGTAAATAGAAGTTCATGACAACTAGTGTTGGGAATGGTTAAAATCTCATAATTGATGATTGGTTCATTACTACCGATCAATCATCGAAAATAATTGGTTAGCGTCATTTATGAAATTTGTTAATGCACATAAAAATAAGGAAAAAACCATGTAGTTCTTTTGGATTTTTTTTGGCAAAATTTCATATCTTTAAACGATGACTAGTATGTTAAGAACATAATTTTCTTGGAATCTTTAAGATAAATTCAATCATGACTTGAAACGAGCTTGTAGTGCTTACGAAATATAACAGACAAAAACAACCATGTGAAAAATATTGTTAGTGAAAACAAGTGTTCCAGAATTGTTTGTGTTCGATTATGAGAAATTATGATCGATTGCTTGGTCGTTTAGTCACTACGACCAATCACTACGACCAATCTTCGATTATTTCAATTAATCGGACCACCACTAATGACAACCCATATCAAATTCGTGGTATATAGTTATATATAATATAGTTACATATTTTCAGTGATTCATACATCTTGCAAAATTGTAATTTGTTAATCATATTGTTGCCATTTAGCTTTGTTACCTTGTCAATGTATTTGTATTATTTATGTGGCAAGTAAACAGTGCTAAAGAAATAACTGTTGTTGATTATATTTTTCTTACCTTGCAAGCCTTATCAGGTTGTAACCTGATTTCCCCATGAAGAACAGGAAATCTGCACTTGAATTGGCCAATGGCCCTTTCAAAACTGCTCCTTGTTCTTTTATGCGATCTGGGTTATGAATTAAAATATCATAGAGTAACCTGTACATAAATCTCCAGCACAGTAAACAATAAACAACAGTCTGTGTTGTCATTGTAAACTCCACTTATTCAGTAAATAACTGAAAAATAAATAATAATACAGTAACAGTTACATAGATTATTTAGGTGGTTTATGATGTTTTAAGAAAATAATTTCTAGTAATATCCAGCATAGTCAAAAAGTCTACAACCTGATTACAGAATTCGTATTTTATGAAAACTGTATTTTGCTTCTGTTATCCAGACTAAATGTAATAACGTTTGTGATATATAATGTGTAATGAGTACGATTGCGCAATGTTTATTCGAGGTAAATACAAGGGACACCACTCTATGTTGCTGATCACAATCGGCAACTTTACACGGAAGTTTACATACCTGTTGTAGTTTGTTTGTGGTCCTGCCAATGGTCTTAGGAAAGGGGTTAGAAGCCACTTCTTACAGGGGTAACCACTGTCACCGAAAAGGTGACATCCGATGGGGACAACATTCCGGAAGAACAACTGGTAGAGACCGCTGTTGGTCAATATGCGTGAATCGTGTGCAGATGCCAACCCTTACGCTGTGGGTGTAATTATTACGATTTTGACCATTTAATTACGCCATTACACTTAATCTGCGAAAAATACGCTTTTCTACTCGTTTTAAGAAAATCAATAAAGTGGAAACAATTTCACAAGGATGTGTTTCGTAACGCACCGGTACAGGGGTTCAGAAATGGTCTTACTCTTAGCATCGCGCTCATTCCAATTAACTTGTAAGGAATTAAAGTATTTTGTGTCTCATGACCAACAATTTTCGATGTATGGAGCTTCATAATGATTGGTCACGTGTATTTCTGTCTAGAATATTTCCTGTTCATGTGAATTAACCTTTTTACAAGTAATTTTTAAAGTTATCACCTTTCACTAAGTATTTTTTCAAGTATTACACTTTTGTGGTCCAAATTACACTTTTTGACCTCCAGTATTAATACTTAGGCCCAAAATAGGGTTGGCATCTCTGTGTGTGTCGATCCAGGCCACCGAGCGACAACGTCAATTATCCTGTCTTCGCTATCGAAAGCGATCTGTGTATTGATGCTGTGGTATGATGCCGGTTTACAAACTCATTTTCGTTTACTGTTGGGGCTTGAATCTGAACGTTCGTTCCGTCGATCACCCCCACAACTCCGGGAAAGTTTGCAATCTGATAAAAGTTGGTCTGGTGACGCCTGATGTCAAGAAGTTGTAGGGGGAAGCGAACGAACTGTTTGACAATCCTGTCAGATGACAAACTCCGTATGCAGTCATTCACAGCTCTGGAAATGGTTGGCTGGCTGACACCTTGATCGTCCGCATTGCACAACTGAAATTGTCCGGTGGCAAAGTAACTCAATGTGATGAGCGTCTTTTGTGAGGCATCCAGTGCGTGGTTACGGGTGTTTGTGGGCTCTACGTCTGGCGCTATTAGACTGGCGACGAATCTAATGCCATTCCCATCTAGACGGTATCGCTGAATTAATTCTTTATCGCTGTATTCAACGAGACTTTGCCTTCTTTGGTGAAATGAACGACGCCTCAGCGCTACGGCAGCCATATTGTTTACTGGCAAACACCTTCCAGTTAAGCCTACCCCTGCCCAGTCTTAAGATTTATGTCAGAAATAGCCAAAACTTAAGCCTAAGTTCCTTTATGAATATGACTTGAGTAAAATCTCAAAACTTAAGTCAGAAATAGTGAAAAGGTTATTTCAGACTTAAGTTCTTTTATGAATACCGCCTCTGGTTGCAAATGCAGTCAGCCATGATAGACGGGTGCACAATGGGTGGATTACTATAGTCTGTTTTATTCATTGTCATGAAATGTTGTGGCACTATGAAATTAAAGTTTATAGTAGATAAGGTAACTGTAGATATACAAAATCAAATGCCATGAAATGTAGTGGCAATATGAAATCAAAGTGTACATAAAATTAGGTAACAGTAGATATATGAAATTAAACTATTATGGCCTGTTTCTTATGTGTGTGTGTTTTAAATCTTCAATTGAATTTATAATATTAAATAATCAGTGAGTCACTATACGAAGTGAGTGAACTCAACATCTGATTGGACTGTAGATGTTAATGTTAATGTGAATAAGCTTGTGTAATAAAATGTTTGTGTGAAACTGCTTTGTTAATATCTTTGTTAATTTATCTTGTCCAATAAATATTACCAAAATATATTAGATGAAACACCCTAAAACAAGAAATTCACTGAGCTGTAAGCCCCTAATCCATTAAAAGAACATTCAAGGCGGTGGCAAACCGAGACTAAACCGTTAAAGCATACCAGTTCTGCATCCACATCTTGCCTTTCTTGTCATCTTGCCAACGGCTTTCAAGATCGTTGGCGGTCATAACACAGTCATAACACAGTCATAACACAGTCCTCTTTCCTCGCAATGTTTTCCATTGTCTCATTAGTATCATACAACTAGATCTGGTAACTAATATCTCTGACAATATTAGTTTATTCTAAAATTATTACTTGTTTTAGTCACGATATGGCTGTGACTTTAAATCCTAACTCACTCACACTTACAATATTGAACATTTTAAGTCATTTCCCCTACATGTTGACATCACTTAATCAATGAGGATCAGACGTATTCAGACAATGGTGCAAGAAAACAAATGAAACATAGATCAACCTGAATCATAACAACTTCCATCACTTTCCATCCGCGTGTTACAATCAATATTACGAGTGTGAGTTACAATCAATATTACGAGTGCGTGAGTTCATTCAGATTAAAAGTATTTCAGCCATACTGTACCTGGAGAAGTATAAGATGTGTTTGATTTCTCTGAACGGCAGAAGGTAGGCCCATTGTACAGTATTTCGAAGGTTACAGTGACTTTCTTTTGGACACGGCGTGGTGAAAAACAAAACAAGGTTACATAATAGGTTCCTGTTGGGCATTGACATAAAACAGGTATCAAGAGAAGTAATAAATGTACTTTATGAAGAAAGAAATCCACACAATGAATGTAAAAAGCCCCAGCAACATATGATTACAGACCTGTGGGGTAGACTAGCAGTTACGTGTTGTGGTCGTCACGCGGAAGGCCTGGTATATGGCCTGAACATACTGAACAACAATACACACTTGGCACTAGGTTATTTGGCAGGAAGACAAGCCTCAATAATAACTCTTTCTTCAACAAGGTTCTCGTGACACGATAACAAAGACGAAGTACTGTAGAGGTAGTCAGAACTGCTACTCAGGGGATCTCCAGTGGTTTTACAGAATTCATTGTAAGAATGTTCATATCGTCCTTTAATATATTCTTTGTTACCTTCATGTATTAATAAGTACCAATACACAAACGGATTATTCAGCATTGACGAAAGAAACTCGGCTGCTATCAGCCATCATCGCAGTAAACAGTCGTTCGTTAAAATGTATCTTTGCATATAGAATCAATGAACTTCCACACTGAAGATCATTACAGGTTTCAGAGATAAGGATACGATTCAGACAATTTTGTGTTGATTGTATTTTTTTGTCAGTTACTGTAATCTCCCAATGGCGCAGGCTTCTTTGATCTACATGGGGGCATGGTGAACTAGCTTGAGGTGCCGGTATCGAGCCCACCTGTGACCACGGGTGTAAAAAACCTTGGTGTCAGCTTTGTGTGCAGACGCTTTCAGTGTTGTCACAACCCCTAGTGTACAGTACACAACCCTGTGCACTTATAAGAACCCACGAATCCGTTGGTATAGCTACTGATGGTGCACATTAATGCGTGCAGACACCTAGTTGCGGGTACAGCAACGTGCAGTGAACTTGGACAAAGTACTAAGACTATGTGTCCCAGTCCACCCAGCTGTGAATGGGTAACTCGTAAGGATGGAAAGGGCGGAACAATTTGGTGAGCCTAGTGGCTGCAAGAGTTGTATGATCCCCCGGGATGTGCCGTTGAGATTGACATCCAATGATAGAGGGGGAAAATCCCAGCGCCTTGAGCATGTAATAGTTGCATGGATAATTGCGCTATATAAATATCCCCTATAACAAATAATAATAATAATAATAATAATGAGGTTGACTTTGCTGATGGCGATGTACTGCTGGACGGTACAACGATAGGAGTAAACCAGGTGAAGTCCTTCACTAAGTCTGCCCAGAGTCGGTCTTTTGTGGAGAAGCTTTCTGAGAAGCCATTGCATCGTGTGTACATGCAGTGTGTGGAACAGAATAGCAATCCCACCTACTCCTTCGCCTGGATGAAGTCGGCTGGTCTCAAATGTAAAACTGAGGGCTTTCTTTTTGCTGCTCAGGATCAGTCACTTCCCACTCGTAATCGCCAATGTGTGATTCTTAAACAAAATATCAATATGAAATGTCGATTGTGCAATGAATTCACAGAGACTGTCCAACACCTTGTCAGTGGATGCCCTCCCTTGGCACAAACAGCATATCTTAAAAGACATGATAGCATGGCTCGCTGCTTTTATTATCGTCTCCGCCATGCCTGTGGCTTTGACTCCGAGGTCCTTCCATGGTACGACCCTGAACATGTCCAGGGCGTCATGGAAAATGATGCTTTCAAACTTCTGTGGAACAGGTCAAATACAGCCTGAGAAGAATTCCTGCCAACAAACCTGATCTTGTCCTTTTTGATAAAGCCAATGAATTTATTCATATCATTGAATTTTCTGTCCCTTTTGACAGCAAAGTGATTGGCAAGATTCAGGAAAAGTATGATAAATATGCGGACTCGCCTTTAAAATGTCTCGCTTGCATGTAAAGTACACTGTCGTCAGGCTCCCCATTGTTCTCAGTGCCCTTGGTTTGGTACCTCCTGATCTCTTGGCGCAGATCAGGAGAGTGCCAGGGTTCTCCACCGGGAGTACAATGCATGCAGAAGGCTGCAGTGTTGGGGAGCCTTCATATTCTCCGGAAAGTTCTTAGTGAGTTCGACTGGGCAGTGTTTCCCGGGAGAAGTCTCATTCGCTGTCTGGGCTGTGTGTAGAGGGGGGCAAGGGCCCTGAGCTGATGATAAGCCTTACCAGCCTGACTGTGCCAGGATCACCCGAACCCTCTCTGCTGCATTTTCATCTTTAATCAGTAAAAATAATAATAATAATAGATGATATTTTTTTTAATTTGTCAGTGACGGGTTACTTCAGGAACAAATTCATGTCATACCGTATGACTTAGTAAATCGAGATTATCAATCAATTTTAGTTCGGTTTTATAGGCCATTGGCCTATGTAAACAGCTTTCAATATAAAGAGTAGCAAATTATACAGAAACACTTTAGCTTATTACAGAAGATGTAACAGAATTTCGGACACCAAGTGCTTCTTTGATATAGTTCGCCCTGTAAACAGTGTATGGGTACAATTACTACTAATGAAATGAAGATATTAAGACAGTATGCTATCCTGTTCACAATATGGAAAATACTTATCTCTAAAATAAATGATATGCTGTACATTCAAACATGAAGTGATTTTCATCTTCATTCGAGCCGCAGCACCTCATTTTACGTATCTTATTAAAATTAATATCTCTTATATCACAGCTCAATGGAAGTGCCTGTAATCTAAGTAAACATATAATTCTTCTAATTGCTATGTGATTAATGGAAGTAACGTAATATTAACTCTTTAAAATACCTTAGATGGTGAGATTCACATATTTTACCAAGAATACCTTGTTTATCCCAATCAAGAAGTATTTTCTTAAAAAGTGAAGTAAAATGGGAAATATCGCCAGCATCCTAACTGTACCATACAAATCCGAACTTAAAAGATATAGGATGTCCATAGGAACTTAAAAGATATTTAACCGATGTCGCCCAAGTCACTCTGCCAGCTGAATCTCATTTTTCATAAGTAAATAAGACCGTCTTCGATAACGATCCTCGGACATCCTTCAAAACTTACACCAATAGCTTACGTAATAATCCACATAAACATTTGATCTGCCACAATCTGCTAAAATATCATTACTAGAGACATGTCTTCCAACACTAGGAACATGTTTACAAAATATAGTGTGATTTCCTTTCCTCAAATCCCCAAGTTTCAGAGCCATAGAGTAACACTGGTTTAACTTTACTATCAGATAATTTGAACATTAAGCTTACAGGCATATGAGGGCGTTTGTTATACAATACCTTCAGAGAAAAAGTGCCTCACTGGCTTTACCAACTAGAGTACGTGTACACTTTGTCCAGAACAACCGAGTAGAAAATATAATTATAGTATGTTGATGTTTCAACTGGAATGCCATTGTAAAACTATTTTTCATAAGTAGGAAGAAAACCTCCATTGGGAAATACCAACACCTCTGTCTTATCCACATTAACCTCCAGACCCCAAGAGCTACAATACTTACGTAAAATATCTATCTTTCTCTGCAGGCCTATCACAGTACCATCAAATAAATTAAGATCATCCGCGTACAACAGAAGAAGTTAATCAACGTAATCTGACCCAACAAAGATACCCACTTAGATCTGAAATCTGCAGCATGCCCTGAAACTCTGTTATAAACATCGCAAAAATAAACGCTGTTAAAATGCAACCCTGACGTACTCCACTTAATTATTCACCAATTGACGAGTGAGAATGTCGAACTGAAACTAATAAAAGTCCTTTCGAAAATCTACAAACAAACAATATTAGTAAAAATGACCACCACATTTCCTTCTGAACAAAACATTGCAATGTAAATACATTATCTGTGGTCGAATAACGTTTACGAAACCCTATTTGTGCCTCCGGAATCTCATCATAAACCTCTGCGAATCGCTGAAGACGATTAATAATTATGATAAAAACACTTTACCAAAAAACATCCATTAACGAGATACTCCTATAATTATCAACATTATTTACACTACTTTACTTATGCAAAGGAACAATAATACCCTTTGACCACTCCTGTGGATAAACTCCAGATGAGAGAACACCATTAAAGATCAATTCCAAATAAGGACATAGCAAAGGAACACAAGCCTTGATACCGTCTCGACCTGCAGCTTCCCACACTTCAACCATTTTACAGCAGCTTCAAACTCTTCATGGCCAATATCAAAATATTCAAAATGTATTCAAAATACAGTCAACATCATTGTCATAATCAACATTAATATCATAAACATCATGAAGACATCCATCAACATTATCAAACAACGCTTCATCTCATTGTCCAATGAAATTAGCGATATTGCACACATCCTTAAAGGTCACATGCAACGTAAAACACAACTTTGCAGATTCTGATACCTTTCGGTATGGACTTACCGAAACAAATCGTCAAAAATGCAAATTCAACTTATAAAGTTGAAAAATAACGCGATGAAAAAAAACGCGCGAAATCGGAGTTCAAACGTTTCCCTAATTTTCCCCAGACTTTTCTGGGGAATACGGGTTTCAACAGCTGGGCTGCGCTCATAGCACGTGCGCAGTGAAATAGGTTCGCGCAACTTGGAAGCGGGCTGTCTGGTGAATACTCGGTGAAGGCTTTGGTGTGAGCTATTTTCATAATGTTTTGTTGATATCTCACAGGCGCGAGCTTTTTATATGTTATGACAGTAAATAAACTGTTTATATAATTTCATTTGTCTATTTCACCACACGTTCTTCTTACCGAGTCACTTTCTCAGTTCGATACTTAAAAGCAATGTCATTATTTAGCGTTGATACAATTTCTAACTGTGATATAGATATGTCGCTGTCACAGACAAAACTCAATGTCTTGTTTTATTGACACCTGTGTGTCTGCCTGCCTGTCTGCTGATGACAATATTCAATACACAACTGCGATCACTGACCACATGCAATTTGAACTTAACACCAATCAGGCTATACACCATAAACAAAACGCATTGATTTATGGCCCGAGTTCGGTCTCTGTCACATTATGTAATTACACAGACAGGCAGGTGTGATACTTGAACACATAACATGTTATGATGTCTGTTGATTGCAAAATGTTATACACAAAAAAATGAGCATGTATTTACAAAACCCAACATCTCTATATATACACACACAATGAGCCGTGAAGGCGGCATCTGCTAATGAACCAGCCGTTACACTTGAGTGCACACCCACCCGCTCTGACTGGGTTCGGTATCCCGGCTGCTTCGTTTCGAGGGAGGTAAACCCAAGTACAAAATATTGCACTTTTGATTTGCGATTATGCGCTTATAATTTTGTTTATTTGTTTTTTTCATAATCAGCAATGCATATTATATGTCATGAAGAAGTGATAATTGTGTTTTAATTATGTTTGATTTTTTGGTTGCATGTGACCTTTAAAGTATTCTGTCCACTGTGCACAAGTTATTGTGGAGGAGGGGCTACGACAATACGTCAACAATTTGACTCTGTTCCAAAAGTGTTTGCTGTCTTTATTCGCAGATAATGTCACAGGTTCGTCGATCTGATTTTCATCATATTCGGCATTTCTGGCTTTTCAGTTCTCACTTTGTCTTTATTCCTAGAAAGCCTGAATTCATTCTTGAAAATGTAACATTTTTTTTCAAATTTTCACAATCTGCCTCGTACCATGAATTAGATTTAGGTTGTTGGGAGTTGTACTGCAGTAGCGTGTAAACCACAGCTAGTTGCACAAGCTGGAACAGTGTTCCTTAGTCAATCCACTGCAGAGTGTATATCCGCTTTCAGCAACTCGCCACACTGGTTTACACCGAAGTCAGTTAGTAGATGATGTAAACAATCAACGAACCTCTCCTTACAGTCCTCCCGCCATGGAAACCTGGGTATATTACAACCAACAGTATCATCATCAGTCACTTTCACTGGTGTGACTGGACCTGAAAACGTCACACTGAGAGGGAAAGGATCCGACCCATCTCTTGTATGGATATTTAAGTCAACAATATTGGTGAAAAAGTGAGTGGAACACATGAGATAATCTACTGTATGAGCACCATTATCCGTACCACAGGTATATGACCCACAACGATCACCGGAAAACCTACCATTGAGTATATGTATATATGTATACCAAACACAACTTTTTGAGTCTTCTCCATTCGTCTTCATAACATCATCTTTTGTACTTTCTGGGTTTGTGGAAAGAGCCAGTTACATTGTCCATATCTTCGATACTTGGAATAAATTTATCATTGTCATCAATGATGTAGTCTTGCAAGCTGCCCGTCCTCGCGTTCAGACCCGTGAAGGTCTGGGTTAGAGTATTGGCCTTCAGTATCCCATGCTTGTCGTAAGAGGCGATTACCGGGATCGGGGTAAGAGGTCAGGCTCGCTGATTTGGTTCACACATGTCATTGGTTCCCAATTGCGCAGATCGATGCTCATGCTGTTGATCACTGGATTGTCTGGTCCACACTCGATTATTTACAGACCGCCGCCATATAGCTGGAATATTGCTGAGTGCGGCGTATCACAATATACTGAACCGCAAAAGAAACGCAAGTCAAAATCCAGATTTTGAAAAACTTTTACTTTTTAAATATACTGACAGATAATACATGAAAACAGGTACATAATAACAATCAACACTTGTTGCATGATGATTGGGACATGTCAGTCAATGCATGGAAACATTGTTGGTTTACTTTGCATTGAAGACAAAATCGAAATTGACCCAACAAGTCAGTAGCGCGTATGTCCACCTCGTGCATTCACTACAGTTGTGCACCGCCTGAACATTGAATGAATCAGACGGTTGACAAAGGCCCTAGGGATTGCCGCACATGTCCGTATGATGGCTGCCTGGAGTTCTGCTGCAGTTGTCGGACGTGGTCGGACTTCATTCAGTCGTCTCTGCAGCTCGCCCCAAAAATGTTCGATCGGGTTTAAATCGGGACTGACAGCATGCCATGGCAGTAGTCGGATGTTATGCTGCTGGAAAAATGCCTGAGTGACTCTAGCAGTGTGGGGCCTGGCATTATCTTGCTGGAAAATGTGTTGCTGGTGTCGGACGAAAAATGGCACAATCTGGGCTCGGAGGATCTGGTCGATATAACGTTGGGCAGTGACTCCATTTCCCCCACCTGGCCCCATTTTCTGGAAGAATACTGGCCCTAATCTCTGATTCAGGCCAATCGCTGCCCATACCATAACACTCGGACCTCCCCATGCATCATCTTCCATTACACATTCGTCAGCAAAGCGTTCACCTCGTCTTCACCATATTCGAACTCGGCCGTCAGCATGAGAAATGCAAAACCGACTTTCATCAGAGGACAATATCAGTCTCCACTGTTGATGACGCCAGTTTCGATGCAACGTAGCCCACTACAGACGATTCTGACGATGTCTCGGTGTGAGGATAGGACGTCGAGCTGGACGACGACAACGGAGGTGGACAGCTCTGAGTCTGCGCCGAACTGTATCTCCGCTTATTGCTCGGTTGTGACGTCCAATAGTCTGTCGGGCAGTCTCGTTGGCAGATAAGAATCGATCCCCGATGTGCGAACGTTGAATGTGTCGATCTTGCCGTGGTGTTGTGACTCTTGGACGTCCAGGACGTTGGCGGTCAGCAGTGGTCTGTGTAGCAGCAAAACGTTCCTGAAGACGGTAGATGGTCGTTATGTGCACATGGAATGCATTGGCAACATCTGCAACACTCTGTCCAGCTTCAAGACGGCCGATGGCTTGTTCCCTCTGTTGCGTCGTTAACCTTGGCATTCTTGGTGGGCGTTTGTCGGGAGTGATTTCAAACTGATTTGAGGGCATTTTTATACCCCTATGTGTCCGTGACATAATGCGCATCATGATTTTCATGAAAAACTTCTGCAACCACATCCCACGGCCAATTCAATTGCTGCGTTTTGGCGATGTACAATATCCAAGAGAAATCACCAAACAGAACCTGAACATTAACAAACTGTTTTTTTCACAACAAAGGTAACCAATGTGTAGTTACACTATAATATTTAACAATGTTCTGTCGAATATTTATTCATTTTGAAAAACTTGCGTTTTTTATGCGGTTCAGTATATAAGGGCTGGGACGGGTCCAAATTTCCTACCCGGGTACCCGACCCCCTATGACCCGACCCGACCCAGGTACCCGTTATAACACTAATTGCGAGTTATTCCCCTTCAATAAAATCAGTTATGGATGGGATTAAGAGTGGCGTCTGGAAATATTTTGAATACTCGCATCAGGCACAAAGACAAAATGCGCTTTGTGCACAGTGCAGCTGAGTCAGAAAGGAGGGAGTACGTAATCGATGTGGAAACATCTGAACAACAAACATCCCTCCGTAACAAACCAGGAGCTACAGACAAATGCCGTTCCAATCTACAGGCAAAATACAATTGAAGGTATAAATAAAAAGTGTATACCATTAAACTAACAAGTAAACAATGTAATGTAAACTTAAAGTTTTCAAAGTAAATACCTCTCCCTCTCCCGTGGACTCATAAACCAATCACTATAGTCAGACAGACAGATTGCTTATTTACGTCTCACCATATGTACCTTAAAATAAATAATAATGCATATAAAAATATACAGTAAATATTTTAAATGGAGTTGTGAAAGACGGTTGATTATTAAATATCACAGAGCAATATATTGGAAGCATATGAGTAGATAAAATGACAACTGAACTTAAAATTATATATGTACAAAAATATTAACATGAAATGTTAAACTTGTTCATATATAAAATTTGGTGGTGTCTTAAAAGGGTTTAAAAGCAGTTTTTGGCACGTACGTTTATAAGATCTTGAGAGCTTAAAAGGAGTGATGACTTCTCAGGTTCCGATAAGAGGGTAAAACGTGGCATGAAAAACTTTGCTGATGTTAAAAGTCTTCTCTTAAATCGTCGTAAAGTGGACATTTCAATAAAATGCTGTTCCGATTCAACTCGATTTGAAAACATCTTCTATCTGTAAGTTCGATTCCTTCATAACGACCGGTTTCTATACGCGGAGGCGCTGTACCCGTCCTGAGCGACTTTGAGGTGTTAAAACATAGGCCTCTGTTATATCGAATATTGATTTATGGATTCTGTAGCACAGGCCCTCGTGTCTATGCGAGGATTAAAGATTTTTATAAATATATAAAAATTTGAGATGACCCCCGACTCGAAATGCTTCACAATACAATACATCATGTATTGTACTGTGAAGCATTTCGAGTCGGGGGTCATCTCAAAAACAATATTTTAAAATCTTTAATCCTTGCAAAAACACGAGGGCCTGTGTTCTGTAGTGCCAGAGTTTGTTTTTCCCGATCCCCGTTTTGCGTTCTCCAGGTGTGATGAATTTTCCTTGTTTATATAAAAGCTTGTAACGGTAGTTCTTCACAATCTCTTACAGTGATGATGTTGTTTAAAAGAGCTTCTTTGGTGATTCCCAATGTGTTCATTCGCCGGTAAAAAGCTAAGTGCCAAGGCTTGTGTCTGTTCCGTATGTGATTATTTTCCCAAATAAAAACATAGGGCTCTATACGTTCTTGGTCCATATTCATCATTCTCCTCCAGTAACGAATCAAGCATATATCTTGTCGTACACTCAGTTGCAGGGTTCCATCCCATGTCACCAATAACTTCTTCATTAGCCTCGAATTCAATAGGCTAGACCTAGGTAAAATCTCTTAGCACGGTTTTCAATGGCGTTGATTGATGAATAGTCCTGGCCAAAGTAATGCATCGTACAGTTTGGTAAATGTTTTGAAACCGAGTTACCTTATCGGTAACAAATGGTCTACCTTCGCGTTTTGTTCAGACTCTATTTGAGGCGGACGTCTGCGTTCTTGAGTCTTTTACATGTAAACAATTAACTACTTGGCGTACTTGCAACCTATGTTACACGTGACATGCTTAGTTGTCGACAGTTGATACCTTGTGCTAGTTTAGTCAACAATCTCAAACATAAGACAACAATCTCGTTGTAAATATATATAATAATTATAAACACATTCAATTAAGTCTTCATTTATTAGCCACGTGATCAAAGCGGGTACAGGTAACGTGACGGGTACCCGGGTCCGCAACATTTCCCAACTAGTATAGTCCCAGGAGCGCCACAATTGATTTCACTGCAGTTTGTGGCATTGTGGGGGTTATATGGTTGAGTGATTACCGTTTTCTGAGAAAAGAGCTCACTGTAGCCCAGCGGATAAGTGCAGTTTTTTTCACTGATTTGTGCACTTTGTGTTACAAGCATGAAATTTGGCATGATTGTAGCTTATACCCTTCTTATTAAATGAAGATCGAGAGGCCTCTCAGATGTTTTAGATTTGTCATAATTTTTGGGGACAAAAAAATATTTTTAAGGGTTAGGTCTACGGAAGTCAATGTATACCATAACTACCCGAAAATGGGAAAATTGGCGGCGGCGAAATTTCCTACAATTTGGTATTTAATAAGAAGGGTATAACCTGCAAGCCAAATTTCATGCTTGTAACACAAAGTGCACAATTTGATCACTTATCCGCTGGGCTACTGCGTGTATATAAAGACAAATCAGTTGACACTGAGTTAATGTTGCTAAATAAATAGAGAATCTCACCCAAGTGTCTCCTGATATCAATTATATCAACAAGAGTTGATAAAGTTACAAATATCCGAGGCTTGCCGAGGATATTTTTACTTTATATCAACGAGTGTTGATATATTTGATATCGGAAGACACGAGGGTGAGATTCTATTTATCATCCCAAAATCACTCTTCATTAATTTTCAATGAAAAATGTACATCTCTGAACATGGTACTGCCATTAGACTTGCAGTGCAGCGATGTCATAGCATTGTGACGTCATCAAGTACATGACGTCATTGCATTGTCAGGGCATTGTACCAAATCTACTGTCAAAACGATATCTCCTAGGAGATATCGTTTGATCTCACACAAGCGATATCTCCTGTGGAACACAGTTTTGGATTATAAACGACCATATCAAAACTTTTGTATTTCAAACACTTATCACCATTATGGCTTATGGCTAATGTACAAGTGCAAATAACAGTAGTCGAGAACGTAAGAGGTGGCCACAATGTTTGCTTTGATGGCCACAGATACCGTTGTCGCAGCAGTCGATCGTGTCTCGGAGCGTCTTCATCTTGAATGAACAATGATCTCATGATATGAAAATAAGGCAAACCAAAAGGTATCGTTATTATTACACATTTCCACCAGAGAGTTAAATGTTTATTTTCTACAAACAATGCTTTAACAAAGTATCAACTTGTCGACTTGGTCATCACCTTGTGTTTTAAGTGCAATATATTGATGCTTTATTTGACTATAAATAGCGTTGTGTGTCCAGCTTATTTTATACTATACTGGACAAAATAAGTTAGGGATATTGGTATTTTTATGATTTGTACTTTATCAGTGTGTTAATGAATAAATAAATCATTATTCATAATTTCAAAATTAACATATATTCCTAACTATTTTTGTCCAGTATATGTATTATGTATATTATGGTCGTCATATGTTCTATTAATGTTCTATCATTCAAGTGTTAAGTTTATGTCAATCTAGAAATGTTATATTATAACTCTTTGTTACTTTTATGTCTTGCATTTGAATAACACTGACATGCATAGTCTGAGTTCTGTTTTCACCAAGTACACACTTGACTTGAATGTGTACGGTAATCTAATTAATCACCTGTGAACGGTACGGGGACCGCCACAGCTGTATATCAGAGAACCATTCACTGTGCCCAGGAGCGCCACACCACATTTCGCTCCAGAAATTACAAATGTGGCGGTCCCGGGTATAAACCGTACCCGGGTTACCCGTCCCAGCCCTAGTGTATATAATTTAATTTTTAATCATTATAAATCTATACCTTGTTTAGTCACGATATGGCTGAAATATTGCCGATGTGACTTAAAACTCACTCACTCACTCAAAACGTGTTGATGTTGTTAATTTCATAGTCAGAGGGTTAGGCCACACCCCTAGACGGTCGCGGCGTCATCACTGTTATCACGTGTACGCGCATCCCGTCCTCTGATTGGCTGATCCTTCAAAACAACAACACCGTCTCTTTCCAGATCCCACGTGTACAGGGAGTTGTCAATTATCAGTTTGTCGAAACGTAGATAAGCTTTCCTCCTCGCCTCCTTCATCATGGGTTTCAACTTTTTCGTATCTCCCGAACAGTACGAGTGAAGTACTCGCCAATCCATATCCGGGAACCCTTGAGTTCTTTGGAAGATGAGAAGACACTCCGCCTATGTTTTATCATGGGGTACGAGAGCTACGATGGCTTTACCGCTCATTAATACCGCTCCGATGAGCTCGACTGACTGATATTTGGGAGTCATCAATCTCGAGTTTGTCCCTGATCACAGTCGTCCCATGTCTCGTTCCGTTTAGTCTTGGGTATTCCATAAACTATCATATTTGAGCCTCTGCTCTATGATTTTCCAGGTAATCAATTTTACCCTCAACCTTGGTGATACAGTCTTTTAAAAGTCTATTTTCATTTTCTAGTTTCACACATACAGATTCATCTTCCGTCATTTTAGTGTTTATCTTTCATAATGAGGTATCAACAGCTTCCAACTTACTATGTATGTCTTTATTTGACGCGACGATGACTTCAAATATTGTATTGCCTCGAAAACATGATCCACCTTCGACTGAGTCGTATCAAACCTAGCCTGACGCTGTTGTTTTGCTGTTCATGTGCTTCTAGTGACTCTCAGGTCCTCGTCCCTGCTGCCGGTGGGTCCCGGAATAGACTCCACCCCGCTCGGAGCAGCAACATGAGTATGAGATTGAGCACGGTGATGCGGGTAGCCATGGTCGTCATGGCGTGCATTCGGGGTATGCGCGAGACCACCGCTTTCCGGCTTTTCTTACTCGATATGTGTATCAAACTGGCATGAACCACCCGATACTGCTTCTGTGTTGTTCTGTGGTACTTACCATTGTAAACATTTACCATTTACTCATTTTTTAGGGTAGAAGAGAGATGAACATGCCATGTCACACTTGAAGGGACGCTAGTCATCAAGGAATTATCCGGTTACGTGATTGCGTCTCATTAGAGTCGTGAGACGATGCTCTCAATATCAACCATTGTTTCTCAGACCCAGATTCCATTCTTCACAGGCCACCAGGATATCATATTCCTACAATAATTACAGAGCGCAGCAACTAAGATCCGTGATAAAGTATCATAAAAGCTGAAACACTCACTAAAATATTTCTTTCTTGAAATATTGCCCATGGTAACAAAACAACGTATGTTATGGATTTACAACTTCTTTAATATTTACAACACGACGATTCTGGGCTACTTTTTGCCCCTTCATCAGACAACTTCTTTAATATTTCCAACACGACGTTTTGGGGCTACTTCTTGCCCCTTTATCAGGTGAATGATGAAGGGGCAAAAGTAGCCCAGAAACGTCGTGTTGTAAATATTAAAGAAGTTGTAAATCCATAACATACGTTGTTGTGTTACCTCCCAACTTCTAAATGCCCATCAATCATCTGATTGCCCATGGTATTCGGACAATGTTATGGATATTCAGTCATTGTCATATATTAATATTTATATTACCTATTTATGAAGACAGTCGTTATCTGCCATTCGTGCCTTGGTAGCAATACTAATTCCATCATAACTCCCATAAACAGCAGAAGCAGCATGTTGTTCAATATGATATGTGTTTTTCTCTTTCCCACGGTAGATAATCGAAATGAGTTTTCTGAAGTAAGGTCGTTGTTAGGTTGGATAAACTGTTACATGCTCAAGTTTCCTTGGCAACAGAGCTTCGATGATGGCACAGCAAGACGAGAACTGTACAAATGACTGACATAGTATTTAGCAGAACCATCGACGTCAGTGCGTGAGCGAATGAGTTAAAATTTATAGTCACATTGGCAATATTTTAGCCATATTGTGACTTAAAAGTTATAAATTCATAATAGACACAATCAAATTGTAAAAACCTGCCAACGAAGGGAAGTAAAATAACTAGATTATCACTCTATAACCTTTATGGACAATACAATATAAAAAACGGGCTGGGGATCACCAGCAACTGAAGGTACGTCACCATACTTGGGACCATGGGGCTTACGGTACCTTTGCTACCTACATAGACCCTAGCTGGATTTGCACCATCCCTTCAGCCATTGGCTATTCGAGAGAAACATAACCATAGTGAGTGAGTTGAAATGTATCGTCACATCGGCAATATTGCAGCTATATCGTGACGAGAACAATCAATTTTATATATAGTTATTAATGGTAAATTGTAACAACCTGTCAACGAAGGGCAGTAAAATAACTAGATTATCACAGATTCGAATTTAAAACTAGTAATTTGATCTAAAACAATTTAACTATAGATGACAATACAATATAAAAACAGGCTATATTTTGCCAACAACTGAAGGTAGATCACCATACTAGGGACCATTGGGACTTACAGTACATTTGCTTCCTGCATGGGACCTAGCTGGATTTACATTATCCCTTCAGCTGTTAGCAACTGAGACAAATCTAGCCATATAGTAAAATTACACATATTCTACGATTAAAAAAGTTGAGTTTTAATTTACTTTGAATGTTTTGGGACTTACGAACCCTCTCAGGAGGACAATAATTTTACAGTACTTTAACCCCCCTTGAGGATACAGCCACTTACAATCTGAGTTATTAATTCAAACTTGCAATCATAAAATACCTACCTATTTACAAATCATTTAACAAATCTAATTCTTTTTAAAAAGGCAATAACTAAATGAGAACTGATAATATTAAAAATATCCTTCATAGTTCGGGATTTAAAATAGTTATTCCTTGTGATGGAATATTCAACACTGTCAAGCAAGACATGCTTGACCGTGATTCTCTCATCACAAGGGATGCAGAACCGAAGCTCCTCACCTTTCAATAGGTACTCATGAGTATATCTTGTGTGGCCAATCCGACATCGTCGCATGATGACCTCTTCAAATCTGGACTGACAACCCAAGTAGGTGTAACCAATATAGGGTTTTATTTCATGTAATTTATTAATACCCACTTGGGTGTCCCACTTCTTTTGCATCAGATCACGGATATAAGATCTAATAGCAGCTTTGTAATCAGAGAATGGGATCAGAAGTGGTGTCACAGATTTGTTGAGTGCTGCCTTGGCAGCAAAATCGGCCATTGTATTCCCAGAAATGCCAATGTGGCTGGGTAACCAATTGCAAAAAAAGACGATGTCGCATTGGCCAGTAGCAAGATCATTATACAATTCATTATTTCTAATAAAAGTGGATGTTTACAAGAAAGATTTTTAATGGCCTGAAGACACGAAAGAGAATCGGAAAAGATTATGTATTGTTTATATTTACGGTGTTTATTAATATATTTAAGAGCTGTTAATATGGCGTTAGCTTCTGCTGTAAAATAGAGCTGTTATTTGGTAGTTGAGAAGATATTGTTTGGGATCCAGTGACAGTGGCACAAGACACCGCGCCACCATCCTTGGACCCATCAGTAAATAACGATTGGTATGTATTATATTTATTTTTTAATTGATTATATTCTTGTTTATATTGTTATTCATTGGTTTCAGATTTCTTAAACTTTGTCAGAGTTAGGTCAACTTCAGGTCTCACCAGTTGCCAAGGAGGAGAAGAAAGAAGACGGGAAGGAGATAAATTTTCCAGCTCAATGCCGGCAGCAGTAATGAATGGCTTAATTCTGAAACCAAGAGGCGGAACAAGAGAAGGCTTTTTGTTGTACACATCCTCATGAAGAGGGTTAAAGAGACAGTTAAATGCAGGGTTAGACTCGTTAGAATAGAGTTTTGTTATATACTATAAAGACAATTTTATACGGCGTTGTGTTAGAGATGGCTCATCGGCCTCGACATAGAGACTGTCAACAGGAGAGGTTCTAAAGGAACCAAGACAAAGTCTTAGACCTTGGTGGTGGACAGAATCAAGTAGTTTTAGGTTGCTTTTGCAGGCTCCACCATATACGATAGAGCCGTAATCAAGTTTCGAGCGGACCAGTGATCGATATAGGTGGAGGAGGGTAGTTTGATCCCCTCCCCACTTTGAGTTGGAAACAACTTTCAACAAATCGAGTGCCTTCAGGCATTTGGCTTTAAGTGATTTAATAAGTGGCAAAAGATGCATGCTTCCTGCATGGACCGTAGTTGGATTTACACCATCCCTTCAGCTGCTGGCGATTGTAAAAAATGTTAGCCAAAATAAAAATAACAAGAATACTACGTTTAAAAATCCTGGTAAACCTTGTAAACTGTTAAGGACAATACAATATAAAAATGGGCTATAGATCGCCGACAACTGAAGGTAGATCACCATACTAGGGACCATTGAGACTTACAGTACCTTTGCATGGGACCTAGCTGGATTTACATTATCCCTTCAGCTGTTAGCAACTGAGACAAATCTAGCCATATTCAAAATCACAAATATTCTACGATTAAAAAGGTTGAGTTTAAATTTACTTTGAATGTTTTGGGACTTGCGTACCCTCTCAGGAGGACAATAATTTTACAGTACTTTAACTTCTTTGAGGATACAGCCACTTACAATCTGAGTTATTAATTCAAACTTGCAATCATAAAATACCACTATCTATTTACAAATCATTTTTAACAAATCTAATTCTATTTCCTTTACAAAAACTAAATGAGAACTGATAATATTAAAATTATCCTTCATAGTTCCTTATTTAAAATAGTTATTCCTTGTGATGGAATATTCAACACTGTCAAGCAAGACATGCTTGACCGTGATTCTCTCATCACAAGGGATGCAGAACCGAAGCTCCTCACCTTTCAATAGGTACTCATGAGTATATCTTGTGTGGCCAATCCGACATCGTCGCATGATGACCTCTTCAAATCTGGACTGACAACCCAAGTAGGTGTAACCAATATAGGGTTTTATTTCATGTAATTTATTAATACCCACTTGGGTGTCCCACTTCTTTTGCATCAGATCACGGATATAAGATCTAATAGCAGCTTTGTAATCAGAGAATGGGATCAGAAGTGGTGTCACAGATTTGTTGAGTGCTGCCTTGGCAGCAAAATCGGCCATTGTATTCCCAGAAATGCCAATGTGGCTGGGTAACCAATTGCAACAAAAGACGATGTCGCATTGGCCAGTAGCAAGATCATTATACAATTCATTATTTCTAATAAAAGTGGATGTTTACAAGAAAGATTTTTAAAAGCCTGAAGACACGAAAGAGAACCGGAAAAGATTATGTATTGTTTATATTTACGGTGTTTATTAATATATTTAAGAGCTGTTAATATGGCGTTAGCTTCTGCTGTGAAATAGAGCTGTTATTTGGTAGTTGAGAAGATGTTGTTTGGGATCCAATGACAGTGGCACAAGACACCGCGCCACCATCCTTGGACCCATCTGTAAATAAGGATTGGTATGTATTATATTTATTTTTTAATTGATTATATTCTTGTTTATATTGTTATTCATTAGTTTCAGATTTCTTAAACTTTGTCAGAGTTGTGTCAACTTCAGGTCTCACCAGTTGCCAAGGAGGAGAAGAAAGAAGACGGGAAGGAGATATATTTTCCAGCTCAATGCCGGCAGCAGTAATGAATGGCTTAATTCTGAAACCAAGAGGCGGAACAAGAGAAGGCTTTTTGTTGTACACATCCTCATGAAGAGGATTAAAGAGACAGTTAAATGCAGGGTTAGACTCGTTAGAATAGAGTTTTGTTATATACTATAAGGACAATTTTATACGGCGTTGTGTTAGAGATGGCTCATCGGCCTCGACATAGAGACTGTCAACAGGAGAGGTTCTAAAGGAACCAAGACAAAGTCTTAGACCTTGGTGGTGGACAGAATCAAGTAGTTTTAGGTTGCTTTTGCAGGCTCCACCATATACGATAGAGCCGTAATCAAGTTTCGAGCGGACCAGTGATCGATATAGGTGGAGGAGGGTAGTTTGATCCCCTCCCACTTTGAGTTGGAAACAACTTTCAACAAATCGAGTGCCTTCAGGCATTTGGCTTTAAGTGATTTAATAAGTGGCAAAAGATGCATGCTTCCTGCATGGACCGTAGTTGGATTTACACCATCCCTTCAGCTGCTGGCGATTGTAAAAAATGTTAGCCAAAATAAAAATAACAAGAATACTACGTTTAAAAATCCTGGTAATCCTTGTAAACTGTTAAGTGACAACACAATATAAAAATGGGCTATAGATCGCCGACAACTGAAGGTGGGTCACCATACTAGGGACCAAGGAGACTTACAGTGCCTTTGCTACCTGCTGGATTTACACCATCCCCTTAGCAGCTGGCGATAGTAGGAAAAATTTAGCCAAAATTCAAATCACAAAAATACTACGTTTTAAAAAGGTTTGTAAGTTTAAATGTACTTTGAAATTTTTGGACTTGCGTACCCTCTCAGGAGGACAATAATTTTACGATACTTTAACTTCTTTGAGGATACAGCCACTAACAATCTCAGTTGAAAATCTGTAGTACCATTTATAAAATACCACTTATCTATTTACAAAATATATTATTTAAAATTAACCTAGTAATTCTATTTCCTTTACAAAAATTATCAAATGAAACTTAACATTATAAAAAGATCCTTAATTGAAATATTTATCCCTTGTGATGGATAAATCAATACAGTCAGGCGAGGGTGTGAGGTCTGTTTATTTAGCTTATAGAAACTGGTGACAATCTGACACACCCTTGCAGTGAATAACTCAATAAGAATACAGTTTTCAATCACATAAGTTGGCATATAAAAGCAACAGAAAGCAGAACAGGTGATGTATTATTAGTTCCGATAAGACATTTTATCTTAATTGCTGCAGTTACACATGCAACACAAATCTAGTATAATCAACATGACGTTATATTCAATTGATGTATTCTGAGTAATGTATTTATGATCTAAAGAAAATATATGCATCTACCTATCTATAATATATAAATACATGTAAATATGTGTACCCTGTGAATCCCACGGGGGTGTTTTCAAGTGTTATAAAGCATGATATAAAACATACCATGAGTACTAATCAATGTACACATCTAAACATTACGTCTAAAATATTAGAGAAATGTATGTGGCTTGTTTAAACAGAATCTTAATCTGATATGGACATACTTAGATTGATACTTTTCAATGGCATAACACGATCATTATAATAGTAACTAATGCCTTCAGTTTCTGATCCTGTATCTGTCTCAAAGTGCAGAGTGTTGTGCCAGTGAGAAAATGGAGTTATGAAAACAAATGGTTTTAAAGTTGGACACCCAATTCAAAACTAGTCAATCATTAATACATCTTGGCTTCCACTTTGATTGATACCTGATCTACCCTACACTGAAGTAGACTTACCCAGTGAAAATCACTTAACAAAAGAGAAGAACTTTAATGATATTACTTTACTTACAACTGATCAAATATCTTATGCAGCCTGAAATGAGAGATTTGAATATTTATAAATCAGTGAAAATGACTGCTCTATAGATGTGAAATTGATACTCTACCCTCTACCACACATACAAAGAGTCAGCCACTGCTGCACCAGGTACATGAAGGACGATTACAGATGTCAGAGACATGAATACGGCCCCAAACATGTGTCTTGCGTTGCTTTTGTTAGTTACCTTAATCTGCTAATCATGAAGGGTTATGCGATGTTTCAACTTTTTCAATGATAAATTAAAAAGGTTTTGAATATGCAAAGCACACGGAGACTTATTATGCTCAAGTACAATTTAAAATGATCATTAACTGTCAGCAGTTCAGCAAATACCAGGAGCGGTGGGGGAGCCTAGTGGTGAAAGCGTTTGCTCGTCATGCCGAAAACCCGGGTTTGATTCCCCACATGGCCACAATGTGTGAAGCTCATTTCTGGTGTCCCCCGACGTGAAATTACTGCTAAAAAGCGGCGTAAAACCATACTCACTTACTCACCAAATACCACATCTCTAACAATGTGTGTGTAACACATCACACTATGTCGACAAAGAAGATTGATTCACACAGTTTTAGATGAAAGTAGTTAGCAAACAATAACAACTTCAGCCAGACACACAATGCTTGAAATGGTGTCACAAAGAATCCTGTGTGGAATCCTGATTGGAATTATGGATCCTCATGTAGATGCCATAATGTGTGTCTTAAAATATCGAGTTCTCATATTATATCAACCATCACGTATTTATGCACCAGACTTCTTTATTCACAGGCCACCAGGACAAACCCAGAATACAGCTGACTGTTGACGGCAGTAATACACAGCCAAGTACAGAGAAAACTTACATCCATTTTAAAGTATCATAAAAACTACAACATGTTTGGAAATATTCAGCAACTCCAAACTTCGTTCATATTCCAGTCCTTAACACAAATGAAGCCATTGTTATTTATGATAATATATCATCTTTTACCGCAGTCACCATCCGGTATTACTTGTCATTTGTGTAATGGTAGTAATAGTAACTCCAATCGCAACTCCCATGAACAGCAGAAGTAGCGTGTTGTTCAAGGCACGGCTGGCTGACAGATACTTCTCTTCTTTCCCACAGCAGATCACGGAAACGAGTTTTCTCAATGAATATTTCTTCATCACAATATTAGCAGTATTCGGCTTAGATAAACTATCACATGCTCTGGTTGCATTGGCAACAGAGCCTCGGTGATGGCACAGCAAGACGAGAACTGTGCTGGCGACTGACAGAGCATTCAGCAGAACCATCGACGTCAGGTAGATGACCAGCAGTGGTGGTTTCTCCGACGATGCAGGAATCTGTTCACTGATGAAGCTCATGAAGACTGCCAGTGACAACAACGCTGACAGTGAGAAGGACAACTTCTCCCCAGACTCCACGGGGACGAGGAACACCATCATGCTGAGGACGGAGATGGTGACGATGGGAATGACGATGTTCAAGATGGCAAACAAAGGTTTTCTGGCTACCTTTAACATGACACTAATTCTGCTGTAGCGATGAGGAGCAATATTGATTTGATCACTTGTCAGCATAGTCCAGTCCACAGTCCACTCAGCATCCTTGTAGTTTCCAATGGTCGTCACTTGTTTTGAAACAGGACGAAATTCCAGTTCTTCAGCAAAATGATCAAGGGAATTCAGTTTGATGTTACAAGTCTGACTGTCGAACGGGAAATAGGTCATGTCAAAATTACAGAAGGTTGAGAAATACCCAGGAACATGAACCACAACTGATCCGTTTTTGTACAACACACGCCTTGTTATTGTCTCCATAACCTCTTGGTCTTCAATACCGTCTCCATTGAGAAAGCTTGGAGTCCAAACATCTCCCTTCTTTGGATGATAGTGTCTCAGACCCCCAAAATCTGCTGATTTCCACACGAGAAACTCGTCCTTCCAGGCAAGTGACAATATCCCACGGATGGAGAACTCATTTTGAGTGTTGTCAATGCGATGGATCCTCTGGAACTGGAAATTTACATCCATAAGTAGAGGTTGTGACTGGTTTAGTAACGGTCTTACGTCTGGGGTGTAGTTGTTGAAAAGGTGATTGCGAAGGCGATGTAAGTCGTCTACGCTGGCAGAGAATGCTGATTGTCTGGTTGAAACAATAAGCAGAAGAATCAGATAAACCTGAGGCATGTTTCCCGACTATCTCTACACACTGGCGTGATCTCGAATATCTTTCATTTCGTTTTCACTGACCACTGTTAGCCTATACTTGAGAATAATGGAGACGAGATCTGATTGATTAGAGGAATAGTATGTGATTGGTTGGATGTTTCCCCGTGTCGTCAAGTAAATGTTTGGTATACTCCTGGGTATTCTGTTTAATCGCTTGCTGTTACACTTCCACCCAAATCGACCAAACAGTGTCTATTCTTTGCACACTATGTGTGTACGCATAATGGTGTTTGATTTTGGTTTTATGGATTCTATATTGATTTACGCCAGTTGTAATTTCCTGAAGACTTCAATAGCGATACGCTAAAAGCAAAAACAATATTCGGACAAAACAGCAGGTACATGTTGTGATGTGTATCTCAGTGAGCTGGCACTATAAAACCAGCTTAAGTCTGGGCTAGTACAAGCAGCCACACATACACATACACACGCATGCACGTCGTCACATGAGCGAAATATTCTCAAGCACGACGTTAAACCCAATTTCACCTCACCTCACATGTTGTGATGTCAGGACTCTTTTATAAGATGAAAACCTCTTTCCACTTCCTTATAAAGGGATTTAAAATTGTTTTTCCTAGCTATATATTTTTCAGTTGTACATATATCTTATAATAGCTTATGAAATCCCTCAAAAGAAAGTGCATGTTGTTTAATTCTTGAACCATAAATGAATCTTTTGGCAAGAAGTAAGAAGTATAATATGATTTAGTATTTTATTGTTAGAGCACATTCCAAAGATTATAGTGAATTTTGTAAATGTGACATTACAATGGACGTGCTACATTTTGCCAAAAGTTTTAAACTAAATCCCAGTAAAAGAATACATGCGATATGTCTCCTGAGGTATCTTTACAATAGTACATGTATCATTGTCAACTAGCTTCATCCTCAATAGTTCTTTCTTTGTATAAAATATTCTGTAAATAAATATGTACTGAAAATCTAACAGCTTACAATCTATTGTACATTTCCTGTAATATCTGAATACATCACTCCACATTATATCATGATGAAAGACAGTATTCCAATACTCTAGTACCTTAGGGGTATCGTTGTTCTTCATCACTTTATCATAGAATATCCTTGAAGCTTTAACATTTGAGATCATTGAGATCTTGGTAAACACTATTAATGTTTAATTGATTTAAGCAGAGAGCTCTGTTTCCTACAAGTTGTCTCCAGTTCACTGGAATGTTATTTAACAAATGATGATAATCTAAGAAGGTTCCTCTTATTTTGTACCTCTGTTTTAGATCTTCAAAACTGAGAAATCCACTTTCATTACAAATATCTCTGACATAATGTATATCGCAATCAAACCAATTTTTAATGATGTATGAAGATTTAAAGAAATGGTTTAACCAAAGTGGCTGAGCCAGGATTTAGTCATCACTGTCAAAGGTGTGCTTTTTATAAAATACTCTCCAAGCAGATAAAACATCTCTCCAATAAGGATTATCATTGCCAGATAGCAATCAACAGCATTAAAACTAAGTAAGTCCAAATGACTTAAGGGAAAGATGCTATTAAAGCTGGAAGTTTTCCTTCAAGTTTAGATGCAACAAAAAAATAAACATAATTAAAACCCAATTATCATTTATTCATGACATATAATATACATTGCTGATTATGGAAAAACAAATAAACAAAATTATAAGCGTACAATCGCAAATCAAAAGTGCAGTATTTTGTACTTGGGTTTACTTACCTCGAAACGAAGCACCCGGGATACCGAACCCGATACACTCAGGGCTATTTGTGTGTGCATAGAGATGTTGGATTTTGTAAATACATTTATAACATTTTGCAATCAACAGACTGACTGACTGACTGAGTTTGGTTTTACGCCGCTTTTAGCAATATTCCAGCAACATCACGGCGGGGGCACACCAGAAATGGATCAACAGACATCATAACATGTCATGTGTACAAGTATCACACCTGCCTGTCTGTGTAATTACATAATGTGACAGAGACAGAACTCAGGTGCACGAGCCATAAATCAATGCGTTTTGTTTATGGTGTATAGCCTGATAGGTGTTTAGTTCAAATTGCATGTGGTCAGTGATCGAAGTTGTGTATTGTATATCGTCATTAGCAGACACGCAGGCAGACACATAGGTGTCAATAAAACACATTGAGTTTTGTCTGTGACAGAGGCATATCTATACCACAGTTAGAAATTCTGACAATGATAAATAATGACGTTTCTTTTAGTGAGTGAGTATGTTAAGATTTTAAGTCACATATATCAATATTTCAGCCATATCGTGACTAAATCAAGTTATAAATATATAAACAATTAAAGGTAAATTATAAAATTCTGTCATCGAAGGACAGTAAAACAACTAGATTATCACAGATATAAATATAAAACTAGTAATTAAATCTAAAATATTTTAACTATAGATGACACTACAATATAAAAACAGTCTATAGATTGCCAACAACTGAAGGTAGATCACCATACTAGGGACCATGGGGACTTACAGAACATTTGCTTCCTGCATGGACCCTAGCTGGAGTTACACCATCCCCTCAGCCGTTACCAATTTAGAAACATCTAGCCATTCATTTAAAAGGACACATTTACTACGATTACAAATAGTGGAGAGTTTGAATTTACTTTGAATGTTTGTGGACTTACGTACCCTCTCCGGAGGACAATAATTTTACAGTACTTTAACCCCCTTAAATGATGCAACCAATAACAATCTGAGTTACTAATCTAAACTTCCGATCATTTATCTATTTACAAATCAGTTAACAAATTTAATCCTTTTAAAAATGCAATAATTAAATGACAACTTGTATTATTAAAAAGATCCTTCATAGTTCGTGATTTGAAATAGATATGCCTTGTGATGGAATATTCAACACAGTCAAGCAAGACTTTGACCGTGAGTCTTTCATTACAAAGGATGCAAAACGGAGGATCCTCGGATGTGAAACTTATACACTTACTATGGATTACAAAACCCCCCCTAAAACGAAACAAACGTCAATTGGACAGTGATGATGACGACCAACGACCTTCGAACTCAAACGAATACTGGCCACGATTTCTAGTTCTCGAGACACTTGACAAATCACCTTTAAAACTCCTTTTGCAGTATCAAAAGGTGTACATGGTATTGCAGGTGAAGTCCGTAATATAAAGCGATTGCGCACAAATCTGATGTCAACTAAGCTGTTCGTTGGAATACCGTTTTCGGTTTCTCCGCATAGAACTTTGAACTCAAGTAAACGAATCGTAAGGGACCGGGACCAACTGTTTGCTGATATGTATGAACTGGACATCGTCTCAGAAATGAAGGACCAAGGAGTGACTTTTGTGAAACGGTTCACGACCCGGAACAATTCTGAAAATAGACCAACAAATACCTACTTATTCCATTTTCTTCTCCAACTGCTCCAACATCAGTTAAAGCAGGATATTGCATTATCAGTGTTGAGATTTATATTCCAAACCCACTGAGATGTTTTAACTGTCAAAAGTATAGACATTGTGTCAATAGCTGCACACATTCTATAACATGCGCTCACTGCGGTGAAAACACTCATGTAACTGAAGATTGTGATAGTAACTTCAAAAAATGCACAAACTGCTCTGGCACTAATTCATCTTTTTCCAAAGAAAGTCCACTATGGAAACAACAAATGGAGATAAACAGAATTAAATTTACAAGACATATTAGTTTTGCTGATGCCAAAAAACTTGTTCAGATCCCAGAACCAAATGAGTCATATGCCTCGGTTACTAGAGCATCCACTGGAATGAATGAAAAAGTAGCTGCAACTATGTCCACTTCATCCACATCATGTCAAACTGATTTGACATGGGTTGACACGGATAAACCTGAAGTGTACTCACCTCACCAGTCAACGCAAACCGTTGAATCACTATCAAAAACACCAGTCACAGTTGAAGTTCAATCTCGGTCATCTTCGAAGGAAAAATCATCATCACAGTCAACTCCAAAACTTCCAACTGGAAATTATGCGAAGCAAGTTTAAAAAAATAAAGTCACCCAAGCTGTTTCTCTGGCCCTTGCGAATAGGTCTTGCACGTGTTGATGGACGATATGACGGTCCTGGCGACGTGTTGTTACACGGGGTTGACCACTATGTGGACGGTCATCAGTGCTGCTGGTGGCGTTGTATCGCACTCTAAGACGTTCTATCGTTCGTACGCTGCAACTGAAGTCATTAGCAATGACTCGAGCATGTTGACCAGCGTGCAGACGTCCAATAGATTGTTGTGGTTGATCTCTCGTTAACCTAGTCATAGCTGCTGTGTTCAGAAAACAAGTGAACGATTGCCATTCAAGCCGGCAATTTATACAGCTTTATAATCAGAGTATGGAATAAGAAGTGGTGTCACAGAATTGTTGAGTGCTGCCTTGGCAGCAAGATCGGCCATTGTGTTCCCAGAAATGCCAATGTGGATGGGTAACCAACAGAGGACGATGTCGTTCGGGCCAGTTGCAAGATCATTATATAATTCAATAATTTCTATTAAAAGTGGATGTTGCTTCTGCTATAAAAATAGAGCTGTTATCCGGTATTCAAGGAGATATTGTTTTGGATCCAATGACAGTGGCACAAGCAACAGCGCCACCATCCTTGGACCCATCTGTAAATAAGGATTTGTATGTATTGTATTTACTTTTAATTGATTAAATTCTTGTTCATAAATCATTAGTTTCTGGTTATTTATACTTTGTCAGTGTTAGGTTAACGTCTGGCCTCACCAATTGCCAAGGAGGAAAAGAAGGAAGACGGGAAGGAGATATAGTTTCAAGATCAATGCCAGCAGCAGAAATAAATGGTTTCATTCTGAGCCCAAGAGCCGGGACAAGAGGAGGTTTCTTGTATAAATCCTCATAGAGGGGATTGAAGACACAGTTGAAAGCAGGATTAGATTCGTTAAGAAATATTATTTTGTAATATATTGTAATGATACTTTATACGGCGTTGTGCAAGAGATAGTTCATCTGCCTCGACGTAGAGACTGTCAACAGGTGATGTTCTAAAGGAACCAAGACAAAGTCTTAGACGTTGGTGGTGGACAGAATCTCATAGTTTTAGGCTTGCTTCTACGGGCGCCATATATATATAGAGAGAGCCATAGTCAAGCTTGGAGTGGACCAGTGATCTATATAGGTGAAGGAGGGTAGCTTGATCCCATCCCCACTTTGAATTAGAAACGACTTTCAACAAGTCAAGCGCCTTCAGACATACTTGAGATATTTGATATGCGGAAGAAAAGTTAAATGGGATTCGAAAATCAGACCCAATAACTTGGCCTCTTTTACAACTTTGATGGAAGTGTCTTTTAAAGATAGTTCTGGGTCCTTATGAGGCTTATAATTTCTACAGAAGTGTATACAATTAGTTTTGGATTTAGAAAATTTAAAGCCGTTGTCAAGACACCATTTATTGATTATATTTCGATCAATCTTTGGCATCCGTGAAGAGCCACTTCCTCGTAATGGGTGCTGGGGTACGCTAAGGGGTATATTTGGTCCAACAACCCGTTTGCCGTGGGCTGCGCCCGTGTCGGTGGAGGACGGGATTCTGGTGGTTGAGGGCAATAGGATCCTGGAACCGTGTCCCTTTTGCCCAACACACCACTTTGGCCCTAACTTCACCTAGACGGGTGGTAGAACTGGCCCGGTTCTACCAATCGGTTGGTCACGCCAAGCCCTGTGCATGGTGAATATTTATTGCACATTTTAGTCATATTTGGGTGTTGGCTTTTTCAATTTCCAATTTACAAATTATCAATATATTACAATGCCTAGAGTTCTATGCCAGAAGGCGGTGGCTCATGGGCCAATCTGGTGATCAAATTCAGTATGTGTCCAATTTCTTGTCATGTGCAAGAACCAGCCTGATATCTAATTGGTATACAAATATTGCTATTTGTGTCATACTCGCTGGAGTATAACATCCCTGTATCTCTGGTGTCGGCATCTTGGAGATCCGGTGTTATTTGACATCGTCCCTGTTGACACTCCATGGTGGGTGAGAGCAGGGGTGCTGAATCTTTTTCCTTTCATTATGTCAACCCAACAAGCTGGTTCAAATCGCAATGAAAAGAGACGACTAGACGAACTAGAAATAGTTCCTCCTCACATTCCCGTGAACGATCGCCCTTTGAGCCACCATAACTCAATTGTTGACCTTAATGCAATGGAACTGCAGAGGACTAAACAATAACTTTAATGAGATACAATTATTAATACAAGATTTTAAACCTTCAGCATTATGTCTACAAGAGACATATTTAATAAATACAGATAACTTTAATTTAAGACAGTATAGTGATTATCACTCTTTTTCTCCTCCGGGAGATAAAGCAACTGGGGGTGCTTCCATTGTAGTGCGGCAGGATATTATACATAGCCCTGTCTCACTTGATACGAATCTTCAGACTGTAGCTGTTCGTCTGACGCTGCACATGGCATTGACCCTTTGCAGCTTGTATATCACTCCTTCTTCTGACATTCGACAATCGGATCTTCAAAATCTATATGATCAGCTTCCAAAACCATTTATCATCATGGGTGACCTCAACGGACACAACCCGCTTTGGGGAAGAGCCAACACAAATAATAAAGGTAAAATCACCGAGGAATTCATTTCCGATAATAATTTATGTCTTTTCAATGTTGATTCAGCCACTTATCTTCATTCAGCTACGGGAACATATTCTTCCTTGGATCTATCACTCACCGATTCAACCTTATATAATGAATTTGAAAGGATGGTACATGATGACCTATATGGGACAGATCACTTTCCCACCATTCTCAAAACAATCAACCCTGGTGATGATCCACCATTATCAAGAAGAAAATTTGGCAGGGTTGATTGGTCATTATATGAGACTCTGTGTGTTGAACACTTGAAGCATGATCTTATAATTAATAACAGTGAAGATCCTATACAGTCCTATTCGGATATACTAAATTACATTGCTGACAAAACAATTCCTAAGTCCTCTGCAGTTCCACATATTCGTAAACCATTGTTTAATAATGAATGTAAACAGGCCAGAAAATGTAGGAAGAAAGCCGAAAATATTTTCGCCGACATCCTACTGTCCATAATATAGACAATGTCAAAATTGCTAATGACAAGGCTAGACGTGCTTTTAAACAAATAAGCGTCAGTCTTGGCGAAGTTTTTTTTCCCAAAATACATTCACGCACGCCTATGTCAAAGGTGTGGAACATGATTCAAAGAATAAAGGGCAAAGGTTCCAAATCTACTGTTCACCTTCTGAAGGATGCTGATAATTTATTAACTACTAAAACTGTCATTGCTAACAAACTTGGTGAAACTCTCACCAAACATTCATCCTCATCGAATTATGTCCCTGAGTTTCAAAAGTTTCAGAAACAACAGGAGAAGAAAAGATTTAATTTTAACTCAGACAATGGTGAAGACCATAACGAATTATTTTCGTTACATGAGCTCCATACTGCCCTTGAGCAAGATCATGATACAGCAACAGGGGCTGATGATATCCACTATCAGCTCTTGAAGCATTTGCCCGAGTCATGTTTGGAAACGCTGCTAAATATATTTGATATCATATGGACTACAGAGAATTTCCCAACTTCGTGGCGTAATGCCATTGTTGTACCTATTCCAAAGCCTGGCCGGGATCATACAGATCCGTCTAATTACAGACCAATCTCTTTAACGAGTTGTGTTTGTAAAACCATGGAACGAATGGTTAACAATAGATTAACATGGTATCTTGAAACCAATAACCTTATATAAATATTCAATGTGGTTTCAGGAAAAATCGTAGTACCATTGATCATTTGGTACGTTTGGAAAACTTTGTTAAAAATGCAATAGTAACTAAACAACATGCAGTGTCGATATTCTTTGATCTCGAGAAAGCATACGATACCGCCTGGAGGCATGGCATTTTGAAGGATTTACATGATTTTGGTTTAAGGGGTCGTTTACCTCTTTGTATATCACAGGTTTTAACCCACAAGCAATTTCAAGTCCGAGTGGGTTCAACCCTGTCTGATCATTACAAGCAGGATCAGGATGTCCCACAAGGCAGTGTTTTGTCTGTCACATTGTTTAACATTAAGATCAAAAGTCTATCAAAGGTTTTAAATGATTCAATCGATGGGTCACTTTTTGTGGATGATTTTAATATTTCTTGTCGGGGTAAAAATATGCATACTGTTGAACGGCAGCTGCAGTTGTGTTTAAATAAAATAAATACATGGTGTCTTGAAAACGGCTTTAAATTTTCTAAATCCAAAACTAATTGTATACATCTTTGTAGAAAATGTTAACCGCATAAAGACCCTGAACTGTTTCTGAATGGCACTCCCATCAAAAGTTGTAAAGGAGGCCAAGTTCTTGGGTTTAACTTTTGACTCACATTTAACGTTTCTACCACATACTAAATCCCTTAAAACTAAATGCCTAACGGCTCTTGACTTGTTGAAAGTCGTTTCCAATTCTAAGTGGGGAGGGGATCAAGCTACCCTCCTACAACTTTATCGATCATTGGTATGTTCAAAACTTGATTATGTCTTGAGTCTGCAAAAGCAATCTTAAACTTTTAGATTCTGTCCACCACCAAGGTCTAAGACTTTGTCTTGGATCTTTTAGAACTTCTCGTGTTGACAGTCTCTACGTCGAGGCCGATGAGCCATCTCTTACACAACGCCGTATAAAATTATCCTTGCAGTATGTAACAAAACTATATTCTAATGAGTCAAATCCTGCATTTAACTGTGTTTTTAATCCTCTTTATGAGGATCTGTACAACAAAAAGCCTTCTCTTGTTCCGCCTCTTGGTTTCAGAATTAAACCAGTAATTTCTGCTGCCGGCATTGAGCTGAAAAATATATCTCCTTCCCGTCTTCTTTCTTCTCCTCCTTGGCAACTGGTGAGGCCTGAAGTGGACACAACTCTGACAAAGTTTAAGAAATCTGTACCTAATGAATTACAATATAAACAAGAATATAATCAATTGAAAAATAAATATAATACATACCAATCCTTATTTACTGATGGGTCCAAGGATGGTGGCGCGGTGGCATGTGCCACTGTCATTGGATCCAGAACAATATCTTCTCGACTAACAAATAACAGCTCTATTTTCACAGCAGAAGCTAACGCCATATTAACAGCTCTTAAATATATTAATAAACACCGTAAATAAAAACAATATATCATCTTTTCAGATTCTCTTTCGTGTCTTCAGGCTTTTAAAAATCTTTCTTGTAAACATCCACTTTTATTAGAAATTATTGAATTGTAAAATGAGCTTGCTACTGGCCAATGCGACATCGTCTTTTGTTGGTTACCCAGCCACGTTGGCATTTCTGGGAACACAATGGCCGATCTTGCTGCTAAGGCAGCACTCAACAATTCTGTGACACCACTTCTGATCCCATACTCTGATTACAAAGCTGCTATAAGATCTTATATCTGTGATCTGATGCAAAAGAAGTGGGACACTCAAGTAGGTATCAATAAACCAACTATCGGTTACACCTACTTGGGTTGTCAGTCCAGATTTGAAGAGGTCATCATACGACGATGTCGTATTGGCCACACAAGATATACTCATGAATAGCTATTAAAAGGTGAGGATCCTCCGTTTTGTATCCCTTGTGATGAAAGAATCACGGTCAAGCATGTCCGCTTGACTGTGTTGAATATTCCAATCACTAGGGTTATCTATTTCAAATCACAAACTATGAAGGATCTTTTTAGTAATATAAGTTTTCATTTAATTATTGCATTTTTAAAAGAATTAGACTTGTTAACTGATTTGTAAATAGATGCATATTTTATTATTGGTAGTTTAGATTAGTAACTGAGATTGTTAGTCGCTGTACCCCCAAAGGGGTTGAAGTAGCGTAAAATTATTGTCCTCCTGCGAGGGTACGTAAGTCCCAAAACATTCAAAGGAAATTTAAATTTACCAGCTGTTTTAAATGTAGTATTTTTGTTATTTTAATTTTGGCTAAATTTGACTTCAATCGCCAGTGGCTGAAGGGATGATATAAATCCAGCTAGAGTCCATGCAGGTAGCAAAAGTCCCCATGGTCCCTAGTTTGGTGATCTACCTCCAGTTGTTGGCGATCTATAGCCAGTGTTTATATTGTATTGTCCAAATAGTGCTATTAGTTTTAACTTTCCACACTAGTTTTAGTTGTAATTGTGATATTCTAGTTGTTTTTCTGTCCTTTGAAGACAGTTTTTTCTAATATACACATATTACATTTCAATGACAAATATGTAGTCGTCACGATTCCTTTTGCCACACAGGGCAGGATTTAGATGAAGCACCATGAGGACCGAGACAATTTGCACATTTAAAATCTTTGTTGCAGTCAGTGTTCTCGTGGCTTTCACCACAACGAGGGCATACCGCAGAACCACGACAGGAGTTTGACCCATGTCCGAACTTTTGACATTTATAACATCGCAAGGGACTAGGGACATACACGTCTACCCTGATGTTAAAATACCCTGCCTTGACTGATGGCGGTAAGGATGTACGGTCAAACGTTAATAGATAGGTATTTGTTTTTACAACAGTACCCTCTTTTTTAACGGTGAAACGTTTCACAGCAGTAACACCATGATCATGTAGTTCCTCTGCAATATCGTCTTCCGACATGTCCGACAGACAGCGAGCTCGGTCTCGAATAATGCCACGACAGGAATTTAGACTTCTGTGCATGGTCACAGCAACCTCGATATTGGCAAATGTTTCGATTGACAACAGATTGAGAGATTGCTGTCTCCGTGCACATTCCACCAGAAAGGAACCATTACGGAGACGGGTGACATTTTTCACTTCCCCACAAATCCCAGATACTGCCTTGGAAATAGCAAAAGGGTTTAATTTGATGGGAAGAAAATCAAAAGCTTCAACTACCAGGAAACGAGGCCAGGAATCAGCATTAAAATGAACAGTTCTAGAAGAGTCATCAACCGTTTCTATGCGTCTTTTCTTTTCATTTCTAGATGAACCAGATGATTGGGGATTCATAATGTAAGAAAAAAATGGTTCAGCATCCCTGCTCCCTACCCACCACGGAGTGTCAACAATGACGATGCCTAATTGCATTGGGTCTCCAAAATGCAAACACCAGGGATACAGGGATGTTATACTTCAGCAAATATGACTTGAATAGCTATATTTGTTTACTAAATTCATTGTCAGGCTGGTCCTGCCCATAACAACAATTAAGAAACATATAGTATTCAGCTGTCAACATCACCAGATTGTCCCATGAGCCATCGCCTTCTGGCATAGGACTCTAGGCAAAGATATATATTCAGAATTTGTTGGTTTCCATAGGAATCATATGAGTGAGTGAGTATATACGTAAGTTATTATGTCCTATGCTCAGGGCACAGTGTGACCAGCCGATTGATAGAATCGGGCCAATTCTACCACCCGCCTAGGTGGAGTAAGGGGCGGAGTGTTGTGTTGGGCAAAAAGGAACACGGTTCCAGGCTAAAATTGCCTTCAACCACCAGACTCCCGTCCTCCACCGACACACGGGCGCAACCCACGGCAAACAGGTTGGTGGACCAAATATGCCCCCGGGTCCACACTGGTGTGTGTGGGTTGGAGGTGGTGGGGGATGGGTGGAGAGCTCTTAGCGTTACCCAGCGCCCATCACGAGGAGGTGGCTCTTCACGGTTGCCCCTAAATTAACAGTCCTCGTTTAGTGCTAACTGACGGGCTCTTCCAGTGACGTGTCTGTCCCCCTACTCCAAGACGCACGTTGCCGTGGAAACAAATGATAAACAGTTTGAAGGCGGTTTACGTTCGAGTTAAATATGTTCTCTATACTATTTTAGTTACGTCTGTGATTATCGTACACAACATTGGGAAATGTGATCGTCGCACCTCTATTACTAACGTACATTTGAACTGCAAATCAGGAAACGGGGTACTACGGAGTAGTTTACTGTAGGAGATTTTACAAGGCGCATCGTGAGGTCGGTTACCAAGGGTGCGTTTGATAATGCTGAGTCGCTGAGTGTCTAAATGTTCCTGAATTCGGTGCCAGTCTTTGAACAGCTTCTGTCACCATAAGAACTGGTGCGTATGTTTGGAACACACAGGAGATTCTGATAACCTGAACATAAAGATCGAGATGGAATATGATCATACTAACGTGTGATTCCAGGCAGACATATTTGTTGAACAAGACTCCGAGGTTTCGTGCTTCAGCGGCTGGTTGGACAGGACTATTGGCAATACTCAGAGGCGAGAGTGAAAGGCTTGAGTAGACATGTTTCCATGTTTATCCTCATTCAACTTGAGAAAACTGTTGGTCATCCATGAACAATGTGTGAGACACAGTCGGTTATTGCCAAAAAGGTTGGATGAACTGAGGTTTCACTGTTAGGTTTGAAGGCAAGATACAGTTCGGTATCATCTGCATATGTAGATGATATGTGCATATAGATGATACCCCAGTCCATGAGTCCTGGTGATGTCACCAATAGGTGAGGTATACAGCGAGAACAAAATTGGGTCGAAGACCGATCGTTGTGGGACTCCATATTCCAATAGTGTCCTTTAAGATGTTTCTCCATTTATGAGGACAGACTGACATCTTCCTGAGAGATATTACCTAATCATCTCTAAGACACAGCCGGATATGTCAAATCTCTTGTGGAGTCGGACTGTCCTTTGTCGGCAGGTTTTATAATCTCTATATATATTCTATTTCAATGTCAAGTGTTCTCGTCACGATATGGCTGAAATATTGCCGATGTGACGTTAAATAATAACTCAGTCACTCTGTGGAGTCGGTTGATTCGTATCAATGCAGCTTCAAGCGAGTACGTTTTCAGCTCCATTCGTATCAACAGCTTTGTCGTTTTGTAGAAGAAACATTGTTCCTAACATTTGGGATTGTCTCATGTTTTTTCACTTCATGAAAACATAAACGCAAAATATAATTATGCTTTTCTAACCGGTGAAAGGCTACAAATTAACTTTCAATTAATGTATTAGAATGCAAACTAAGAATATTACTATGCAGCTGAATTTAAACGATTTTAATAAATGTTTATGAAAGCCATTGGCTGTTTCCCTATGTGTTGTACACATTGAAAGTAAACTGAAAGTAGTTTCAGTATATTGATTGAAGAATTGTGTTATAACTGATAACTGTTAAAATGGTAAGCCTGCAGCAACATTTCTTAAAGTTTCATAAATACATCCTTATTCAGAATAGGAAATAAGTTTGAGCAAATGAATGCCTCAACATGGATGAGGATATAACCCTGTGAGATCTGTATTTCCTTCCAAGATGTTGATATAAATGTTATGCATTTGTTTTCCGTCGAATTCTAGTTTTTACTTATTAGATCTGAAACACGCAGCGATGATTATAAAAAATCTGGAAAGCATATTATGGACCTTCCATGATAAGGTTAAGAATATAAAGGGCCTACCAGGTGTAGTCAACCGAATTTCATGGTTTATACGTTTAAATTATACTATCGTCATTAAATAATAGTTATGGAAAACTAGAAAATTATATGATCTCAAGATAATGACTCATTTGCGAAAGATCAAGTCGTCTTCGAATAATTATAACCACAAATCTTGTTCAGGCAGACAACAATTCATGGTCAGCAAGATTGGATTGCTGACCTTTTGTTGTTTGGCAACAAGAATAGCCCAAGAATGATCTTTTTAGTCCGCAATTCCATGGTTTATAGATTGAAATTTATGTGAATATATTTGCCTAGAGTCTTGTGTCTAGAAGGCGCTGGCTCATAGGCCACTCTGGTGATGTCGACCTCTGCGTTCTATATGTTTCCGATTTCTTGTTTTGAGCCGACATCTGACATTTTATTTCGTGGACAAATATAGCTATTCATGTTGTATTTACTTGGAGTATAACACCCACGTATCCCTAGTGTTTGCAGGTTGGATATTCGCTGCAGTAAAACACTGTCCTTGTTGACACTCGGTGGCGGGTAGGGAGCGGGGGTGCCGAGCCTATTAACAACATCATGTCTCATTTAAACTCTGGTTCCACGAGAAATGACAAAAAAGGCGTCTGGAGGCTATTCATCTTTCCTGTATTCAAAATACATTAGATTTAATGACTAGTTTTAAACTTATATCGGTGATAATCGAGTTGTTTTACTGTCCTTTGCAGACATGTAAGTATATTAGCTAACTTTGTTTTTATTTATTTATAAATTTGCAACTTTCTTAGTTACGATATGGCTGAAATACTGCCGATGTGACTTTAAATTTTAACTCACTCACTCACTCACTTATCTTTCCTGTAGTGAAAATGTTTCAGTTGCAAAGCAGCAAGAAATTTGGGCTAAATTCATAGTTATTGAATGTACCAATGGTGAACCCCTCAAGATCAATCCATTCTTAATATCGAAGGCAATACAATCTATTTGTAGGGAAGTAAAACACGTTTCACGTCTCCGAGGCGGTATGCTACTTGCTGACTGTGCGTGGAGACAACAGTCAATCAATGTATTGCAACAACATCAGTTTGCTAATGTCATTGTTGCTGTCTCAGCGCATCGAACACTCAACTCAAGCAGAGGCATTGTTAGGGATAGAGCCCATTGTTTGGCTGACATGTCCGAGGATGAGAAAGTGGCCGACCTCAAGGATCAAAATGTAACTTTCGTGAAACGCTTTACTGTTAAGAAGCAGGATGGTAGAATTGTACCTAGGCATACCTACATGTTTACATTTTAATTGTGCACACTATCTAAGCTGAAATCTACCAAAGCGGGTTATTTCAATATCGGCATACCTAGGTGTTTACATATCCACACTGCCGAAATCTACCGATGTTCATTCATATCAGAAGTTTGGACACGGTTCCAAATCCTGTCGCCACGTTCCTCATTGCCACCGTTGCAGTGAAAATCATCAACACTCTGACTGCAGCAATGATCTTAAATGTGCAAATTGCGGAGGAAATCATTTGTCATCCTCAAAATCTTGTCCGGAATGGCAGATCCAATCCAAAATATTGAAATTAAAATATGAAACAAATACCACTATACCACTATTTTCTGCATACTGCTTCTGACAGTCAGACCGTTTTGAAAACATCTACCTCCCAGACTATCAGTCATTCACAACCAGAGGTTGATCAAGCAACTATTGATGTTGAGGAACATGCTCCAATGTCAAAATCACAGAAAAAAAACACGTCTGTTAACACGTTTGTTAACTGATTTGTAAATAGATAAATATTTTATGATCAGAGTTCTTGAAATTCTTTTGGATAGATTTAGGCAAATATTTAATCAAATCGTTGAACTTATAAAAAGGGAGACCTTTCTATATCTCTTAAAAGGGGACTCATCACATGCATTCCAAAAAGCAATAAATCAAAAATATATTTAAAGAATTGGCGACCAATTTCTTTGTTATCAATTTTCTATAAAGTTGCGTCTCTCACAATTTCCAGACGGATAAAAACAGTTCTTAATATACTGATCAATGCAGACCAGAAAGGTTTTATGTCTGGTAGGTATATTGGGGAAATTACTAGAATGATATATGACCTTATGGAATATACAGAAACGCATCAAATACCTGGTCTACTTCTACTTGTAGATTTCGAAAAAGCGTTTGACACTGTGGATTGGGCATTTATAGATAAAACGTTGTCATTTTTCAATTTTGGAACTTCTATTAGAAAATGGTTTAAAACTTTGTATGGAGGAATCGAATCAAATGTTTTAGTCAATGGATATGGTTCCGCTATGTTTAATATATCTAGAGGATGTCGCCAAGGCGACCCTCTCTCGCCATATATATTTATTCTATGTGCGGAAATACTTGCCATATTGATAAGAAATAATAAAAATATAAAAGGTATAAATATTGGTAATATAGAATATTTACTTCATCAGTTTGCTGATGACACAACCTGTACCTTAGATGGTTCTTAACATTGCCTTTTTGCAGTTTTAAATGTATTGGATATCTTTGCAACATTCTCAGGACTAAAAATTAATATCGAAAAAACAAGGCTTATATGGATAGGATCAAAAAAGCGCTCGAGAATGAAACTTTGTCCTCAAAAGAATCTAAACTGGAACCAAACGTCCTTTAATCTACTTGGTATAACATTTACGCTAGATACTGACGATATAGTCGAAGAGAATTACAAAGAAAAACTTAGAGCATGTGAAACATTAATGTATATCTGGTCCGCCCGTAACCTTACTCCGCTCGGTAGAAATGTAGTTCTAAAATCAGTAATCATTCCAAACTAAATCACCTCTTTGGCTCTATTCCTAATCCAAGAGATGATGTTATAAACGCATTTCAACAAAAATGTTACAGATTTATTTGGAACAGTAAACCTGATAAGATAAAAAGATAATTAGTGATAAAAAAGATGGAGGATTTCATATGCCCAACATAAAAGGTATTATACAATCGCAAAAATTGTCCATGCTAAGACGCTTTCTTTCACACTCTGCTAAATGGTGTAATCTTTTTATTTTGAATCTCCCAAAGATAGGTTATGGTAATATACTTGAGTATAGTTGTCAACATTTGAGAGATAAAATACTTCCTTTTATAAGAAATAATTACTACAAAGATGTCGTTTCAGCGTGGTGGGACTTTACATCTCAACTTGAATTAAACTCTGAAAAAGATAGTGATAATGAAATCCTTACTGAAAGTATATGGTATAATAAAAATATTATGGTAGAATGTAAAACGGTTTACTACAAAGAATTTTATGAACACGGGGTTCGCTGGATTAATGACTTGATTGATAATAATGGTAATTTCTTTCAATCTGAAGCGTTTCTAAAACAATTTGACATAAAAACAAATTTTCTGAAATATCATGGTCTTATTTGCTCCGTTAAACAATATCTTCAAAAGATCAATACAGATTTAAAAACAATACAACGCAAACCAAGCCCTGTTCTACCCCGATATATGCAACATCTCTGTAAGAATGTAAAAGGGACGCAATACTTGTACAAAACTCTAATTTCAGGTCTAGGTTTAAAAAACCAACATGCATCGAAAGGGGAACTTAACATTTTATACGACGACATTATATCTAATGATTGGCCACTTTACAATACTATTTCCTTTAGAAAAGAGTGAGTGAGTGAGTTATAATTTAACGTCACATCGGCAATATTTCAGCCATATCGTGACGAAAACACTTGACATTGAAATAAAATATATACAGAGATTATAAAACCTGCCGACAAAGGACAGTAAAGCAACTAGAATATCACAGATATGTATGTAAAACTAGTAATTGAATCTAAAAAATTTTAACTATAGGGGACAACACAATATAAAAATGGGCTATAGATCGCTAACAACTGAAGGTAGATCACCATACTAGGAGCCATGGGGACTTACAGTACATTGGCTTCCTGCATGGGCCTTAGCTGGATTTACATCATCCCCTCAGCTGTTAGCAATTGAGATATATCTAGCCATACATTAAAATTACACATATTCTACGATTAAAAAACGGAAAGTTGAAATTTACTATGAATGTTTTGGGACTTACGTACCCTCTCAGGAGGACAATAATTTTACAGTACTTTAACCCCCTCGAGGATACAGCCACTAACAATCTGTGTTACTAATTCAAACTTCCAATCATAAAATATTTAGCTATTTACAAATCAGTTAACAAATTTAATTCTTTTAAAAAAGCAATAATTAAATGAGGACTTATATTAGTAAAAAGATCCTTCATAGTTCGGGATTTGAAATAGATATCCTTTGTGATGGAGTACTCAACACAGTCAAGCAAGACGTGCTTGACCGTGATTCGTTCATCACAAGGGATACAAAACGGAGGATCCTCACCTTTTAATAGGTACTCATGCATATATCTTGTGTGGCCAATACGACATCGTCGTATGACGACCTCTTCAAATCTGGACTGACAACCCAAGTAAGTGTAACCGATATAGGGTTTTATTTGATGTAATTTATTGATACCTACTTGAGTGTCCCACTTCTTTTGCATCAGATCACAGATATAAGATCTTATAGCAGCTTTGTAATCAGAGTATGGGATCAGAAGTGGTGTCACAGATTTGTTGAGTGCTGCCTTAGCAGCAAGATCGGCCATTGTGTTCCCAGAAATGCCAACGTGGCTGGGTAACCAACAAAAGACGATGTCGCATTGGCCAGTAGCAAGTTCATTGTACAATTCAATAATTTCTAATAAAAGTGGATGTTTGCAAGAAAGATTTTAAAAGCCTGAAGACACGAAAGAGAATCTGAAAAGATGATATATTGTTTATATTTACGGTGTTTATTAATATATTTAAGAGCTGTTAGTATTGCGTTTGCTTCTGCTGTGAAAATTGAACTGTCATTGGGTAATCTGGAAGATATTGTTTTGGACCCAATGACAGTGGCACAAGCAACAGCGCCACCATCCTTGGACCCATCTGTAAATAAGGATTTATATGTATTATATTTACTTTTTAATTGATTATATTCTTGTTTATATTGTAATTCATTAGTTTCTCCTTTTTTAAATGCTGTTAATGTTAGGTCAACTTGTGGCCTAACCAACTGCCAAGGAGGAGAAGAAAGAAGACGGGAAGGAGATATATTTTCCAGCTCAATGCCGGCAGCAGTAATGAATGGCTTAATCCTGAGCCCAAGAGGCGGAACAAGAGAAGATTTCTTGTTATACAAATCCTCGTAAAGAGGATTAAAGATGCAGTGAAATGCAAGATTAGACTCGTTAGAATATAGTTTTGTAAGATATTGTAAAGATAATTTTATACGTCGTTGGGCAAGAGAAGGCTCGTCTGCTTCGACGTAGAGACTGTCAACAGGAGAAGTTCTAAAAGATCCAAGACAAAGTCTTAGACCTTGGTGGTGGACAGAATCAAGTAGTTTTAGATTGCTTTTGCAGGCTCCACCATATACGATGGAGCCATAATCAAGCTTCGAGCGGACCAGTGATCGATATAGGTGTAGGAGGGTAGTTTGGTCCCTTCCCCACCTTGAGTTAGACACGACTTTCAATAAATCAAGTGCCTTCAGGCATTTAGTTTTTAGAGATTTGATATGCGGAAGAAAAGTTAAATGGGAGTCGAAAATGAGACCTAAGAACTTGGCCTCTTTGACAACCTTGATGGGAGTGCCATTTAAAACAGTTCTGGGTCTTTATGTGGTTTATATTTACGGCAGAAATGTATGCAATTAGTTTTTGATTTAGAAAATTTAAAGCCGTTTTCAAGACACCATTTATGTATCTTATTTAAACACAACTGTAGTTGCCGTTCTATAGTATGCATATTCTTACCGCGACAAGAAATGTTAAAATCATCCACAAAAAGTGATCCATCAATTGAATTGTTTAAAACCTTGGATAAGCTGTTGATCTTAATACTAAATAAAGTGACAGACAAAATACTGCCTTGGGGGACACCCTGATCCTGATTATAATGGTCAGATAGGGTTGAACCCACTCGGACTTGAAATTGCCTGTCTTTTAAAAACTGTGATATAAAAAGAGGCAAACGTCCTCTCAAACCAAAATCATGTAAATCCTTCAAAATGCCATGCTTCCAGGTTGTATCATAAGCTTTCTCAAGATCAAAGAAAATTGATACAGCATGTTGTTTATTTACTATAGCATTTTTAACAAAGGATTCTAAGCGTACCAAATGATCAATGGTACTACGATTTTTCCTGAAACCACATTGAATATTTGTTATAAGGTTATTGGTTTCAAGATACCAAGTTAATCTATTATTCACCATACGTTCCATGGTTTTACAAACACAGCTAGTTAGAGATATCGGCCTGTAATTCGACGGATCTGTATGATCCTTACCAGGTTTTGGTATTGGGACTACAATGGCATTACGCCATGAAGGAGGAAATTCTCCAGACGTCCATATTTGGTCAAATATATCTAAAAGTGTCATCAGACATGGTTCAGGTAAGTGTTTCAGTAGCTGGTAATGTACATTGTCATCACCCGCTGCAGTGTCATGAGCTTGCTCAAGAGCAGTATGTAGCTCATGTAATGAAAACACTTCATTATAATCTTCACCGTTATGTGATTCGAAAGTTTTGTCTTTTCCTGTTGCTTCTGATATCTCTGAAACTCAGGGACATAATTTGCCGATGATGAATTTTTGGCAAGAGTTTCGCCAATTTTATCTGCAATTTTAGATTTGTCAGTTATTAAATTATCACCATCTTTAAGATGGTGAACAGCAGATTTTAAACCTTTGCCTTTAATGCTTTGGACCATGTTCCATACCTTAGACATTGGCGTGCGTGAATTAATTTTGGAGACATAATTTCTCCAAGATTGTCGTTTGTTTTGTTTAAAGGTACGACGCGCCTTTGCATTGAGTATTTTAAATTTATTTAAGTTATGGACAGTTGGATGATGGCGGAAATAACGCTCGGCCTTTTTCCTCGCTTTTCTGGCTTGTCTACAATCTGTATTAAACCATGGTTTTCGTACATGTGGAGTCGTAGAGGACTTTGGTATACACTCATCAGCTATGTCATTTAAAACAACAGCAAAAGTTTGAATGGGATCAGTTATATCACTGAAACATTCAGGTCGCAGTTTCGATTTACATATAGTTTGATAAAAAGACCAGTTAGCCTTCGAAAAGTTCCATCTTGTATACGATGGAGAATCAGATGGAGTTATTTCTGAAAGGATAGTTGGGAAGTGGTCACTTCCACAAAAGTCATTATGAACAGACCAATCAAATTCATTCAGGAGGTTAGAATCTGCAAGAGACAAATCTAGAGAAGAATAAGTCCCAGTTGCAGGATGCAGATAGGTGCTTGAATCATCATTAAATATGCACAAGTCATTATTGGAAATGAAATCTTCAATTATTTTGCCTTTAGTATTAGTGTTAGTACTGCCCCAGAGTGGGTTGTGACCGTTTAGGTCACCCATGATAACACGTGGCTTTGGGAGTTGATCATAGAGTGATTGAAGATCAGTCAACTGAAGGTTCGATGAAGGCGGAATATACAGAGAGCATAACGTAAATGCTACACCCACAGTAAGTCGCACTGCAACAGCTTGGAGATTAGTGTTAAGAGTAACAGGGCTGTGAATAACATTCTGCCGTATAAGGATAGTAGAACCTCCAGTGGCTCTATCACCTGGAGGGGAAAAATAATGATAGGCTTCAAACTGACGTAAGTTAAAATTATCTGTCTGTTTGAGATACGTCTCTTGCAGACAGAACGCTGATGGTGTTAAATCCTTGATTAATAGCTGTATTTCATTAAAATTTGTACGGAGTCCTCTACACTTCCACTGCACGATATTGGTAGATAGACCTATCTTTTAGGCGGATTAATTGGGGATCTACCCCTCACCGTTTTCGAGGGCGACAAGCTATGTGCCCTAGAATGGACGTTTTCGGGCACGTCCATGTCCTCAAGTGATCCGTATTTGTTAAATAACTTGATTTTGTCATCTGACCCCTTGGGGGCTCTGCCACTTTGTTTCTTTGAATCAGGCTTCCGTTTGCCTTTGTTTTTAACAATTGGTTGAACGTTTGGCGTTGATTGAGACCTTTGAGTTGACTGAGAAGTGTCAAGGTCATAAGATGGTTCTGATTGGCTTCGAGACGTACTAGGAACTGATTCTGTTGTTTGGGTCGATATTGCAGGTGAGAATATCAGAGGAGATTCGGATTTAACCCAGGTCAGGTTTGTCTGACAGCATGCAGATGACTTTGTAATTTTAGTGGTTGCTTCTGACGGTGTTCTGGTGATGGAAGCATAGCTCTCCTTATGCTCTGAGCTTTGAACTAGTTTTTTGGCATCGGCAAAACTAATGTTTTGGGTAAATTTGATTCTATTTATCTCCATTTGATGTTTCCAAACAGGACAGTTTTTAGAGTAAGATGGATGATCCCCTTCACAGTACATTTTTTGACATTACTGTCACAATCTTCTGTTGTATGTGTCTTTTCACCACAGTGAGCACATACAACAGACAATGTGCAAGTATTTACGCCATGACTTTTGATATTTGAAGCACCTTAGAGGGTTCGGAATGTACGTGTCAACATTGATGTTACAATATCCTGCCTTTAGAGATTTTGGAGCATTTGGTGAAGAAAATGAAAACAGGTAGGTATTTGTTTTTATAACAGTATCGTTTTTCCTGGTTGTGAAACGTTAGAGTACGCCTTGATCTTTCATCTCAGAGACGATGTCAAGTTCCGACATATCTGCAAACGATCGATCACGGTCTCTGATGATTCCCTTGCTCGTGTTTAATGTTTGATGAGCCGTGACGGTGACCGAAACGCTGACAAATGATTCTGTACTCATAAGGTTGGTGGCTTGGTGCCTTTCCCACACTCAACCAACAGAGCACCGGAACGTAAACGTTTAATATTCTTGACGTCACCAGCAATGCCCTGTATACCCTTAGATATGGCAAAAGGGTTAAACTTTAATGGAGTCTTGTCGACAGTTTCAATAACAAGAAATCGCGGCCAGTATTCAATGGACGTGGACAGTCTTTGATCAGTATCAACTGGATCAGTGTCTAGTGGACGTTTGGTTTATTTTATGGGGGTTTCGTAAGCCATGGTTAATTTTTCAAGGTTCGTCATCCGAGCTCCCCACCCACCACGGAGTATCACAAGGACAATGCTAAAAGCAAGCGGAACTCCGACTTGCAGCACCAAGGATACTCGGATGATATACTCCAGCAGAAAAATTAAAAGATTAATGATTTCACCAGATTGGCCCATGAGCCACCGCCTTCTGGGCATACGACTCTAGGCAAAAAGCATACATGAAATTGTATATTTGAAATTCAGAGTTCAAAAATTCGCCAAGACTTAAAATACCATGGAATAATTTTCAAATTTTTTGTGCAATAGTACATAGTTGTAGCACAGGGCTTGGCGTGACCAGCCGATTGATAGAACCGGGCCAGTTCTACCACCCGTCTAGGTGAAGTCAGGGACGAAGTGGTGTGTTGGGCAAAGGAACACTGTTCCTGGAACCAGTGCCCTCAACCACCAGACTCCCTTCCTCCACCGACACAGGGGCGCAACCCACGGCAAACGGGTTGGTGGACCAAATATCCCCCCGGGTCCACAACGGGGGGTTGAAGAGCTCTTGGCGTTACCCAGCACCCACCACGAGGAGGTGGCTCTTCACGGGTGCCGTATCGTCAAGGGAGGTTAACGCCCGACGTGCCTTCAAACAAAATAAACGTCAATAATGGAGAACTTACGCCTCCAAAACTAATTCCCGCACACTTATAAAAAAGGTGTGGAATATGGTCCAAAGGATAAAGGGCAAAGATTCAAAAACGAGTGTTAAATACCTCAAGGAAGGAGATCACTTTCTGGAAGATGCTTCAGATATTGCACTTGGTGAAACATTGGCTAAACACTCGTCGTCATCAAACTATCTTCCCGAATTTCAGAAATATCAGAAGATCGAGGAAAATAAGAACATTAATTTCAACTCCAAATATGGTGAAGATCACAACGAAGTATTTTCACTACATGAGCTACAAACTGCCCTTCGGCAAGCTCATGACACAGCAACAGGGGCTCATAATATTCACTATCAGCTCCTGAAACATTTGCCTGGATCATGTCTTCAAGTACTTTTAGACATTTGTGATGAAATTTGGAATTCCCTCCTTCTTGGCGGAATGCTGTTGTTGTCCCTATACCTAAGCCTGTCAAAGCCCATTCAGGTGCATCAAATCATCGACCTATATCATTAACTAGCTGTGTTTGCAAAACTGGAAAGATTGGTAAATAATCGTTTAGTGTGGTATTTGGAAACCAATAATCTTATTACAGATATTCAATGTGGTTTCCGGAAAAACCAAAGTACTATCGATCATTTAGTACGATTGGAATCCTTTGTTAACAATGTTGTTGTAAATAAACAACATGTAGTATCAATTTTCTTCGATCTCGATCTGGAGAAAGTATATGATACTACTTAGAAGCACGGCATTTTGAAAGATTTATATGATTTCGGTTTGAGAGGTAGTTTACCTCATTTTATCTCACAGACAGGCAATTTCAAGTCCGAGTGGGTTCAACCCTGTCTGGCCATTATAATCAGGATCAGGGTGTCCCACAAGGCGGTATTTTGTCTGTCACACTTTTTAGTATCAAGATCAACAGTTTATCCAAGGTTTCAAATGATTCAATCGATGGATCACTTTTTGTGGATGATTTTATTTCTTGTCGCCGTAAAAATATGCATACAATTAAACGGCGACTGCAGTTGTGTTTAAATAAAATAAATAATGGTGTCTTGAAAACGGCTTTAAATTTTCATTTTTGAAGAAATTATAAACCGCATAAACACCCTGAACTGTTTCTAAATGGCACTCCCATCGAAGTTGTGAAGGAGGCCAAGTTCTTGGGTCTAATCTTTGACTCACATTTAACGTTTAAGTCCCTTAAAACTAAATGCTTGAAGGCACTTGACTTGTTGAAGGTCGTTTCCGATTCTAAGTGGGGAGAGGAGCAAACTACCCTCCAACACCTATATCGATCATCGGTCCGTTCCAAACTTGATTATGGTTCCATTGTATATGGTGGAGCCTGCAAAAGCAACATAAAACTATTGGATTCAGTCCACCACCAAGATCTAAGACTGTGTTTGGGTCCTTAAGAACTTCTCATGTTGACAATCTCTACGCTGAGGCTGATGAGCCATCTCTTAACCATCACCGTGTAAAATTATCCTTACAGTATATAACAAAACTATATTCAAATAAGCCAAATCCTGCATTAAATTGTATTTACAATCCTGTTTATGAGGATCTGTATAATAAAAAGTCCTCTCTTGTTCCACCTTTCAGAGTAAGGGGCAAACCTTTCCTTTCTGCTGCCGATATTAAGCTAGAATATATATCTCCTTCCTGTCTTCTTTCTTCTCCTCCTTGGCAATTGGTTAGGCTACAAGTTGACCTGACATTACGAAATCCGAAACTAAAGAATTACAATACAAACAAGAGTTTAATCAATCAAAAAGTAAATATAATACATACAAATCCTATTTTACAGATGGATCCAAGGATGGTGGCGCAGTAGCTTGTGCCACTGTCATTGGATCCAGAACAATCTCTACTAGATTACCAGGCGATAGTTCGATTTTCAATGCACAAGCAAATATTATATTAACAGCGCTTAAATATATTAAGCATCTTCCTATATTTAAACAATATATCATATTGTCTGACTCTCTTTCTTGCCTCCAGGCTATAAAAAGTGTCTCTTACAAACATCCACTTTTAACCAATATAATTAGATCATATAATGAGCTTGCTACTGGCCAATACTACATCATCCTCTGTTGGTTACCCAGGCCCATTTATTGGAACACAATGACCGATCTCAACAAATCTGTGACACCACTTCTCATTCCTTACTCTGATTGCAAAGCTACCATTAGATCGTACATCCGTGATCTGATGAAGAACAAGTGGGACACTCAAGTAGGTATAAATAGATTACATGAAAATAAACCCTATATTGGTTACATCTACTTGGGTTGTCAGTCCAGATCATTATGAAGAGGTCATAATGCGACGATGTCGCATTGGCCACAGCAGGTTAACATATGAATATTTATTCAAAGGTGAGGATGCTCCATTTTGCATCTCTTGTGATGAGAGAATCACGGTCAGGCATGTCCTGCTTCACTGTATTGATTCTTCCATCATAAGGGATAAATATTTTAGTGCTAAAACAGTTAAGGATCTTTTTATCAATGTTAATTATCCTTTAATTATTGAATTGTTAAAAGAACTTGAACTAATTGATACATTTTGATTGATATGTTTTGTATATAGATATATATTCTATTATTGGTAGTTAAATTAGCAACTTAGATTGCTAGTGGCGGTATACTCAAGGGCTGTTTAAGTACGCTAAATCTATTGTCCTCCTGAGAGGTACGTAAGTCCCAAAACATTTTTACTCGTAGTATTATTGTCATTTTAATTCGTGGCTCCATTTGACTACAATCGCCAGCAGCTGAAGGGATTGTGTAAATCCAGTTAGAGTTCATAGCAAAGGCACTGTAAGTCCCCATGGTCCCTAGTATGGTGATCTACCTTTAGTTGTTGACGATATACAGCCCATTTTTACATTGTATTGTCTAAAATAGTTTTCTAATTTTAAAGATATATGCTTGCTAGTTTTAACTACTTTTTGTGATACTCTAGTTATTTTACAGTCCGTCGATGACTGGTTATTTAATTACTTGTATTTATTGTGTATGTACAACTTTTCCCGACACTATATGGCTGAAATATTGCCGAGGTGACGTTAAATTTTAACTCACTCACTCACTCCAAATAAGTCGCTATGCTTTCGTTCTGACAGGACTTATGTTTGTGCCAGTGTCTCTGAGAACAAGAAGAACACAAATTATTCGTATAGAAAAATACAACATTCTTTTAGAACCAATAAAATATAGATATTACATAACAAAAAAGAACTTCGCAATGTACTAAGCAAATTTAGATGTGGTTCGCTAAAGGAAGATGGTTAATAATTTATGTGTCACAACGTATATGTTCATGGTGTAGGTTTGGGAGAGAAGATGAGAATACATTTAGTTTTTTTTTTCGTTTTCTAACATTATAAGAAATGTTTACCAGCCGCTTATTGTCATTCTCCAAACATTTTTAAGTTCAAATCCATTTCATATTTAAACAATGAATCACTAAATACTTAAGGCACGCGTATGCGAAAAGAGAAGATGTCATATGCGGACGGTTCGGCATATTCAATAGAACACTTCACTTGGCTTGAAGTCGAACACTCAAAAGTCGAGGCATCCCCCAGATCAATCCGAATGTGACATAACGTTAATGTGTTAATGTCTACAAGTTACAAGGTGAATCAAACCTTAATAAGGTCTGTAACCAACTGCTCAACGATACAATGTAGAACACGCAATGTAGGCCGTCCTTCAAGAACAATAACATGCGCAAACATCAAGAAATTTCAATCTTGAATTGGTATGAACCTGTTTGATTAACATGACACAACAACAAAGACAAAGTGCAGTAGAAGTGCCTACAACTGCAGATTATAAGGTCTTCAGTCCGTGTATAGTTCATACAGTACATCCTAGTTTAATTATCTTTTGTTGCCTGTATCCATTAATCAGTCACTATGTACACGTGGATGATAAAGCAAGAGAAACGATAGGATTAATGTTATATCAGAATCAGAATGAATACCTCCAGACCTTTGAATTGGTATGAACCACTTTAATCAACATGACACAACAACAAAGACAAGTGCTTACGAGTGCTGCTTATAGGTTTAAAGCCAGTTTATCGTTTATACAACAAGTTAAAACAAGTTAAAACATACCCTTATCCATTGATCTGTTCTTATAAACACATGGATGATATAGCAAGAGAAACGATGGTATCAACGTCATATGAGAATGAACACCTTGCTAGACCTTCAGGTCAATTCGAGTGTGTCGCTATGGTGATCTACTGAGATCAGCCCCAGGGTGATTAAGGTTGATAAAGCAACAGAAAGAGAGGTGTAAATATCATGCTAGAATAAACATAAGGTAGCATAGATCGACGAAAGTATCCTGTTCAGGTTACCGTTACAGGGAATATCACTGAATGGTATTACACTCACAACAACGAGAAAGCGTACAAGAGAGACGTCGGCTGTTGTCAGCCATCACTGCAGTTAGTACATGAAGGACGAAGGTAAACAGTCTGTCTTGGTATTCTACCTTTGCATATTGATTTAATTAGCTTCCGTTTTCATGAGCATTACAGATGTCAGAGACATGAATACGATCCATTGTATTCCTTCTGCCAATTACCTTAATCTGCTAATCACTTTAGCAGTGATTCTTTATTTGAATTCTTGGGTTTGTTTTGTTTAATTGAGGTGGAAGTGGTACAGAAGGAGATGTCGATGAAATTTACACTTTTCAAAATTTATGAATATGGAGACAATTTCAGTCGAATATTTACCAGCCGTATATCGTCATACTCCGAATATTTATATTTTCAAATCCATTTCATGCTTAAACTAAGAATATATAAAAACTTCAGTCCGCATATAGTTCATACAGTACATCCTCGTTTAATAAATTTGTTAATCTATTGATCAGTCCTTATATAGACATAGATGATAAAGAAACAGAAACGATAGGATGGACGCCATATTAGAATGAACACCTTGCTAGACCTTCAGGACAATCCGAGAATGTGGCTATGGTGATGTTACACCTTAATACGATCTATTGAGATCAGTCCCAGAGTAATTATGGTTAATACGGCATCAGAAAGAAAGGTATAAATATCATATAAGACTAAAAGGCTAGGTAGCATAAGCCGAAGAAAGTATGCCATTCACGTTACCTGCATAAGAAATATCTCTGAACGCCATTACGCTTACAAAAACGAAAATGCATATGTAATAGCCATCAGTGTGTGCTTGTGAAGTAATCACGATGACACAGGCGAGGGTGTGAATCTCTTTTCTTTGCTGATAGAAATTGATGACAAACTGGTGACAAACGATGTTACGATGAATGAAATAATTAGAATACAGTTTTCCATCTCAAAGGTTGACACATAAAAGCAACAGATTACTTTATCAATCCTACTGAAAGCAATACAGGTGATGTATTTTTAGTTTATATCAGACATTTCATCTTAAATGCTGCAGTTACACATGCAACACAAATCTAGTTTAATCAACATGATTCTATATTCAATTCATGTAGTCAGAATAATGTATATTTATAATCTAAAGAATATATATGCATCTATCTATCTATCTATCTTTAATATGTAAATACATGTAAATATATGCACCCTGTGAATCTCACGGGGGTGTTGTCCATATAGATGATAATGTCGCATCTCTCGGTTATAAAACATTAGGGTGATGTTTGTGGCAATGATGTGGTGATGAGTGTGGTGGCGATGATGTTTGTGGCAAAGATGTGGTGATGAGTGTGGTGGCGATGATGTTTGTGGCAATGATGTGGTGATGAGTGTGGTGGCGATGATGTTTGTGGCAATGATGTGGTGATGAGTGTGGTGGCGATGATGATTTTGGTGATGATGTGATGATGATGGTGATGAAGATGTTGATGACTGTGGCAATTGCGGTAATGGTAATGGTGGTGGGAATGATCGTGGTGAAAATTACATTTAACTGGATTGTTCGCTTTGAAATTGTGTCCTTAATTTTTGTTCAAGTGATTCGCAATGTTTTGGATCTGAATGTTTTAAATATTTACTCATTAATGACCAGTGATCTCTGATATGTCCTGACCAGATCGAGTTGCTGTCTAAAATCTCAGGGCTATTTTTCTTTTCTTTTTTTTTGAGAGTGGAGAAACTAGTTCAAACTAGTAACCACTGTGTTGATGTTAAATAGTTCTTTTCTTGTTTCATTTGTGCCAAATATTAAGCATAATTATTTTTTACACATCTCAACATTACGTCTAAAATATTATCAATTCATAAATGATGAATACAAATTACTGCCAGATCAGCAAAGCCACACATACAATCAAAAATGGTATTTCTTCTAAACATACTTCTACACACAACACACACACACACACACACACACATACATACAGAGAGAGAGAGAGAGAGAGAGAGAGAGAGAGAGAGAGAGAGAGAGAGAGAGAGAGAGAGAGAGAGAGAAAGAGAGAGATGTATGTGGCATGTTTAAACATAATCTTAATCTCATATGGGCATACTTAGATGTAGTGAGGTAAACTTTAGAATGGCATAACACGATCATTATGATAGTAACTAATGCCTTCAGTTTCTGATCCTGTGTCTGTCTCAAAGTGCAGAGTGATGTGCCAGTGAGAAAATGAAGTTGTGAAAACAAATGGTTTTAAAGTTGGACACCCAATTCAAAACTAGTCAATCATTAATACATCTTGGCTTCCATTTTGATTGATAGCTGATCTACCCTACACTGAAGTAAACTCACCCAGTGATAATCTCTTAACAAAAGAAAATAACTTTAATGATATTACTTTACTTACAACTGATCAAATATCTTATGCAGCCTAAAATGAGAGATTTGAATATTTATAAATCAGTGAAAGTGACTGTTCTATAGATCTGAAATTAATACTCTACCCTCTACCACACATACAAAGAGTCAGCCACTGCTGCACCAGGTACACGAAGGACGATTACAGATGTCAGAGACATGAATACGGCCCCAAACATGTGTCCTGCGATGCTTTCGTTAGTTACCTTAATCTGTTAATCGTGAAGGGTTATGCGATGTTTCAACTGCTTTCAATGATAAGTTACAAAGGTTTTGAATATGCAAAGCACACGGAGACTTATTATGCTCAAGTACATTTTAAAATGATCATTAACTGTCAGCAGTTCAGCAAATACCACATCTCTAGCAATATGTGTGTAACACTTCAGTCACATCACACTATGTCGACAGACAAGATTGATTCACACAGTTATAGATGAAAGTAGTTAGCAAACAATAACAACTTTAGCCAGACACACAATGCTAGAAATGGTGACACAATGATTCCTGTGTGGATTCCTGGTTGGAATTAGGATCCTAATATAGTTGTCATAATGTGTCTTAAAATATCGAGTTCTCTGATTATATCAACCATTGTGTATTTATGCACCAGACTTCTTTATTCACAGCCAAGTACAGAGAAAAATTAAATCCATTTTAAAGTATCATAAAAACTAAAACATGTTTGAAAATATCCATCAACTCCCAACTGCCCTAGGCATTCGTTCATATTACAGACCTTAACAAATTTGAAGCAATTGTTATTTATGATAATATATCATCTTTTACCGCAGTCACCATCCGGTATTACTTGTCATTTGTGTAATGGTAGTAATAGTAATTCCAATCACAACTCCCATGAGCAGCAGAAGTAGCGTGTTGCTCAAGGCACGGTTGGCTGACAGATACTTCTCTTCTTTCCCACAGAAGATCTGCGAAACGAGTTTTCTGAATGAACGTTTCTCCATCAAAACATCAGCAGCATTCGGCTTAGACAAAATATTACATGCATTGCTTTCCTTGTCAACAGAGCCTCGGTGATGGCACAGCAGGGTAAGAACTGTACTGGTGACTGACAGAGCATTCAGCAGAACCATCGACGTCAAGTAGATGACCAGCAGTGGTGGTTTCTCCGACGATGCAGGAATCTGTTCACTGATGAAGCTCATGAAGACTGCCAGTGACAACAACGCCGACAGTGAGAAGGACAACTTCTCCCCAGACTCCACGGGTACAAGGAACACCATCATGCTGAGGACGGAGATGGTGACGATGGGGATGACGATGTTTAAGAGGGCAAACAAAGGCTTTCTGGCAACCTGGAACATGACACCAACTCTGTTATAATAATGTGGAACAACAGTGAACTGACCACTTGTCATCGTAGCCCAGACCACAGTCCATTCAGCATCTTTGTAGTTTCCAATGCTTCTTACTTGTTTTGAGACAGGACGAAATTCCAGTTCTTCAGCAAAATGATTTAAGGGATTCAGTTTAATGTTACAAGTCTGACTGTCGAACGGGAAATAGGTCATGTCAAAATTACAAAAGGTTGAGAAATACCCAGGAACATGAACCACAACTGATCCGTTTTTGTACAACACACGCCTTGTTATCGTCTCCATAACTTCTTGGTTTTCAACGCCGTCTTCATTGAGAAAGCTTGGAGTCCAAATTTCTCCCTTTTGGGGATGATAGTGTCTCAATCCTCCAAAATATGCAGCTTTCCAAGTGAGGAACTCGTCCTTCCATGCCAGGGACAATATTCCCCGGATGGAGAACTCCTTGTTTGTGTCGTCGATGCGATGGATCCTCATGAACTGGAAATCGACATCTATGACAAGAGGTTGTGACTGGTTTAGTAACGGCCTTACGTCTGGGGTGTAGTTGTTGAATAGGTGATGACGAAGGCGATGTAAGTCATCTGTGCTGGCATAGAATGTTGATTGTCTGGTTGAAACAATAAGCAGAAGAATCAGATGAACCTGAGACATGTTTCCAGATGATCTCCACACACCGACCTGATATCTGCTACTGTGCATTTAGTGTCCACTGACCACGGTTAGAGCATACTTGACAATAATGGCGATGAGATCAATGTATGTGATTGGCTGGATGTTGGCGTCAGGTTAGCGTGTTTTAACTGGTTTGCTGTTACTTGTATAAACTTCCAACACGATCAACCGTGTATTGCCTGCTTTGTGTGGACGCACAGTGGTATTTGATTCTGGCTTGATAACCTCTATATTGATTTACTTTCCTGGAGATTTCAATAAATGATATCATTACCAAAAGCATGAAGGCATGAATGAAAACCGAAAACACGGGTAAATACTGCGATGTCTGATGCAAACCTGGCAACCAGTGTAATGGCGAGGTTAGATGGGGTAAAGGAATGATTGAAGTTACAACAGTGCAGAGCATTTGAAAGAAAACAGTGCAGAGTGGTAAAAATATAGTATACATTGTGATGTTTGGTGATTTCTTCAAAAATAAACCGAATATTTGTACCTAGGACTATTATCGGCATCCTTAATTATCTGGAATGTCAATAAATCTCTTTGGGAAGAGAATCATTTACACTGTTGACAGTAATGTACTTCCATTATGTCAAGATCAATTCTATTGACGCATGACCCATGTATGTAAATAAAACTACATTACCTCGAGCTCCCACATGTACAGCATGGGAGAGTGAAAATGCTACACAATAACACCATTTCCAAGCACAGACACACACACAAAAGTTAATACAAATTGAAATCAATCATTTTGAGAAAGAAGGTAAATCAATAGCACTGTCACAACTTTTTTTCTAATCATTAACAAAAAAAGACTGTAGACAACAAAGCCGAAATCAGTGACATTGTTCAGCACAATAATGTAATACATGTGTCCAACTTGTACTTTTGCTGAGCCATCATGAAATAGTACATCATCCATTATTATGTTGGTTTAATAGGGGGTGTTAAACGCAATATATATATTCTTGTATAGCCAATAAAAGGTAACATAACTTTCAATATGTTGTGCCAGTGTCTCTAAAATCAAGGCGAACACGAATGGTCCATTCTGAGTGTAAAAAAAGCGTATTGAACCAATGAAATATAGATGTTATATAACAAATTTAAATGTGGTTTGCCAAGGTTAAAACATAGGTGAGGAAGATGGTTAAGAATCTATGTGTCACAACGTCTAGGTCAGTTATGTAAGTTTGGGACAGAAGATGAATATAATTTAGTTTTTTTAGTTTCATTACAATTTAAGATTGAAATATTTACCAGCCGTATAGTGACATACTACAAATATTTATATGTTCAAATCCATTTTATGTTAAAAAAATGAATCACTATTACGAAAATAATGTAAATACTTAAGGCACGCATATGTGAAAAGAAAACAGTTCCTTGGTTGACAAATAAGTTTCAAAATGTAAAGTATTTGAATATGTATATATTGTACTTAGCCATGTCATATGCATACTCAATAGAACACTTGACTTGGCTTGAAGTCGAACACTCAAAAGACGAGGCATCTCAGATCAATCTGAATGTGACATACCGTTAATGTGTTATATAATAATGTCCACAAGTTACAAGGTGAATCAAACCTGAATAAGGTCTGTAACCAACTGTTCAACGATACAATGTAGAACACGCATTGTAGGCCGTCTTTCAAGAACAATAGCTGGCGCATAGCAAACATCAAGAAAGTTCAATCTTGAATTGGTATGGCTGAAGGGATGGTGTAAATCCAGCTAGGGTCCATGCAGGTAGCAAAGGTACTGTAAGTCCCCATGGTCCCTACTATGGTGATCTACCTTCAGTTGTTGGCGATCTATAGCCCAATTTTACATTGTATTGTCCAGAAATAATTTTCTGCTTTTAAAGATATATGTTAGCTAGTTTTAACTCAATCTGTGATAATCTAGTGGTTTTCCTGTCTTTCGTTGACAGGGTTTTCTTTATTATATGTATGCATTACAAATTTAGAACTAGTTTTAGTCACGATATGGCTGAAATATTGCCGATGTGACTTTAAATCTTAACTCACTCACTCACTCACTTGACTTGGTATGAACCTCCTAACAGGCTTAACAGGACATAACAGCAAAGACAAAGTGCAGTAGAAGTGCCTACATCTGCAGATTACAAGTTCTTCAGTATAGTTCATACAGTACATCTATCTTTTGTTACCCGTATCTATTCATCAGTCTCTATGTACACGTGGATGATAAAGCAAGAGAAACGATAGGACGAATGTTATTATCAGAATGAATACCTTGCTAGACCTCCAGGTCCATCCGAGTGTGTCGCTATGGAGACATTGGACCTTAATAAGATCTAATCAGATCAGTCCCTGACAAATGGTGGTCAATAAAGCAACAGAAAGACAGGGATAAATATCATATTGGCATCAAAGCTTAGATAGAATGGACCGAAGAAAGTATGCTGTTAGGGCTACCTTGACAAGAAATATTTCTGAATGGCACAACGTGTACGACAACGTGTACGACAACGTGTACGACAACGTGTCCGACAACGTGTACGACAACGTGTACGACAACGAGTCGGCTACTGTCAGCCATCACTGCACCAGGTTAACTAAGGCCGAAGGTAAACAGTCCGTCTTTGTAAGTGGATTCCACCCTCGCATATTGATTTAATTAGCTTCCATTCTGATGACCATTACAGATGTCAGACACATGAATACAATACATTTTGCTTTTACTGTATTGTGTTCAGTGATTACCCTAAAAAGGTCATGATGCAGAGTAATACAATGTTCCAACTGTTTTGAATGATATGTGATAAAGAGTGGTTTTGAATGCGCAAAGAACACTGAGACCCAAACATAATTAACAATGCACATTAACTGTCAGCAGTTTAGCACAATACCACATCTCTAACAATGTGTGTGTAACACTTCAGTCACATCGCATTCTGTCAACAGAGGAGAGTGATTCAGAGTTATAGATGAAACTAGCTGGCAAACAATATCAATTTTAGCATGAATACAATATACAGTTCAAGTCAGAACAATGCGTCCTCTTGAAACTGATAATGTGCAAAATCTTTCTTGTAAACATCCACTTTTATTAGAAATTATTGAATTGTATAATGAACTTGCAACTGGCCAATGCGACATCGTCTTTTGTTGGTTACCCAGCCACGTTGGCATTTCTGGGAATACAATGGCTGATCTTGCTGCCAGGGCAGCACTCAATCAATCTGTGACACCACTTCTTATTCCATACTCTGATTACAAAGCTTCGATGCAGAAGAAATGGGACACCCAAATAGGTATCTATAAATTACAGGAAATACAACCTTATATCGGTTACACTTACTTGGGTTGTCAGTCCAGATTTTGAGAGGTCATCATACGACGATGTCGTATTGGCCACACAAGATATACTCATGAGTACCTATTGAAAGGTGGGGATCCTCCGTTTTGTATCCCTTGTGATGAAAGAATCACAGTCAAGCATGTCCTGCTTGACTGTGTTGAATATTCCATCACAAGGGATAACTATTTCAAATCACGAACAATGAAGGATCTTTTTAATAATACAAGTTCTCATGTATGTAAAGCATTGTTAAAGGTATTAGATTTGTTAACTGATTTGTAAATAGATAAATATTTTATGATTGGAAGTTTAACTTAATAACTCAGATTGTTAGTGGCTGTACCTTCAAGGGGGGTTAAAGTACTGTAAAATTATTGTCCTCTTGAGAGGGTACGTAAGTCCCAAAACTTTCAAAGTACAATTAAACTTACCAACTTTTTAAAACGTAGTATTTTTGTGATTTTAAGTTTGGCTAAGTTTTCCTACCATTGCCAGCGGCTGAAGGGATGATGTAAATCCAACTAGGGTCCATGCAGGTAGCGAAGGTACTGTAAGTCCCCATGGTGCCTGGTATGGTGATCAGCCTTCAGTTGTTGGTGATCTATAGCCCGGATCTATATTGTATTGTTGTCTATAGTGATATATCTTTATGATAGCGTACCAGTTTTAAATTAAGAACTGTGATATTCTAGTAGTTTTACTGTCCTTCGATGACAGGTTTTTATTGTTTCAATATATTTTTTATTGATATGAATTACATTGTTCTCGTGACGATATGGCTGAGATAATGCCGATGTGACGTTAAATCTTAACTCACTCCCTCACTGATAATGTGCAGCAACTATCCAAATCATCTGAATATTGGCCACGTTTCCTTGTGCAGTTTCCAAGGGTGTACATTACATTGCAGGCGAGGTTAGAAACATGAAACGCTTGCTTCAGACTCGTTAAATGCAGTTGAAAACAGCAAGCAGCTAAGGTGCCAAAAATAACAACAATCTTGGCGAGATTATTGGTAAATCTGAAATAGCAAATACACTAGGAGACACTTCAGCTAAACAGTTGTCCTCATCAAATCATACAGCGAAGTTTAAAGAATTTCAAAAACAAGAAGAAAGACAGGATGAGGTACGTTTCAAGTCTCTGACAATGGTGAGGATTATAATGAAGTCTTTTCCATTCATGAAATGCATACCTCCTTAAGGCAAGCTCATGATAGTGCTAGAGGTGCTGATGATATTCATTATCTGTTCCTCAAACAGTTACCTGATTCCTCTTTAGAAACACTGTTAAATATATGGGATCAGATTTGGACAACAGGTAATTTCCCTTCATCGTGGCGGAATGCTGTCATAATTCCAATTCAGAACCCTGCTGTAATCATACTGATCCTTCCAATTATAGACCAATATTGCTTACTAGTTTGTAAGATATAATTATAAAATGTTCTCGTCACGATATGGCTGAAATATTGCCGATGTGACGATAAATGCATTGATCAATAGTGTCAGCGTTGACGATAAACTGGTGTCAGATCACTCAATGATCAAGATGTCACTCGATGAGACCTGGGAATAATAAGATCACGAAGACCTGTCGCAATCTCAAAAAGATGGATAAGATCGAATTCTGTGGTGACCTGTTAATATCTTACCTCATAGCACACCCTGAGTCAAATGTTGAAAGCTTGACTCATCAGTATAACACTGTTCTTCAGGATTTACTCGACAAACATGCTCCTATTAAGGAAAGAACTTTCATTCAGCGTTCCAATTGTCCTTGGTACAACGACTCTGTTCATCACACCAAGTGTGTACGAAGTCGTGCTGAGTGAAAATGGCGGAAATCTCGTTTAGTAGTAGATCGTCAAATTTAAAAAGCTGCAAGGTATATGGTCTGTAAAGTTATTCGGGAATCCAAACGTCTTTATTGCAAACAACAGATTTTAGACTCTACCTGCAAACCAAAAACTTTGCACAAGTTCAATATAGAACAAACTTTATGGATAACAACTTCTTTTTATTCGAACTTGCGCAAGTTCCTGGGCTCGCTAATGGGCAAAAAGGAGACTGTTGTACTTCCTCAAGGAAAGAATCCATCTGAGTTGGCTAATCTCTTTAACTCATTTTTCAAGAACAAGATCGAAGACATCAGGAAGTTGCTTCAGAATTATACTGAAGGGGAGTAGTATACAGAATGGGGGTTCTGTTACAGGCCTGCCAAGAGCGTCATTATATACCAATTCCGCTCCCAGCCCTAAGTAAAAATTAAGAGACATCACTCAATGTGGACCTTAGAAACTCCCCCCCCCCCGCCCCCCACGTCAGTGTGCCCGTACGCGTAAGTCGTGACGCCGGCGGCGGCGATCCAGCGTTTGATATCCATGGGCGACAGCGACGTCTTGTTGAGGGTGATGCCGTGGATGTTGTGTTTGTCGCTTCTCAATGCATTCATTCGGTGTTTGAACGTCTTATTCTTGAACAGAGCTTGTTTGAAGAGGGTGTGCTTGATGTGTTGTTTCACCGCGTATTTCTTTACCCCCTTCGCCTTTCGGATCTCACCCTTGTCAGCTTTCAGGATGGAGTACATCTTAGGGCTCAAGCCGACGTATTTAGCGATGGGTGTGCCCGCGCATTCGTCCTTTATCTTGCCAAGGACCTTTTTATTGACCGTGCTGTGCAGGACATGGTCTTTGGGGTAATCGCTGGTGTTGTACAGGTGCATGTGTTTTGCCATGTCCTCATACTCGTCCTCGGTGCGTATATCCAGCAACAAGGAATCAGTATCTGTGTACGGCAGCCCGCATCGATCGACGTATTGCTTCTTGAGCCGTTTGTAGTAGAAATCGTACATGAGATGTTTGGAGAGATCAAGGAGGCTCATCCCTAACTTGCTCCGGTTGAAGGCCGGGCTAGCGGTGAGTTTCCTGAGTTTTTCCTCCTGGTGCGATCACACAAGTTTGACCGTCACCCGTTTCCTAAAGTTCTCCATCGTCTTACCAAACACCGAGTTGTTCATGAGCTTGTATAGGTTCTTCTCGAAGTCACTGGTGGCTCGTTTTCTCAGCTGGGTGTTCATTCTGATGTAGGGCTCCATCCAAGGACTTGGGTCAAACTTAATCACCCTATGAATTTTGGTTAGCTTCATACCCAGTGACAGGTACAGCTGCAGGTTGCGATAGTGCACGACGTACTTGGTCTTGTTCATCAAGTTCAGGACGAGTTTTTCCACCAGAGCCAGGGTGTTCTCACCCAACAAGTTCCGCTGATAGTCAGACATCCAGTCTCGGCAGACCATCAACCATTCGGGGGCCAGCGGGTAGCTATTGTGGGTAGCGTGTAATGCCACGTGATACTCCAGATCCACTTCGAGGATGTAGCCTTTGTTCGAATCCAGCGCGATGCTCGTGATATTGATCTCATCGTCCAACCAATCAAACCCGCAGAGACTGACTCATAGCCCAACCATACAGGTTGTTGGCGTCGAGATAGAGGAGATGATTGGTAGGCTTGCTCGAGTCGTAGCCTTCCACGTACTTGTTGGCCATGGAAATCCCTCCTCGTAAGCCTTTCTCGATGAACAGGTGCATGTCGTAATCCGTGAGCAATTCCAGCTTAACTCCAGTTTTCTTCAAGAGTGCATCCCACGATAGACCGGGGCTGGTGTAGTACCATGCAGGGTCGAGTTGATACTGTTTCAAACACATGGTCCTGAACGTCTGAAAACACATCGGCTAGCAGGAGCACGTCCGTTTTCAAGTACAGGTCGTGGTAATCACCCAGGTTCCTGCAGCCCAGTTTCTCCCACATGTTCTGGGCGTGGTCGTAATCGTCCTGGGAGATTCAGTCAAGTTGCTGAAAAATCGGCCGATGGGAGGTAATCGGGTCTCGTCGAACTTAGACCAATCCTCCATGTACTTGTACGGGTACACACCCTTCCTCATCAGCAGGGGCCGTGTCTCGGCGTCGGTGTACCGATGGGTGATGGTGAAGGTGTCGTTAGCCTTAACCAAACTACTGAGCGATGACAGGAGGAACTGAGCGCTGTCAATGAATCTCAGACCGTTGAGCGAGAACGAGATGTAGTTTTCCATGTTGTTGGGGATGCACTTGATATCACCACCGACCTTCGAGATGGCCTGCATTATCAGGTGGGCATCGTACCCTCTCAGATTGTGGAAGACCACGGGGAAGTTGATTGTTTTAGGGTTGATTCAAAGCTGGAGGTTGCATGCGTTATTGGCGGCACCTCGGTACTGGCCGGTGATGTGGCAATGATCTCTCACGGCATCCCCGTTCAGGGGTCATTGGCATACGTGGCAATTCTCAGCACACTTGTGAGCGACTTCATCCTTCGGCATCATGCGCATGGGAGCGGTGGTGTACAGCCTTTTCCTGATCATTTTCTCCTCGTGTTGCAAACATATGAGGAATCGTTCGGCCGCGCTAGGGCCTCGGTAGATTACTGGAGCGTTCGTTTGTCCATCGCATCGGACGAGCACGTACCCGAACCCGCAGGCTTGGTGTTCTTGGGTCTTGCACATAAAACTTTGCTCAGTCATGTTGGACACCTCGTGGTCGACCCGTTTGATGAGGGCTTCGAAGTCCGTGTAGATCATGTAAGGCACAGGCATCTGGTGTTTGTGGTTGGTAAATTTCAGGAATTTCGTTTTTTCGAGGCATGTCGATTCGGATCGCCGTCTCTCCGACGCCTAGGCAATCTTCCCGGTGCGCTTGCAGCAGGTGATGTGAAGCCGTGCAGACATCATTCACAGAAGTGTTTCTTTTCTCTGTGTGCAGATTGATCGTGCAACAGCCGGCTCAGATTTTTGATCGCCGTGTAGTGGTACTGGCCGTCTTTTTCGATGAGGAATATATTGATTTTATCACCCACAGTGCTTATCCTATGCACGATGGTTTTGTCGCCTTCGTGGCCGAACATGTTGACGGCCACCTTGTTTTGCTTTTTGAATCGTGCCCTGTAGGAGATGGGTGTTAAGCGTTCTACACCCGTGAAGTCGAACCCGGATTCTTAGATCGATGGATAGCTGGAACGCCTGCACGGATTAACCTTAGGGTTCGTGCGTAGCAGCTTAGACTGACACCACCGCGCAGTAATCATCGGGGTTAACGAGGGCCTTTTTGGCTCTGAAATGCTTGGGCACCGGTATGTGAGACCCACCTCTGAGCGGCATGTAGTTCGCTATGTCGAGATAAACGGTGTTGATTTTGTCTACCACCCATCCAGAGCCCATGTGGGTATATTTCTCCAACGACTCTTGTATTTTCTGCAACGACGCGTCGATGAAGGACTCAACCGATTCTGGTTGGGTAAGGACTTCCTGTTTGCCTCTGAAATAAGGTACGATGGACTCGGTACTGCCGTCCGTCTGCTGTTTTTGGAGCGCCATTTTCATCGTCAGTTGGTACTTGATGCTTTTCAGGTCGTCCAGTTCTTTGCGGAGTTTACTGGCGATGGGGGGTTTGACTGTATCGGTATTGCCGAGCAATACCCACTTGCAATAATGAGTTACCACAGGCCACATGATGTATACCTCTTACGAAGCCAAATGCAAAATGAATGTTACTCCATGTGGAAGGGGTCCTGGGGTTTGGTCTTGGGTGTTTCTGCCTTCTTGTTGGCCGGTGTGTGGAGGCGGTGCACGAATGGGGAAACTGGTCTGCTGTGCCTTCCAGGTCTTGTGGGCGACCTTCCATAGAAACAAGGCAGCTATCGAAAGGTAGGTCCACCTTTGGGTTGATTTTACCATCTGCAGCACCTTCTGGATATCCAGATGGGTATCTTCTTGTTCCTCTTCTATTTCCTCCAGGAGTTCTTCCTCGCCATCGTCGTCATCGTCCTTGTCTAGCCTCGACAGGATGTCAACCAATAAATTCGTGGTAACCGATGATGTATTCACGGTTTGGTGGTAGACGTCTCGCTAGCAGGCAAAACGCTGCCGGTCTCGCTAGTGGGTGAAGGTTCTGCAGCAGGCAATACAGCCGTGCTGGACGTCGAAGGTTGTACAGCAGGGTCTCGCCATAGCTCATACAGCCTTGTGGACCCAATACCAAAGCGCTCTTTTACCTCGCTTGCTGGGAGCACCCCTCGAAGGGAGCGTATTTCTTGGATCTTGTCTGAAGACAAATCTCTTCTTGGTGGCATGGTTGTTTTTTTCCTGGGTATATACCCATACTTCCTATTTGCCTATATGGGAATCCCAATCCTCTCCCAGGAATCCCAATCCTCTCCCAGGAAACCCAAATGCATGGAGAAGCGACAAACACAACATCTACGGCATCACCCTCAACAAGGCGTCGCTGTCGCCCATGGATACCAAACGATGGATCGCCGCCGACGGCGTCACGACTTACGTGTATGGGCACACTGACGTGGGGGGGAGTTTCTAAGGTCCACATTGAGTGATGTCTCTTAATTTTTACTTGGGCCTGGGTGCAGAATTAACATATAATGACGCTCTTGACGTGGGGGCGTCTAGGGCTGTGCATCGAATGATGCCTCTGCTCAAAATCGTTAATTTTTTACTATAAAACCAGCTTTAGTCTGGGCTAGTACAAGCAGCCGCACATACACATACACATACACATACACACGCATGCACGTCGTCATATGAACGAAATATTCTCAAGAACGACGTTAAACCCAATTTCACCTCACCTCACCTCACATTGTTGTCATAATGTGTGACTTAAAGAATCGAGATTCGACAGGCTTACATGATATACCCAGAATACTGCTGGGTGTGGTACTACACAACCACATACATATAATCTACTGAAGTCCATGTTAAAGGATCATAAAAACTGAAACAAGTTTGAAAATGTTTACTAATTCAGAGAACTCCGAAATGTCCAACAACATTCATTTACGATACTGATTACAAATCCAAACAACTATGTAGACATTGTTATATCTAAAACGCATGATCTGTTTCTGAAGTCAGCATCAGTTATTACTTGTCATTCGCGTAATGGTAGTAACAGTAATTACAATGACAACTCCCATAAACAGCAGAAGCAGGATGTTGTTCAAGGCACGGTTGGCTGACATATACTTCTTTTCCTTCCCACAGCAGATCACAGAAACGAGTTTTCTCAATGAACATTTCTCCATCACAACATCACCAGCATTCGGCTTAGACAAACTATTACATGCTTTGGTTTCCTTGTTAACAGAGCCTCGGTGATGGCACAGCAGGGTAAGAACTGTACTGGCGACTGACAGAGCATTCAGCAGAACCATCGACGTCAGGTAGATGACCAGCAGTGGTGGTTTCTCCGACGATGCAGGAATCTGTTCACTGATGAAGCTCATGAAGACTGCCAGTGACAACAGCGCCGACAGTGAGAAGGACAACTTCTCCCCAGACTCCACGGGGACGAGGAACACCATCATACTGAGGACAGAGATGGTGACGATGGGGAAAACGATGTTTAAGATGGCAAACAAAGACTTTCTGGCTACCTTTAACATGACACTAATTCTGCTGTAGCGATGTGGAACAATTTTGATTTGATCACTTGTCATCGTAGCCCAGACCACAGTCCATTCAGCATCTTTGTAGTTTCCAATGGTTCTTACTTGTTTCGAGACAGGACGAAATTCCAGTTCTTCAGCAAAATGATTTAAGGAATTCAGTTTAATGTCACAAGTCTGACCGTCGAACAGGAAATAGGTCATTTCAAAATTACAAAAAGTTGAGAAATACCCAGGAACATGAACCACAACTGATCCGGTTTTGTACAACACACGCCTTGTTATTGTCTCCATAACATCTTGGTTTCCAACACCGTCTTCATTGAGAATGCTTGGTGTCCAGACCTCTCCCTTCTTTGGGTGATAGTGTCTCAGACCCCCAAAATCAGTTGGTTTCCAAGAGAGGAGCTCGTCTTTCCAAGCAAGGGACAGTATTCCCCGGATGGAGAACTCCTTTTTTGTGTTGTCAATGCGATGAATCCTCATGAACTGGAAATTGACATCTACGACAAGAGGTTGTGACTGGTTTAGTAACGGCCTTACGTCTGGGGTGTAGTTGTTGAATAGGTGATGACGAAGGTGATGTAAGTCCTCTATGCTGACCGAGAATGCTGATTGTCTGGTTGAAACAATAAGCAGAAGAATCAGAAGAGACATGTTTCCAGAATATCTCCACATACTGAGGTGATATATGCTATTGTGCATTTCGCTTCCACTGACCAATGTTAGCCTATACTTGAGAATAATGGAAATGGGTTTAATTAGAGGAGTATGTGATTGGCTGGATGTTGCCTCGTGTCGACAGGTAAATGTGTGGTATTTCTCCGGGTATTCTGTTATTTGGTTTGCGGTTACTTGTGTAAACTTCCACCAAGATCGACCAAACAAGGTCTTTTCTTTACAGGATATGGTGTGGTACAATGATGGGATGATGTTCTATTGTAACCTGATAGGCTCTATATCGATTTACACCAATTACCATGTCCACAAGGTGTTAATTAAACCTTTCAACACCAAAAGCAAGATAGAATGCCAAGTTAAGCGGGTGAAACTCAGAAGAGTAGGGAAATGTTGTAATGTGATGACTTTTGTAAGATAAGAACCTGGCATCCAGTATATTGGCGAGGTTATAGATAGTAAAGGAACGGACACCGCATATGAAAACAAACAGTGCAGTACACTATCCCAAGTCTTAGGAAATGGTGTACGTTGTGATATTTTGTGTCTTCAAATGTGAACTGAATACTAGTACTAACCGGGATTTGCATTTTCTGGAATATATTGTTCTTAAGAGTTATTTACAATACCGAGCTCTCCGATACGTCAAGATCCGTTTTATTGACCCATTTGTGCAGGCGCCATGTATGTATATAACACTCCATTACCGCGAGGTACAGTATGTACAGCACCAGAGAATGAAAATGCTGTACAATGATAGCATTGTTTCTTGGAACTGACGGAGTCAAGATCTGACTGAAATGTTTCGGCGTGACGTGATTTCTTGTGTACATACCTGTCCTTTAATAAAAACCCTTTTCACCACTAGGGCACCACAGCTTTTCAGCCTCTAACGATTGCTGCTTTAAACAGATTTCAAAGAGGGATGTTATGAAATGCATCAGGTTTCAGGATCGCAAATACGATATAGATACAAAAGCTCTTTTTAAGTAAGTTGTAACAAGCTGATGAGAGCGCTCTAATAGAGTCTATAGTTTGATTAATTCTTCATCGGCCATGGTATCCTTGGTCTCTGTTGATCAAAGGTATGTGGCGGCGGATTTCGATGGCTTCCATAAGTATTCTTTTTGTGAAGTCCTGATATTTGGATGAGAACGTTTCGAATTTGTCAAACATGATATTATGGGTAGGGAATTTTTGTTGGTGATCTGAGATCGCTGATTTGCTATTTGCCTTGGCTGTAGAGGTTCAATGTTCTTTTATGCGGGTATCAACGGGACGGGGGGTTTCACCTATATATCATGATGTTGATGACTGGATTGTCTGGTCCGGCTCGACTATATACAGACTGATGCCATATAGCTGGAATATTGCTGACTGCGGCGTTAAACAACAATCAAACAACATGTTTTTGTGTTTAATTGTGAGATCAATGTATAGCTCAAATTTTGCCTTTGCATATACAAGGAAAAATTCGAATAGAACTTCGACAAAATGTTTCCAACAGATTGATGGGCGTTTTTATTGTTTTTGACGATGGGCGTTTTTAGACATATGATATGCTCATATGCATGGGCTTTTTGAAAATCTCAAGTCAACTTGACAGATTGACAGACATGAAGAAGAAGGTCGCAATTTTAGGAGTTTGGAGTTCAACTGGGTCAACATTAAAATGAATCAATTCATGCTTCCCTGATAGATGTGATTTCTCAACATAGATAGGTATATTCAAGAAGCATAAATTGACATCGTGGCCAAATGTATTTCATTGGAAGCTACACTAGTGGCATTCGTTAAGTCAAGTGCAATCAGCCACACACACTCGCCTTCCCCTTCCAAGTGCAATCAACCACACACTCGCCTTCCCCTTCCAAGTGCAATCAGCCACACACACTCGCCTTCCCCTTCCAAGTGCAATCAGTCACACACGCTCGCCTTCCCCTTCCAAGTGCAATCAGTCACACACACTCGCCTTCCCCTTCCAAGTGCAATCAGCGACACACACTCGCCTTCCCCTTCAAAGTGCAATCAGCGACACACTCGCCTTCCCCTTCCAAGTGCAATCAGCCACACACACTCGCCTTCCCCTTCCAAGTGCAATCAGCCACACACACTCGCCTTCCCCTTCCAAGTGCAATCAGTCACACACGCTCGCCTTCCCCTTCCAAGTCCTGCTTCTTTTGTTGTCTGCAGGCGGTCGGCCTGTCTGCCATGGAGGGCCGCGATAACTAAGTGGACATCGAACCTTTCTAGCAAGTACTCTGCTGGCTAAGCAACAAGTAACACATCAAGAGCAACAATATTCCTACCATTTTTGGCGAGGTTGAGATCGCACTGGTATCGTCTGTGTCCTTCAGTGAAATAGTTTAATAATGCATGTGGATAAACTTCCAGACACATACTACCATACTCTGAAAAAACGCAAAAGTGGTTTTCAGATGTACACTTTATGGATTATATAAATAATCAACAGACCATAAATCTGTGTACAATTATTACACAAGTAATGGTCACTAGACGATGTGGTGTTGTCGTGTTGAAAACTGACGAGTGCTTGGTGCATATTGGGCAGGACGTGTGGTCGAAAGATTTCATCTGTGAAACATTAAAATGCAATGGACAACTCTAAATACACATTACTTACTCACACTGCTAAGTTGTACCTTTTTTCGCGAAATACTATGTGTACTGCTTTGTGTTCACTATCGACATAGTTTCTCATAACCTTTTCACACTTTGTCACCACTTGGGAATCGAACCTGGGTTTTCGACGTAAACAAGCGAATGCTGTAACCACTGGGCAGCCCCTGGGCGCCAGATATATTGTACATCACGTTGGTGGTTGTTTCCCAGGACAGCATTTGATACAAATCCTGTTTGCTTTATTTTGGGAGAAATCCCAAACTGACAGACGTAAGATCCGTTTGCAAACTGGGTGAAGAACATACATATCTTATGACCCAAAGATCATACTCCACCAAAAAACATTGACCTATTCAGGCATCATCACGGCAGCTGACCACACTAATGGTCTTCATGTAGGGAACTGAACCGAACCAGGGTACCAGATACAACACAACAAGTGTCTGGGTGTCACAGGTCTTTTATTCCATGTTACCATGACTAAATCATTCACATCAACATGATTATAAAACAGACACACGTCCACCTGGTGTTCCGCCAACAAGGCAAGATATAATACAGTATATACAACAACATGAACACAAGGACGACATTGTGGTCGCTAGGCACTGGAATCTAACATGCGTACATGTAGCTCCAGTTTACATCAAACGTAAAATACTCCCAAACACCATGGCGTCGCAGTTGAAGAGAGCTATATTTAGTCGAGTTATCCCAGGTTCGACACAACCGCAAAATGACAGAAGGAATACACGGTCACTAAGCTTTTACTTTGACACAACCCTAACTTTGACACAAGTCCGACACAAGGGTGTAAAAATTATCCATCTTACCCTTTGGGTAAATGTTACATTCTTACCAACCTTTGGGTGTGATCAGAATATACAGCAAACTGAAAATGTGATGCAAAAACTACTAAGAGCCAGTCTGAAACTTCTTCCATCCAGCAAGCATGGTAGTCCCACTCCCTAAGTATATGAATGTTGTACAGTGTGGGTGAGCTCTAGAGAGAGTCCCGAGCATCAGTGGCAACTGATTACTGTAATTCTCCTTCAACAGTGTTACCTGTGAACATTCACTGTTGGCTTGTTGTATGTGGCAACCCCACACTGCTGTGAGCAGACGTGTCTAGCACTCATTCACGGCCACGGCGCTCACACTTATCCAGCATTGACAATATGAAGTTGGTCAGTTCAGAGAATCATTTTCTTCAAAATACTGGACAATAAAACAAAAAGACGACATAACAATCAGGGCTCACTTGCACAGAGCAATCTTAGAGCTACGGCAATCTAAAGCCTATGTTAGAGTATGGAACTCACAATCATTGTAGCGCTAAGATCGCTTTGTGCAAGTGAGCCCTGATCTTTTGTCTTTGAAATATTACCTATTCTTCCCAAACTGCACTGAAGACTGACCAATGCTGTCTGTGCAATGATGGGACACATGTTCTTCTATTTCTTCCAGAACCTTAGTGCATCTTCATGATACACAAAGCCAACACATGAAGACAGAGTTGGGCTCGAAACCAGCTTTCCACATTGGTCCATGAAGCTGGCCACGAAACCTTCTTCGTGATGAATTGTTACGATGGTCAGAACATCCTTACAATGTACGAACGAACAATGATAAATGCAACAGAGTGGCTTCTCACTATAAACAAAACAGAACTAACCTAAAATAGGTTAATCAGCGAGTTGGTGGGGTGACGTGTTATTGAGTTCCTAAAGTGAGTATTAACAAAGGAAGGATTCAAGAGTCTAACACTTCATGAAGCACAGGCCAACTCAAATATTCTATTCACACTTTGCCAAGGATCAAATCATTGATTCAACAGAAAACTATGACGTGGGGTCAAATTTGGCTTAAATATCTTAGCTTATTGTAAGCATGGACCCTTGGTTTAAGTATGTCATTTCATCTTGTGGATCCCATATCTTCTACTGACAGGTTAGGTGTAGTTCCATGATTTGCAAAATGGTTGATTGGTGCCATGAAAACCATTTTTATGGTTACTCTTGTGTCAAGTGCACAAGGTCAGATTAAACTCACTGTTTGCCTAAAGAGGTGTTACCATATTATTATTTATCCAGTTTTAGATTGATAAAATTAAAAGTCTACATTTAAGTAAAGTTATGAATTTTTGTGATCCTTAGCAAAGTGTGAGTAGTATATATTCACATCTTACATGTGTTTGGTAAGCAAGAATGGTTTGACAATATTTTGGTTGTACTCCAGGAAGAGGGACTCAAAACAGAGAGTAAAAAGACAGTTCTCGAATCCCATTCCACATTTGGGAAGACAAAACGCCTAGTTATTAAAATGTTTCTCAAGGCTGAAAATTAATGACATTGTCACATGGTTGGATTCTCTGCATATCAGTCTCAATGTGTTGCTGTGCAAACATGCTACTGCTGGGAACAGACAATACATTTTCACAAAACCAAAAATATGTCATATATTTTAGTCACCCTGTTTTAATATAAACATGAACAAACAGAGCACCACGAATCTGATACTGCCTCTCAACACAGGTATGTTGAAACAGGAGCATCAACTCTCGGCATCATTACTTTCACTGGGTGAGACACATTCTGATCACCTGCTGTAATGATTTCATTGAGTGATTACTGCATACGTTTAGTCAATGAGAGATGAGTGGAGTTCAATGCCATTCATAGCAATATCGAGCCATATGTAGGTTTCACAACCATACCTATGTTAAGAATCAAACTCTGCTCCTTGTCATGATGAATACAAAACACAAATGTCCAACATTATTCCACACATGATCATATTAACAATGAAAAATAAATGCCAAAGATGTATAAACAAATCTTTAAAACTTTGTTAAGAATGTTACATATCTAGAAATGATAAATTGAAAATGCTGACACTGAAAATGGGATGAAAATCTTACAAGATTAAAAGTATCATTATGCGACTGACAAGAGTGTAAGGAATACACTGGAAGCATAAACTCTGTACTTATAGACTTGGAACAGGAACATTCTCAAAACAACCTTCAGGAGTCAACAAAATCAGAAATGCCACAGCCAAATATTCCCAATCTGTCATCCAAGGAAATAATGATTTAAAACCCCAAATAACCATATTGAAATATATTTGCTATTTCATGTATTCATACTTTTGACGACCGCCTCCGTGGTGTAGTGGTGAGAGCGTCCGCCCGGAGAGTGGAAGGTCGCGGGTTCGATTCCCGACCACGCCATACCAAAAGACGTTAATATATGGTACTTGTTGGTCCCTGCCTGGCGCTCGGCATTAATGGGTACAACAAGGACTGGTCGGCTCGGAGTTAGTATAATGTGTCTGAGTGGGGTATTCATGCTTCACTGTGGCATGGTATCTCAGTGGGCTAGCACTATAAAATCAGCTTTAGTCTGGGCTAGTACAAGCAGCCGCACATACACATACACACATGCACGTCGTCATATGAGCGAAATATTGTCAAGCACGACGTTAAACCCAATTTCACCTCACCTCAAACTTTTGACTTTGATGCCTCCATGATTATGGTAGCCAGTATTTCATGGCACATGGTTCAATATGATATATATAGACTCATACCATCTTGTAGATGTTATGTTGCAGTTTCAGTGAGCGTGACCCTGGCACCACCCAGGTACAACACTGAAGACCAATCACACAAAGTGTCTTGTTCTGGGGAGAATCCAGGATTTTAGAGAAGAGGGGTGCACATAAATCATGAAGTCCAAAGGTTAGGGGGGAATGCTCCTCAGGGCACATTTTTTCGGGGATAAAGGGGATGCTGCGCAATGCCCTACCCCACCCCTCCCCGGATCCACCCCTGTTGTCTAAATGCAAAATGGTTGCAATCACAGCCCAATAGAATAATGAAGTCAAAAACATGAAGCAATTCCGCCGATATAAATGAAACTGTATCTGTGAAAGTAATAAAACTTTGAATAAAAATTAACATAACTACCAGAAAAAATGAGTATATGAGTTGTGTTGAATGTGAGCTGTGTTGAATGTGAGCTGGGTTGAATGTGAGTTGGGTTGAATGACACCTTGAATACCAATCCAGTTATATCAGACCTTATCAGCTCTACATGTAACGAGGAAGGAAGCAATGTAGGTCTCTGACGTTACTACTGAGGTGTTGACAAACCTGGAAACAATCGCAGTGAACTGACATCTGAACCATCAAACACAGGTGTCTTGCAGCCACAGGGACAACACTCCACAGTAGACAGTGGCACCGACTCGATCATCCACACCCCGACAGGTGAGAAAACAAAATTATGAAATGACAGGATTTAAGTACATAAGAAGTCCCTCTCTACAACAGAGAAACAGATATGCCGCCCTTTGGAATCAGTGACATCAAAGTTAAACAGAGTTATTTTGATTGAGAATTCTTCCTATTTCTGATTGCCATTCGTATTTAATGTGATGTAGAAGGGGGCTTCAAGACTGAAACCTACATGAACTTTTAAAACCTACTGTGTAAAGTGTGGACTCATCGTAAAATGATATTTCTGTAGACAGTATCTGTTACCCAAAAGACGAGGAGTATAACGATAAAAGACTGGTCAGTGACAGTCACAGGTGGAACACATATCCATGTCCTACCCACTTTACATTCACTCCTCACGATCTCATTTCATCACAGGATAAAAGCATATGCCTATGTTTCTACTTTGCCACAATTACAAAATACCAAATTGTTCCAGTGATGCCAGAGACATAAGACATTGAGGTACTAGTCATACCAGTACTGATACTAAGGTACATCATACCAGTACTGTTACTAAGGTACATCATACCAGTACTGATACTAAGGTACATCATACCAGTACTGATACTAAGGTACATCATACCAGTACTGATACTAAGGTACATCATACCAGTACTGTTACTAAGGTACATCATACCAGTACTGTTACTAAGGTACATCATACCAGTACTGATACTAAGGTATGCTATGATATCAGTACTGATACTAAGTTCACATGAAGATGCTCAGCTGAAAGGTGTATGCCTTCCTTCTGGATGTTCCCCTGCTCTCCTCTGTCCATATTTCATCACATCTATATTTCACTTTGCAGAATAGGACATGAACGGCCAAAAACAGTGTGACCATCGAACTAAGGTGATGTCAGCCCCCTTGTCCAGCACAACATCCACAGCCAGGACCCCACATCTTCTTTGTTCAGGGCGTCTCGGGAGGTGAAGTGGTGTCCGCGGAGCCTTTCCGTTTTGTAGGCGGCTCGTCACCACAACCATCCATCGTCCTCTTCTTTCCCACAGGCTAATGGAGGGAAAGATACGAATACTGAGGTTAATATCTGGTGAAACCACATCACACATGGATATTGGGAAGGGTCAAAACTATCATTGCCAAACTGCAAACACACCATTACTCAGGGATGAGAATGAAGTTTTGAGAAAAACTCTGAAAACTAGATGGGGGTCTGGGGTCCGCAGGATTTAGACGATTCACAAAAATTACCCTTGGCCTTATGAAATTCCCGGAATTCCTCGGAAAATTCTCATCCCTGATTACTGCCATTGCTAAGATCAAAAGAGAGAGTCTTGACAATTCATTTGGTTGACTATAAAATCACTGGCAACAAAAATAGTTTTCATTGGAAGAAGATAGTAGACAGCAACTGACAGCAATCAAGATGTGTTGCAGCAGACCTGTCAAACACAGGACTCCCTCCCAGATAGCATTCAGACATTGGCCCAACATTGGCAATGCTTTTGCCAACATTGCCAACGTTGGGCCAACGTCCGAATGCTATCTGGGCTGAAGTCTTCTGAGCTAATCATGGTATAAGCATACATTTAGTATAAATGACATATTTCCCTACATGCCAAACAAGTTTAAAAAGATTGACATGACTACATTCATTTGATAAACTGTGAGGATCATGTGGACAATGTGTCTGTGAGACAGTGGAAAAATACTGACCACCATTGTTGGGGGGACCATTCCGTCTGCTTCTGGGTACATCAGTTTATTGGCCTTGATCTTCATCTCCTCATCCTAAAACCACACAACAGCAACCCTGACCTCATGTAGAATATCTATTATCAGAGAGTGCATGATTTTGTATAACACTACTTTGACAAGTGACATCACACCATTTGTTGTTGGAGGAAAGCTCAATGGTGCACGTCTCTAGAGGAACCCACTGACAAATCAAGAAGCATTATCAAGGGAAAGGACTCGTACTTCTTGTGAACACCCTATTTCAGTTTGTTGCACACAGAAAATCCCTTTAACGTAAATGAACATCTTCCCACCCTGCAGCATCAGTGGTATTGATGCCAAATACACAACAGAAGTGAAACCAGTTACCATGACAACTCACCCTAAACCATGGATGTTGCAAGGCCTCAGACAGTGTGATTCTCTTCTTTGGATCCACCGTCATCAGCTTCTTGATCAAATCTATGGCTGAAACAGTTTTATGAATTATGAGCAAGTATCCTTAACGCATAGTAGTTTCAACACATGAAAACTGTAAGACTCACAGTGAGCAAGCGATAGCCAGTATCCTTGGACTATCCGTGGTGGAAAGCCTTTTTGATTGGTTGGTTGTTGTTTAATCCCCTGTTTATATATACTACAGGCTTCACGTGACACCCCCGTGTGTATTTTGCAGGCTTCACTTATTAACGCTTTTATCAAAGCCCTTGTGTTGTTATTGTGTCTGGATTCCTAATCCCCTATTGTACTGTATAAACATCTCCTCTAATTTGTATATATGCTCCTCTATCCTCATGCTATTTATCACTTGCTTGATAACGGTGTTAGCACCTACACTGAAACGTCACTCTCACAGCAATAAAGTTGTTTATTCATATATTGTTACCCTTCCTTACTGCTCCAACTTCTAAATGCCTCTCAAAGATGTTGCCTACTTGGTTGACACATTGTATCCCAATTACATACTGTAAACGTAGTTATTTTCGTGTGGGATTAATTTTCGCTCTTTTAGCGCAAAAAGATTGTGCATCAATAATCATATCAAGCGAAATATTCACAATAAATACTCAAGTAGGGACAAGATGCAATTTATAAACAACAAACACTACTTTATGATTTCTATGTTTAATTATCGTAAGTACTATAGTATACACTGTTCCTGAATTCGTCAGTTGATCTCGCATATGGGACAGGTGTTGTCATGTTGACACAAGTATAATCCCACCTCTCTCTCTGATTGTTTTAGTAAACACGATTCAATTATGGCGGCAAGCTTTGATCACTGCATGCCTATCGGTTGTGATACCATCACTCAGGTGTCTGAAATGCGCGAAAAAACAATTGCGCTAACAGGTCTTATGTGAACTTTCCGCGAAAATTGCGCCCCGTCAAAATATATATGATTACAGTAGATTGATGCTCAAGTCTTTGAGGTTGGTTGTTAGGGTTCGGGTTCCGTCCCACTGGATACTGTGGTCGGGATTGTCTGTGATGTGATCTGAAAGGGCTGGTTTTGAGTCAAGTTTAGATACTGAGGCTTAATGCTCTTTGATTCGGGTTTTGAGGGGCCTTGATGTTTCACCTACGTAGGTATGTTCACAATCGCATGTGGCGGGTAAACTGTACCCTGTGGTTGTTGTTTCTGGTTGCAGGTGGCTTGCCAGTCGCTTTGATGGTGTTGAGGATGCTGTTGTTTCTCACAGCAATATTGGCCTGTTTTATCAGGAGTCCCTGGAGTTTGTGGCTGACAATTGTGTACTAGTGGGAGGCTGATGATAAAGGGTGCAGATTGTTGACAGGTGGATTTCTCTGTTTTGTTTTTGAAGTTCTGTATGGCTTGTTGAGAAAGCTGTAAGCTGTAGTTAATGTACTGTGTGAAGACTTGTTTCAGGTGTTGGAGTTCGGTGGTAAGGTGTTGCTTGGTGAAGCAGATGATTCCTCTCTTGACTCGGGGTGGATGGTTGGAAGCGTGGTGAAGGTACTGGTCTGTGTGGGCTGGTTTTCGGTAAACTGTAGTGCTGAGCTTGTTGCTGGTGTCCTTCAGTACTGATCCAAGCCTGACCATTCAATGCCGTAAGTTACCTCTTATGACAAGCATTGGTTGATGAAGACCAATTCTAAGCTTTACCGGCTGATGCAAAGCAGTAACAGGAATCTCGCCTGTACCCTTAGGCTATCCATGATGGGAGGCAGTACTAAGCAGTTAACTAAGGTGTGTTACTTGAGGCAGTATATTCTACAAGGTTAACTAACCCGTGAAGACCTGGGTTAGAATTGGTCTTCAGTAACCCATGCTTGTCGTAAGACAGGATCGGGTGGTCAGGCTCGCTGACTTGACACATGACATTGTATCCCAGTTACGTAGATTGATCCTCATGCTGTTGATCACTGGATTGTCTGGTCCAGACTTGACTATTTACAGACCGCCGCCATATAGCTGGGATACTGCTGAGTGCGGAGATAAACAATTACCAATCCAAAACAATATTTCAAGGTTAACGAGAAATGAAATCTTGAAAAGATTACTGCTAGTATTTGCCTTTCAAGTGGTAAGTCCTACATGCATGAAAGAATAGATACAGCAATGGAGATGGCATCTGACTGGCCCCACCCCCCAGCTGCAACTGACCTGCTTCTGGCACCCCCTCCCAGTACTGTGTGGGGAAGCTGAAGTGGCCGCCCATGATCTGTTTGGGGAGGTCCATGTCCTTCCTCTCATCAGAGAAAGGTGGATAGCCAGACAGCCTGCAACAGAATCCGTAAAATACAAACATCTTTAAATGCATGCAAATAAGAAAAAGCCATCTATTAATGCATGCAAACAAGAAAAAGCCATCTATAAATGCATGCAAATAAGAAACAACCATCCATAAATGCATGCAAATAAGAAACAGCCAACTATAAATGCATGCAAATAAGAAACAGCCAACTATAAACGCATGCAAATAAGAAACTGCTAACTATAAATGCATGCAAATAAGAAACTGCTAACTATAAATGCATGCAAATAAGAAACTGCTAACTATAAATGCATGCAAATAATACAAAGGAATAAAGGAAGGCAGTAATTGAATGATCACATTAAAATCAGGAAAAGAACGAGGGAGGGTGTATAATACTGCATTTATTGTTAGCTTGTATGAATGTAAAAGATAACAGACACAAATATTAAACACACTATATATGTTTACAGGTTTATATTCATAGTTATTCAGAGACAATATAAAAACAATGCATTTACTGTTTCAAAAACTGTTTCATACAGATGAATAAGTTCCCAAATGTATTTGATTTTATGAGTGCTTCATAACTCATGTGTCTTACTTTGTTTAAAATAATCAAGCATATTAAAAAGTCATGTATTGTGTTATTTTTCTCTTCACATTCTATGCTTGTTGCTTTAAAGCATTCATGATGTTTTGCATCTCCATCACCGCTATTTCCAAAAGTCACCCAGCATTCAATGTGCTCATTTCTCGTCACTGTAATCAAGACCGCCTCCGTGGTGTAGTGGTTAGAGCGTCCGCCCGGAGAGCGGAAGGTCGTGGGTTCGATCCCCAACCACGTCATACCAAAAGACATTAAAATATGGTACTTGTTGGTCCCTGCCTGGCGCTCGACATTAATGGGTACAACAAGGGCTGGTCGGCTCGGAGTCAGTATAACGTGTCTGAGTGTGGTATTCATGCTTCACTGTGGCATGGTATCTCAGTGGACTAGCACTATAAAACCAGCTTAAGTCTGGGATAGTACAAGCAGCCACACATACACACGCATGCACATCGTCATATGAGTGAAATATTCTCAAGCGCTATGTAAAACCCAATTTCACCTCACCTCACTGTAATCAAAGCTGAATTCAAATGGCCTTGTTTCAGGTTGTCTGTTGTCTGAACACACATCCGACATATTGTCATTCCAAGCACACTTGATGTTCAAGTAAATCATGAAAGTTTACACTGGTGAATGAGCTCAGAGTATTCCAGCAATATCATGGCGGGGACACCAGAAATGGGCTTCACACATTGTACACATTGTGGACCGCCCGAGTGGTTAGAGCGCCAACCCGAGAGCCGAAGGTCGCGAGTTCGATCACCAGCGCTACCAAAAGAGCGCTAAAATATGGTACTTGTTGGTCCCTGCCTGGCATTAATGGGTACATCTCAGTGGGCTAGTCAGTATAATGCCTCTGAGCTATTCATGCTTCACTGGGCATGGTATCTCAGTGGCCTAGCACTATAAAACCAGCTTCAGTCTGGGCTTGTACAAGCAGCCGCACCTACACATACACACGCATGCACGTCGTCATATGACCGAAATATTCTCAAGCACGACGTTAAACCCAATTTCACCTCACACCTTGTACACATTGTGAGGAATCGGACCCAGGTCTTCGGCGTGACGAGCAAATGCTTTAACCACTAGGCTATCCCACTGCCCCTTTAAGTTGATCATGAGCAGAGGCCAGAGTTACTTCATCCCTTCAGCTAACATCACCTCATCAACTCATTCACATGCATTTTAGCTACTATAAGGTAGCAGGGTCTTCCATTAACTTGGTGAAGGACAGGAGTTATTAACAAGGTTTTAACAAGTACTGCAGCATTATTTCCTAGAAGGCAGTTTGTTGGTAAAGTATAATGGTTGTTCATAAATATGGATGCCATAATCCACGCATTGACATACATTGGAAATACTTTAAGATGTCTGAAACTATCTGATGCGTGCCAAACACTGGGAGATATGACTCGTATCACTCACATAATAAACAGGATAACTCCCAGACTCCAGGCATCAATGGCTTTGGTGTATGTTCCACTTCCAGCGGTGATCAGGATCTCTGGTGCCAGGTAGGTGGGCGTGCCACAGAACGTCTTCATCAGAGACCCAGCATCAACAAACTTCGATAATCCAAAATCTGTCACCTAAATAAAGTCAACCAGACAATCAACCAAACTAAGGATTTACATGTGCATAATGTGCAACCAAATGTCTTTCTCCAGTTTCAAAACTGTTTACTCTCAAAAGAAATACGCTTTGCATTGCAGTTAACAATAGTTCTTCTAGAAGTTTGACACAACCACCTTAAATCAGTCCAAAATAAAGTTGACATTAACACTATTGTCCTTTCACATTGCTGGGGTTGGAGTCTTGCCAGGAAAACAAGACAGTATTTACAACCATACCAACAGCTTTCATAATGTTCAGATTTCAAAGATACAATCAGCCCCACATTTTGAACAACAGATTCCTTGTCCAGTAATGGATGGTAGTCAGTGCTCTCTCTGATTACTTGTCCAGTAATGGATGGTAGTCAGTGCTCTCTCTGATTACTTGTCCAGTAATGGATGGTAGTCAGTGCTCTCTCTGATTACTTGTCCAGTAATGGATGGTAGTCAGTGCTCTCATTGATTAACGGATGGTAGTCGGGTCCTCACAGGAAGACAGCTCATTGATTAACGACGATAGGAAGCATGGTTGGGGGAATCTGACAACAGTACTATTCATCTGCTACCAACAAAGTGTTGGGTAAACTGACGCTGTCATGACTGGTGTCAGAACTTACCTTTATCACAGTGTCATTTGAGTCAGAGGCCAACAATATATTTTCTGGCTGAAAATAAAGACAGAACTTAATCAGACTCTTAAAAGTTTAAACCTCAATTGTTTCTTTTCATGACTGATGTTTATTTTCAACACATGAGCATGATGAACATATAGGAAAGCAAATGACTTCGAGAAGGGGAAAGATTGTACATACCTTCAAGTCTCGATGAGTAATGCCCTGGTCGTGCAAGTACTGGAAGAAATAAAGCACAATTGCAATCTTTCTTTCTCTCCCTCTCTATATATATTCATATACTAGTATAACATGAAAGAAAAAAGTGAATGAGTTTGGTTTTACGCCACTTTTAGCAATACTCCAGCAATATCACAGCACAGGACGCCAGAAATGGGCTTCTCACATTGTACCCAGATGGGGAATTGAACCCGGGTCTTCACCCCACCACCCCTCCATCACACAAGCATGCTAAGTGAGGATCCCTAGAGTGAGTGTAATAATCCAGGAAGATCTCAGTGAGAGGTAGGTCTTGAGCAACCCATTCTTGTTCCAAGAAGTGGCTATTAGGATTGGGTGGTCAGCTTCACTGGCCTGGTTGATACATGGCATCTCAGACGCATAGATCAATACTGATAATGTCATTCATTGGGTTGTCTGCATCAGACACAATAACTTACAGATGGTGATCATACAGCTGGAATAATGATGAGTGTAGCGTTAAACAAACTGATGAAGACGTGCAGAGTAGATTCATCATTTGTAACCCACCAACACCTGGGGCGGATACAGCTTTTTGAGAAAGGGGGGGTGCACACTCTTGAGAAAGGAGGTGCACACTTCATTTTCACCTGTTTTCACGGGTCATATAATAAACTTTCAGGACAAAAGAGGGGGTGCGCACCCCTGCACCCCACCTCTGGATCCACCTATGGACAGTACAGAATATAATGATGAGGTTTTGACAGTGACAGTTTGTCTTGGAAATGAATCCCACTTGCTTGTATTCCCACTCACACAGAAACATCCTTACCTTACAGGCAGCAACCATCTGGTAGAAGAGAAGTTTGGCTGTGGGCTCATCAAACTGCCCCACGCTAACCACCCGGTCAAACAGCTCTCCCCCTTCCACACTAGAGAGTACGAACAAAACGGGGCATCAGGAAGTGCATGCTAGTAACAAGTGTCCAGGGTGCTGTTCCACTAGCCAATCGTAAACCCCTAAAACCCCAATCTTAGTGTGATGTTACATTCAGCATACAATTCCACTAACCGATCTTACCCAAGATCACCATAAAGCTAAGATCCATAGTTGTTCATGTCCAAATTAGAATCGCTAAAATCAATCTTTGAGGAACCGAAATGGCCGCTTTCATTATTCTTTGTTAAGAAGAAGAGCGTGAGGGTGTTTTTGAGATTGCTCATAGATTATAGATACATTATCAGATGATGGGCTTGTAGCGAGGTACAGGATGTTTATGCTGATAAACAAGATACCTAGCATTCCATGCACTTGCCCTTGCAACCAAGGTTTCTTTTCCACATTTACACTTGGTTCCAAAACTACTTCCATCGTTTGCTTAACTATGCAAAGGGAGATAACTCATGCCTCACATTTTCTATCTCTTGCACGAAAAGAGTCTTGATCTTTGCTATTATCAGATCGTAAGATTGGGACCCGACTACGATTGGCCTAAGATCGGTTTGTGGAACGGCAGTAACTTTTTAGCAGTTTTAGCTAAGACGACTGTAAAATTGGCGATAACTTGCTAAACGATTGATCTTAGATAAGATCGGTTAGTGGAGACGGCACCCAGGTTTTTAGTACACATGTACAGGATGAAAGTTGCTACAGATTACCAAGGGAGACTACTAATGTGTCAGCCAGCACCAGAACCTGGACATGATAAGTATGCCTATATCTTGAATGTATACCTCGTGTTTTAGCTTGATCTTGACTCAACAACAACTACAAACTCCAAGGTGGACAAAGAGACCCTTCTGTTCTTAGCGTGAGGTATACTTACAGCTCGAGGAGGATGTAGAGAGTGTCAGGATTGTCTATCAAGTCCTCGATTCTGATAATACACGGCTGGAAAGGTAAACAGATCCAATGTATCTCAAGTAGGACAACACAGGAAACAATGCATGTTTCAGGAAGAACTGAAAACCTTGATTTATGCTTTAACCACTTTAAACTGATACTCAATTCAACATATACATCTGCCAGACATAAACTCGTTCAAATGATTAATCTCGGAATTATTTTAGCATACTTACATGTTTTAATGCTTTCAGTATTTTCACTTCGCTCATAACCTGGGAAGCCATGTTCTGAAAAACATTTCCTGATTGTGAGAATATTTCTAGATACTTGAGTATAGGGCATACTCAAGCATAATGCACACACCCTCCTCTCGAAGACTCAGGTTTGGGGTAAAATTGATTTCAAGTAATGTGCACAGAAATAAACTACATCATATCCATTCACTGAATCTATGTATTAAACTTGGTAGATAAATATTTCACATTTGAGAAAAATCATCACAAAGTATGATTTATCATTCATATTAAATCTCCTGTTCTGCATTGTTTAACACACAGAGATTAAAATTACTGTTTTCTCTCATCATGCTCAAGATATATGATAAACCAAACAGCACAATGACATGATTTAAACATGTACTTAATTCAGGATATGTTGACATGGTATGTTTAGTGTTGCATGCTCATGGTAATGACTGATAGATAAACAAATACTAACAATCATGAACGTGTGATTCATAAGGTCTCTTTACCTTCGAATCAACAAGGGCAAAATAGATCTTGAGAACAGTTGCAAACACAATCAGTGTCTACTTACTAACTGTGACTTCCCTCCAACTGAGAATTTCTTCTTGGAGATTATCTTGCATGCATACTTTTCACATGATCCTTTCGCAAAGGCTAACCTCACCTCCCCACAAGCACCCCTGGAAAACAATGCAAAAACATGACTGCTTCTTTCCTGAAAACCTCAAACGGTCGTGCTCGTTTCATTTCAGTGAGGTCATTACGAGGTCTGTATCAGGGAAGGGGTTTCATATCTGACAACTGCCATAAGCTGGTTAACAGCTGTTTTTTAGTGAGTGTTAGTGGGAGACTGATTATCTGCACAGTAACAAATCAAGGTTGTCTGTCATGCTGTGCCACCATTGTGGTCATGCAACCCCAATTTTAGGATTTAGTTTTTTGCCTTTGAATCCTCACTGGGAATATCCCTTTGACCCCTCAACCTATACAGTGTACAACATCCAGGGATCTGGAGGCAATGGGTAGTTGAAGGTGAAAGTTCACATGAAGGTACAGTGGAAACCGTCTAAGTAAAGACTGCTTAACGACACAGACCGGATAAGTAAACACTTTTCTCTGGTCCCAGCAAATTTCTTCATTAATTATCACTATAAGAGTCCGGTTAACTAAACTCGGATAAGTAAACCATACCGCTTAACTAAACGTCTTCTCACGGTCCCTGGAAGTAAATTACTTAACAAAAGAGACCAGATAACTAAATTAGCGATCACCACATAATCTGACATGAGGGGCACGTGTCAGCCTCCAGTTAAACAAACATCCTACTTACAACTCGCTGACGTCAAGCAGCTGACAATACCCTGACAACTGGAGGCTAGCCCTGATAAGTTGTTCATTGTTTGATGTAGCTTACGAGTATCAGTGAGTGGACCAAAAGACCGATCCAGTCCCGGCCGATAAGCCCCGCCCACTTCGTTTTTGACGTTAGAGGGACAACCACTGACTAATCACAATGGCGTCCCTGCGGGCGAAACATAAGTGATTGAGAACGTTGTTGATGAATTATGCTTGTGGTACTTTGGTATCCGTCGTTTGTGAATGATATTTATAGAGGCAAGTTATAGGTATGTGATTTTTAATATATTTTAGTTGGCAGATTGCAATTGGCGAGTGAAAATGAGTTACATGCCTGATGAAAAATCGTCTCGGCCAGCTGCTGAGAGTAGGAAGCGTATTTTCTTTCGAATCAATTAATCTATCTGGCAATTCACCTCCGTCAAAGATATCAACTGGGGAAGGGTAACTGAATTTTGTTGTTTGGATTATTTTCTTCAAACATTTCCATCATAATTTATAAAAATCATGAACACATCCACATGTTCATGTTGCAGATCATTTCAGTATTAATAGCTAGATTTTCAATGTTGCGTGTGGCGCCTTTACGTAGTTATCCGTAGGCGTTGTTCAAATTTAGTTAAATAATCTGAAAACATGGGTTTCTATCTTATAATGAATTAAATGAATGCTAAATAAAAAGCAGAAAATATTTCGTGCACCTTATTTGTCTGTATATAATTAATGTAAACAAATCAGTCACAGCACATAACTTATTTGATCTTATTTGGAAATCTGGAAAATGTAATTGGGGCTTGTAAACAGTATGTTTCCATGGACGTATCTGGACATACCCAGAAGCAAATATCCAGCAGCTGATCTGCAGCAATTCTCAGTAAAGTTTCCCTCTTCAAAATATGTACACCATCCTAAAATGACACTGAATATAAGGAAATCCATTTTTTAATCATCCTTTCCATTTTATTTTTCTATACAATGTATGTAGTTTGTTGTGGAATCCTAACTTACATACAAAATATTACTTCCACAATACTTCATGAACTGCCAGCGTTTATGTACAGGTATGTCACAGCACCGGAACACAAAGAAGATCCAAGATACAGTCTGCACCTGTACACTATCTTCCAGAAATAGGAAACCTGTGATGCAAAATCTTTGAACAGAGGATCCACAGTTATCAGAACAAAATACAAAAATATTGTTTTTTTTCATCAAAGATATTTAACTGCTAACTACTAGTGTAAATAAGGTGCAAAGAATATATCCTAAGTTCAAAGCTTTTTGTGAATACAATTACATATTGACAGTATTGCTTCTTAAACAATCATAATCTTTGTTTTATTAGATCTGAGACTATATCCATAGATTTCTAAATTTTGATCTATTTCCTTTTCTGAGATACTTACTTGTGTCAAACAAATTATAGTAAGGTTGATTCAAAATTTGGTAAAAGTCACAGCAAAAGTTTAGGAAAACACACATGAAAAGCATTCACCTCCTACAAACCAAAGTGCAATTTAATATGAAGCTCATTTTCCAAATAACCATCAACAAACCTTGTCCAAAACCAACATCTTAATAAACACTAGCTTTGGCTCAGTCTTCAAATATTAGTAACCTCCTCAAAAACTGATGATTTATAAGAAAAGTTATGTAAAATCTGGGTTAAATATATGTTTCAATATTTATTCCATTACATGAAAAGTTAACTGAGATTTTTGTAAGTTATTCTGTTCCAGGACTTGATAATGCCTGACCAGGATGTGACCAAAACGTAGGGTTGCTTTTTCAAATTCTCTGGATGTTGAAATAACTTTGATGAGTTATGATACTAGCAATCACTTTCAGAATTATCTTATTAGTAAATGTAGTATTTAAAAAAACATCTAAAATCAGGAGCCAACAAACAAAGTTAACACCAAGTGATTGTCCTGCCATGATATGTATAGTGTTTGTTTGCCTAGTTCTGCCTTAAAATCATATGAATCAGTTATGTCAATCAATTAAATAATTATTTATAATTGACTAGATTATTATGCATTTTATTACCCTTCCACATTTACTAAAAAAAAAGCAAGATTCTTAAAAACATACCTTGCTATCATTACCAGTGAATTAATCAAAATGACAGTTTTAATATTGCTCCTAAAATGTACCAATATATGTGAATAATTTTATGTTGTAACAAAACTTCAAATGTCCTCATAATTAAGATATACACTTTATTTCACTCTGCCCAGTACTCCAGAAAGTCACTATTCTTATCACATAGTTTTCGTATTCGATCCACATGGAGGAACGTAATTCAATTCAAAGTCCCATCCATCTGTTTATAAATATTCTGAAATATTTGAAGCATAGTTTTATAGGCACTCATATGAATTAATTTTGATATTTGGATACTGCATGCAAATACTGACACTAGCAATATTTCCGTTTCAATAAAAAATATTACTCCTCAAATATTTTGCACTATTAACAAGATCCTGTGCAGTAGGCCTTCAGCTTGTGTTTTGATACTTTTGATACTCCTAAAACATGTGTGAAAATTTAAGAATATCTAAGAGCAAAGGGAACAGTATCCGCCACATTGTTCTTCAATGTAACAAGTTTTGCTATTTCGGTTGACCCTAGAACCAAAATGGCTGTCAATTTACATTGTGAGATTTCGCTGTCTCATTTCACTTTATTGTGTCTGAATTGTCTGTATTTATAAAACTTGCAAAGTCTTGTAAACTGCTATTGTCTGTGTTTATAACACTCAATTCTTAAACTGCTATTTGTTGTCATCATGTGCAAAAGTGTGGAAATTGCGTGCAATTTCTCATCTGTGGGCAGACGTGGGTTTCGTGAACGATGGTGCAGACAGTTAACTGATAGCGAGGCCTATCGCGCTCCTTGATCCGCCTCAATTTCTTTTGTCTTGACCGTAATGGTTCTTGTTAAAGGTACACATCAAATCGCAGCAACATGTAATAAATATTGCGTGTGTAAATGGCATAATTCGAAGCACATCGCTTCGGAGGCATCGTTTGACCCCGGAAATAAGTCTGACAAATCCACACAGCGCGCCCGGCCTGCTGATTGGCCAAAATTGACACATGCGCCAGTTTTGATTGACAGACTGGATCGGTCTATTAGCAATGTCAGTGAGTTTATAGAATTTACATGATGCACGACTTGAAGCAGGCACGTCACATGACAAGTAATAAAAGCTGAAATCTAGTGGTGAAATCAGAATAAGATCAATTGGAACAAACACAAATTTCACACAAATGCTATCGTATAAAACAGAGGGAATTGTATCGTCAGTCTATTCTGGCAAAATGTCTGAGCAAACTCGCGAAGGACGTAGCTTGACTGGGGGGATGCCGAGATCGTGATTGTGACTGAAATATTTTGTTTGATTTTGTTTTATTATGTTTGATTTTTATTACTTTGTATTATAAATGTATTACTTAACTCAATGAAAGTTTAAGGAAAACACACATGAAAAGCATTCACCTCCTACAAACCAAAGTGCAATTTAATATGAAGCTCATTTTTTCCAAATAACCATCAACAAACCTTGTCCAAAACCAACATCTTAATAAACACTAGCTTTGGCTCAGTCTTCAAATATTAGTAACCTCCTCAAAAACTGATGATTTATAAGAAAAGTTATGTAAAATCTGGGTTAAATATATGTTTCAATATTTATTCCATTACATGAAAAGTTAACTGAGATTTTTGTAAGTTATTCTGTTCAGGACTTGATAATGCCTGACCAGGATGTGACCAAAACGTAGGGGTTGCTTTTTCAAATTCTCTGGATGTTGAAATAACTTTGATGAGTTATGATACTAGCAATCACTTTCAGAATTATCTTATTAGTAAATGTATTATTTAAAAAAACATCTAAAATCAGGAGCCAACAAACAAAGTTAACACCAAGTGATTGTCCTGCCATGATATGTATAGTGTTTGTTTGCCTAGTTCTGCCTTAAAATCATATGAATCAGTTATGTCAATCAATTAAATAATTATTTATAATTGACTAGATTATTATGCATTTTATTACCCTTCCACATTTACTAAAAAAAAGCAAGATTCTTAAAACATACCTTGCTATCATTTCCAGTGAATTAATCAAAATGACAGTTGCAATATTGCTCCTAAAATGTACCAATATATGTGAATAATTTTATGTTGTAACAAAACTTCAAATGTCCTCATAATTAAGATATACACTTTATTTCACTCCGCTACCAGTACTCCAGAAAGTCACTATTCTTATCACATAGTTTTAAGTGATTCGATCCACATGGAGGAACGTAATTCAATTCGAAGTCCCATCCATCTGTTTATAAATATTCTGAAATATTTGAAGCATAGTTTTATAGGCACTCATATGAATTAATTTTGATATTTGGATACTGCATGCAAATACTGACACTAGCAATATTTCCGTTTCAATAAAAAAATATTACTCCTCGAATATTTTGCACTATTAACAAGATCCTGTGCAGTAGGCCTTCAGCTTGTGTTTTTGATACTTAAAACATCCTAAAATGTGTGACAAATTTAAGAATATCTAAGAGCAAAGGGAACAGTATCCGCCACATTGTTCTTCAATGTAACAAGTTTTGCTATTTCGGTTGACCCTAGAACCAAAATGGCTGTCAGATTTACATTGTGTCACGTCTTTCTCGCCTGTCTCATTTCAGCTTTATGGCGTTCCGCCTCAATGCCCAGTAGTGACTAAAAACGTTAAGCAAAAACAATTTTGTAGTTACAAGAATTGTCTGTGTTTATAACACTTGCAAAGTCTTAAACTGCTATTTGTTGTCATCAATGTGCAAAAGTGTGGAAATTCGTGCGAATTCTCATCTGTGGGCAGACGTAGCTTTCGTGAACGATGGTGCAGACATTTAACTGATCGTGAGACCTATCGCGCTCCTTGATCCGCCTCAATTTTTTTGTCTTCACCGTAATGGTTTTGTTAAAAGTACACATCAAATCACAGCAATATGTAATAGATATAGCGTGTGTAAATGGCATAATTCGAAGCACATCGGTTCGGAGGCATCGTTTGACCTCGGAAATAAGTCTGACAAATCCACACAGCGCGCCCGGCCTGCTGATTGGCCAAAATTGAGGCATGCGCCAGTTTTGATTGACAGACTGGATCGGTCTATTAGCCATGTCAGTGAGTTTATAGAATTTACATGATGCACGACTTGAAGCAGGCCGCCATTACTGTCATGTGACAAGTAATAAAAGCTGAAATCTAGTGGTGAAATCAGAATAAGATCAATTGGAAAAAACACAAATTTAACACAAATGCTATCGTATAAAACAGAGGGAATTGTATCGTCAGGAGGAAGAGAGAGAGACAATCTGGCAAATTAAGGCGCCACTTATTTCCACACTTCTTTTGAGCTTCCTACTTACAATGTGAGAAAAATGATAATTCTATACTGGTATTTTGAATCTTGGCAGGAAAAGCACTGTGGAAAGAAAAGCAGTGATTCTCTGAGACGAATCTTAGACAATGATAAGGGGGACGAACTCCATGACTTGCAGGTGCATTCCTACCTTCCAAGAGTCTTTGTTAGTGTGTATTTTTCTGTCAGTTCTTTGGGTAAATCTGCATCTTCATTTGACTTCAGGTCCATGTATACATACGCTGGAAACAGAAACACCAGATTCATTACTCTGTAGCACACACACATCTTTTTAAATAAGGCCTCAGTAATTACTGTAAACATACTTTTTTCGCTTGGTGCAAATTTCGCGGAATTGACAGTTTAGACTACATCACGCGGTCAATTATTCGCGCAATCAGTAATTGCCGGAACTGCCAGCTGTCTCTTAGGCTGCCACTAATAGCAATGAAAACAACCAGAGTGGCTTAACCTATCAGGCGGCGTGTATTGCTACCTACCCCGTACCCTCAAGACACCGGGCGTAAGTAAAATGTGCGCCCGGACGTAACGTTAAACCGGTATGCACATAGTAGACGTAGTTAAAGTTACGCCAGTCATAGCGCTCTATATTTATGCCACCTACCCAGCAGGCGTAAGCCAGGCGTAGCCCTGTAATGGAGGCACTGGATGCTGAGTATTTTATCAGGCGCACATTTTCAAAAGGTTTGGAAAGTGAACGTTGTGCGAGAATTACGCTCGCGTGGTCCTGGATCTGCGTACGGCTATAAAATTACACAAAAATGTAGAATATTTATTTCCTATACGTTGGTATAAATATAAGTGCGACTACCTCGGCGGTTTGAGAAACAGACACTGCTAAATGTTGTCTAACATTTTATTACACTTTAAATAACTGTCAATTTCTCCGCTTTTTGTCGCTCACCGATAAAAGCACTCTGCTACGATTCTTTTAATTTGGCATCTTTACAGAAAGTGAGAGCGAAGAAAGTACAGCCTGATATCTGAACGACATAAGTGTATATGAATTGGGTTTATGTGCTAATGCATAACGTTACACGCTCAACATTAAAAATGACTCGCAATAAGTGTCAAAAATGGAATTTCTTCTATGACGTCAACCAACGACAGAGAGGTCATACACGTATAAAGATAAGGGGGCATCACTCCGCTATGCTCAACACTAGGTCAAATGTAACTCAGATCACTTGGCTGACTGAGTTTGGTTTTACGCCGCTTTTAGCAATATTCCAGCAACATCACGGCGGGGAACACCAGAAATGGGCTTCACACTTGTACCCATGTGGGGATTCGAACCCGGGTCTTCGGCGTGACGAGTCAACGCTTTAACCATTAGGCTACCCCACCGCCCCAAGATCACTTGGAGAAAAGTTGTGGATACGGACGCTATATTTTTTGTTATGTTGTGTTCACGGTAGTGTTGGGAATTGGTTAAAATCTCATAATTGATGATTGGTTCATTACTACCGATCAATCATCGAAAATAATTGTTTAGCGTCATTTATGAAATTTGTTAATGAACAGTAAAATAAGGGGACAAAAAAGGACTTCTGGGTATTTTTTGGCAAAATTTCACCTTTAAAGGATGACTAGTATGTTAGGAACATAAATTTCTTGGAATCTTTAAGATAAATTCAATCATGACTTGAAACGAGCTTGTAGTGCTTACGAAATGTAACAGACAAAACCAACCATGTGAAAAATATTGTTAATGAAAACAAGTGTTCCAGAATTGTTTGTGTTCGATTATTAGAAATTATGATCGATTGCTTGGTCGCTTAGTCACTAGGACCAATCTTCAATTATTTCAATTAATCGGACCACCACTAGTTCATGGTGAACCAACCTATTCCATTACAAAGTTCCCCAATGTGAGCGGATACGTTTTGGTAGTTTCACAATTTATAAGAAAAGATGGCAAGGTACTACTTGAGAAAGCAGAATAGCGATTTGGATGGCCCTATCCGATATGTAAGTTAGTTCTTAGATTCCCATATCCTCCTGTTTGTGTAGATGTAGTTTGACTAATTTTTGCATCATTATTAACGGAGAACTAGCCATATCTTCAAATGTATTGAAATTACTGATAATAATACAACATTTTAGTTGACGTCATGGCTTGTTTTATGCCTTTTGCAACGTCTGAAAAAGACATTAGTATATATCTTACCTAAATTCCATTAATTGTATGAAAGGTCTCAGCTTCTACGTCAGAATTTAACACTCTTTAGACAAAACATAAAATGAATGATTTTACCAATTAAATAGTGTCCTGAATATATCAACAATTAGACGGTTTGACTGTGTATCTTATTGTGAGCAACACGCGCACCTGTTTGACATCAATTTAACGTAAATGAAAAATAATATTTCACAACACCAAAATATTTTGCAGTTATGGCTACGTGTGATCTTTAATACTTGTGTAAAGGTTTAAAATATGGTGTACTACACTAAATGTGTCAATTTATTATGTAAATATTATTCAAACAATCAAAACTTTCAAAGAATAAAAAACGCCTACCCTATATCCACGTATAATATGGTATTGAACAAGGCTAAATGTATATACTGAAATTAGTTTGATGAAAAAATATCTGAAATAAATATACATCATAATACTGAAAGTTTAATCGGAAGGATAGGGGGATTGTGTTTACTCTTGTTCAACCGACCTTCACCTCAAAGAAATTGCCTAACATGTACAACAATGTTGACGTATGACATCACTACCACTGACCGATTTCTTATAATATAGAGGCCTCGCTGACAAGGGTACACAGGATTTTGCGAGGACCCTTCCCTTGATTCAGGGATCGTTTGTACATAAATATGAGATGTAAGTAATCAGAATGATTCTGACTATATGTGTATTGTTATATGTTTTATCGTTTTCATTGAAAGTAAGAGAAGAAGACAGAAATGCTTATAACTACCTTTGTCGTTCTGCGTGATTTTGCGTCAGTCATGGCGTCCCGCAGCGTTCGTTTGGACTTTTCCCACCCAATATCTTTCGTTTCATTTTATCAAGACAGTTGATATTGGTGACAAAGACCATTTGTAATTTGATTCTAAAATGTATGGGGAATTCAGTGATGCATTTGTCGCAGCTGAATATGATATATACGTGATGTAATTGGCGTCTCAATACCGGCCTTCGCGAAACGTGATTTTGTAAACACTATCCAATATGACAGAAAGCGCAGTTCGGCGTTCGTGTAAGAGTATTTTCAGAATTATCATTAGTGATTTCATGAAATCCTGATATCAGTGATCATTAATATGCTATTTTTTAAATTCAATACTTCTGAGTAGTAATTATTCGATTTGAACATTTCAAAACATACACCAAATAACGCTGTGAATCATGATTTCGTAATGTGTCAAAAATGGCGACATTTATGATGAAGCCTATCTTGAAAGTCCATGTTATTTATCCATCAGGATCCATCGGTAAAGTTGGGTTTTCTCGGTTTTCTTTGGCTTTCCATGATTACGGCTGAAACGGATGTACCGCGAAGTTGTTTCGCACCTTTTACCGGTGGTTTAAAATTGTTCGAAAATCTAAAAATGGCACACTGCACCTCGACATAAATCTGTTAAGTCGGGCGTAATAACGCCTAGGCTTAACCCACGTTGTGCATGACGTGTAAGAGGAGGGCGCTGCTAAGCCCGACGTTGTGTGTTACGCCTGATGTTAACTACGCCCAACATGTGCATACGGCCACTGGACTTCCAGAGCCAAATGATTGCAAAGATGACACTGAGGCCGAAGTCGTAATCGCGTAATTTCAAACAAGCCGGGTTGTTGAGAATGTGATGAATGATGTGTTATGACTATCAAGGAAATGAACTTCTACCGTATATGAAGCTTTTTGTGATTTCATTTCGTGATATGCAGGAATAAATATAAATAAAATCTTAATGAATAAATAAAATACCCTTATTTTACCCCATTCCATGTGCGTACAACTTACCACGTTCATGAGGGTCCGTACAACGTCAGTGTTGATTATATATATTTTACACTTATAGAGCAAAAACTGTAATTAAAATTACACAATGCTAGTATATATTTCGTTGGGTTAAATAATAGTATTCTGTATTATATTTTACTGATGACTGCGTCAGAATTCGTCCCGTTATATTTTTGTGCATGTTTGAATTGATCGCCGGGATATGTGTGCATAGCTGATTGCTATTTCCGGCTCAAATACACACGGCAATCTTAATACCTGCAATAATACAATGAATGAAAGGTTTATTCGCTGTGTATAAATTTTCGCAGTAAAATATTTTACGCAAAAAGCGCATAAAAAATACCTGCGCGATATATAATACGTTTACAGTATCCACAACAGTTGGGACAGGTGAGGTGAGGTGAAATGGAGTTTAACATCGCTCTTTAAAGATCACACATACTCTTACATAAATCACTAATTGGCATCGTTATACATGAAACCCTGTCATTAAAACTACTCGTATCGATCTTCATTTAACTTAAATCAACCTTTTTGACAACAATGCATAATTCTCACGGGCGAACGAAATTTCAACTAATCAGAGCAGCGCGTTTCTGTGACGTCATGTGAGGAATAGATATGAGGGCCAATGCAGAATTCATGTAGATTTCAGGGGGTAAAGTATCTTGTTTACAGGTTTGTGTAAATCTGAAATCGTGACAACTGTAGTGAAAAATGAAAGCCATATGTTCTCACAATCTACTGTCATTTAATTTTGTCTCCTGCTCTGCCTAGTTTTCATAGACGATTCTGTCAAAATCGCTTGGTGTCGCTAGGCCTATTTGATCGAGCTATACGCTAGTGATAGTGAAAAGGATGATCAGCCTCACTCATCACAGTTACGGTTAATTTCTTCAACCTAAACAGTGTGACATTAAGAAGGGTGGATGCCCATCAGATGCAGTTATTTGAAAATATAGTTCTTGTCTGATTGTAATCAAGTATCAAAGCAGTGTGGGCTTTTTTAAGTTTTCTAATGCCTGGATGGTATGACTGAACCAAATTGATCCCATTTCTGTGGTTTTTTACCTCGATATTTAATCATGTCATGTAAAACTATGACGTCTATTGATATTAAAAACGTATGATATTAAAAATTGACATTTCATTTATTTGAATCCGTAAACTAAACAACCCTACTTTGCCATTGCTAGAAGAATCTGAAAATTTACTTAGGTAAATAGGTACATACAGTTTTAGCACACAGCAAATGCTTATATGTATTTCTTATGCAACAATGAAGTTCTGTTCGTATTCTCAAAACAGTGTCTGCACATAAGTTTTCACATGCAATACAGCAATTAATACTCCCTTGTTGTAACCCGTGTTAGGTGGTATAAACCTACACATGTTATTTGTCATCATTCACTTCATGGTCAGTTAATGAATTTATAACTGGTATAATTAGTGGTAACACCACTTAGATTACCCGACAAAGGTTCCCATTTGGCATTTCTTGTGTCTGGAGTAAATACTCAACATTATAAACATCGGTCAAAGGATTAACCTATAACACGCTGATTGATTAATTACTTTTATCTTGCACAGCGGATTTGTCAAAAGGTAGTGTTTATGTATGTAGATTTACTAATCTATATGAATACACTCTGTCGTGTACCCATTAATGCTGAACGCTAGACAGGGACCAACAAGTACCATATTTTTAAATCTATTGGTATGACGCGACCGGGGATTGAACCCGAGGCCTTGCACTCTTCGCAGTTGGAGTCCATGTACGTTTTCGTTTTGGTTGCGAGTGAGTTTGAGCGAGTGAGTGAATGAGTGAGTGAGTGAGCATCATGGTTGGGACATCAAAATGGGCTTCACACATTGTACCCATGTAGGGAATTGAACCCAGGCTTTTGGCATGATGAGCAAAGGCTTAAAACACTAGAACACACAGATTAGTAGCTGCCATTCAAAGTGTCTCTGTATCGGACATACCTTTGTTCTTCTTTAATGCCAGAGATATTTCATCATTGTTGTTCAAAACCTGCTTGTTGCCTTTTCCTGGAAGTAAAGGGTGAGTGAGTTGACTGAGAGGAGTGATTTAAGCAAGAAGGGGATACCAGGGTTTCATATAGATAAGACTACAAATGGTGGGAATCACAGTATTGTGTGATGGTATGAGGAGCTAACCTACTTTCCCTAAACCATAGTCTGGTCAGTGATGTTAAAACAAAACACGTACTTCTCCCAAACTGAGAAACACTCTCAATATCATAGTTTTTTCTCTCTCCGGTCAATTATATTGATTATTTTTTGTGAAAATTCAAACCTTCATTAATCCTTCCAACATGAATTCCCTCTATTTAAATCGGTATCAGTAATTGACTTGACTGGGTTTAATGCTACTCTGAACAGTATTACACTAAGATCTTCACACGAAGATGCATTCCAATCTGATCTTAATGGAACTTGATGAATGTTCACATCAGTCTATTGGATAGCTCCTACAACAAGTCTGATGTTCCATCAGTCTATTGGATAGCTCCTACAACGAGTCTGATGTTCCATGTATGATTTTGTCCTGATATTCACCTCGGAATGTTCAAAAAATGCCCTCACCAACTTTCTCTCCATTGATGAAAGTGCCATTGCTGCTGTTGTCTTCAAGGAACACATGAACACCTGTGCTGGTGTTTTGCTGTAACAGAACATCAGTTTCATGGTGAATGAATGCATGTGTTGCATTCTGTTTCATAACATTATGCTAGAAGTGTTTGCAGGTACTTGCAAAACCAGAAACAGACCTGACACTGCCCTTTCCTCAAAGCTACTAAAGCCTTACAATACGACCAAACACTTCCAGACCTGTAAATAAACCAAGACACAGCCTCAGGTCTAAAAAAATATAAAATGTTGTGGTTCCGATTACCCGACCTACCCTTGAATTCTTGTGCTGACCCTATTTTTGTTAAGCGTATGAGTACAATAATCGTTCAGATACCATTGTTTTTTTTACCGCCGGTCAAAAGCCGCTTTTAGCAATATTCCAGCAATCTCACAGTGGGGACACCAGAAATGGGCTTCACACATTGTACCCATGTGGGGAATCCAAACCTGTCAGGGGTGAGGAATAAATACTCTAACCACTAGGCTACCCCACTGCAGTCTCGAGCTAGATAGGGTTTTCTAGCCTGCAGCCTTCCATGGCCTGTGAGGATGCCTTGACCAACGGAATTGTACAATATAACACATATTCATTCCAAACATTACCCTGATTAGCTTGAAATGAACTTTGCTGTAGGCTTGGAAACACTGGTTCTTCCGTGCTGATGAAGTCCCATTGAAAGACACATCACAGTTGTCTCCCCTGCCAAACGTATACTCATCTTTCACCAAGTCTGAAATGGAAGGACAGCTATTCAACACCATTATACTTCCTGAGAAACAGAAGGGTCTTAAGTCATTTATATCGATGTAATATTGTTGACTGTGTCGCTGGTGCTCTCTTTCTCACATAATAGTGGGTGAGTTTGGTTTTCCGCAGCTTTTAGCAATATTGCAACAATATCACGGTGGGGGACACCAGAAATGGGCTTCACACATTGTACCCATGTGCGGAATCAAACCTGGATCTTCGGCATAACCAGCAAACACTTTAACCACTAGGCCACCCCACCGCCTCTCTCACAAAATAATACCTATCAATATAACAAATGAAATATACTGCAGATCACTGGAATTGTGTTCATGCCTTATTCATGTGGATGCCCAGTTCATTTTTCAAATTAAATTATTGCCATTTTGTAAAAGAAGATCAGCACTGACTTTAAAACAAACCAAGCCAGATGTCCCGTACCAGTATTAAGCCTGTTATGCAGCAAGTCAAAGCCACAAGATGCAAATGTGCAATATTGATATGCCTTTGAAGTTTGGAAAGATATTTACAGAATCAAATTCATGGAAGGACAGATGACAGTAGAAAACCAGTGTAAGCTATTAACCTGCTGGTCACTATGGTTACATAGATTATAACCAATGACAGCCAGTGAACTGCATTAAGTGGAGAATGATATTCACCCAGGTCACTCTGACATGCCAACAAATACTCAGACTTTGAATTTGGGACAGATTGTGAAACGTTTATTATAATCGATTTTATGAAGAATAGAGAATGAACACTACAGACTGCATGTGAAATATATGGAACAATGTTCACATACTCAACATAATTTATTTACTTCAATTAATAAGTGTCACATAAGCATTTATTTACACAACACGCTTCATTGGGTTTGTCGCCACGCCACAACACCGTGCAGCACGCCATGCATGACATTCTGGGCCATGTCCCTCTCCCTCACGACCTCAAGCTCCGTATTAAGGTGGGGTGCGGCCATGTTTTAAGGGGTGACAACCTGCTCAAATCATAAAATAGTATCTCTATTTCGCAACATAACATCCATGGAGCTCGTATCACGAGAAGTAGGTCAGTTTTGGAACATGTTGTATCTTGACTTTGTTGTCAAACCGCACGGAAGAAACACGAGCATAAGATTCTAACCGACTGCAACGAAGCTTGCCCCCAGAGGAAACAATCGGCCCCACGTCTCCTCCATGTCATCTTCCTCGCTGTATTCGCCGTCGACCATGTCGCTTGGTAGCGTCTCCATGCTTGATGGTATGGTGCCCTGGCTTGTCCCACTGTCACAAGCACGTCCGGCCGATGTACCTGGGTATACACACGGTTCTATTGCCCCGGATAAACCGCTCATAGCGTGGGAGATTACACATAGTATTTCCCAAACAACGACTCCCATTCTTTCAGATTCTGAGGCATCTGTTGAACAATGTTTACCTCCTGATCTTATGTCTCTTGGTATTTGTTACCGTTTATGAAAATTGGAAACAATCGTAATTGATATTGACAATTGTTTCTTGAACCATGAGTTATTTTCAAATATTGAATATTGATTGGAACATTCATCAGTTTCATAACTATAGGGAATAGACACACGAAATAGTCTGTCATACAGACCCTGAAGAAAATATATCCAAGAAAGCCCACGCAGGTCTAGAACATGTTGCAAGTCTAGATTTCCACAGCTTGAAGAAAGTCTCAGGGCTCCTTTTCATTTTGCTCTATTTTTTTTTTACTATGAGCTTTTTTTTCTGTAAAATATGTTCATTTCAGAGACAAGCTGTTAGTCTACACACGAAAGTACGTATCCTGAGAAGTATTCGACCTGGAACTTTCGCAGGAGGCCCCGATCATACATTACCATGTAAACAAAATAATTCTAAACTAATAAATGATAAAGAAACTGAATAGTGATAACATATGATAACATGTTACAAATCAACAAATCTTACACTCATTTGAGGTCTGTGTCCGTACACAAAGGCGTTTGGAAAATAGCATTATTCGTGAACTCCGACATCTGCAAGCCTGACTGAGTAGTATCTTCTTGCTGCGATTTCTCATCGCTAGTCACAGATTACAAAGCTTTCAAGGACAGAGCTTAGTCGTTATTAACATGCAGCTCACAGGTTAAAAATGGAACGTTACGAATTGTTGAATTGGCAAGTCCTCAAGCTGTACCACTTGGCAAGACTTGCTATGTTGCTCATTGCCTATTTCACAACTGGAAGCACGCGCAGACACGGGATGCCTCATCACCAGGGGTTTAGAATCACAATATCAGCAGTGAAAGTTGTTTAGATTTTTGAAAGCCATCCGAGATCAGCTTCTTTTCGTTTGTTCAACGCCGCACTCAGCTGTATTCCAGATTCCAGCGATATGACGGCGCTCTGTAAACAATCGAGTCCCGACTGCATGACCTTCGGTCTACCCACTGTCAGACCTTTATGTTAGTATTAAGGAGCAATAGTGCTAACTTATGCATGTTGTTTAACGCCGCACCTCGCAATATACCAGTTACATAATGTCCAGTGAGTGACATCATGAGCATCATATACATGATCTACACAGATGGGAACCACGTCAGCAAGCCTGACCACCCGGTAACATTAGTCGCCTTTTGCCACAGACACGCTGCATTTAATTCTAACCTTGTTCTTCTCGAGCGCGAACTGATCAAATATAAGTTACGCCATATATGATGGGCGGTATTAGTGATAAAGACCGTCTGGGATATATGCAAATCACCTTAATCATAAATATACCACGCAAAAAACCACTATGTGCATACAAATATGTATAACTGCATACGTTGTCATAGTATGTTGTGACTGTCACAATTTGTTGTCTTCCCATTGTGTTCTGTGGAACATATATTACAGTGTTGTTACATAGTCGTACTATTATGTTTCAAATGATATAACTATTACACATTATCACGTGAAAAAGATGCGGTCGTTTACAGCGACTACAATGTGGTGCATGTGTTACAGTTGATGGATATCGGGTTTGTGTTTAAAGAATGATACAATATCCCACATTTAAAAATATTTAATAATTGTGACCATCGCTACGCTTGGACAGCCCCTAACCCGGGTACACCTGGCAACAGCTGTTAACAGAGAACCCAGTACTGATACTGCACGATCTTGCTGCTGTCTGCTCCCGCCCACGCCGTGGATGATGTTGCTGTAGCCAACACACTGTTGGACCCCTACTGCTACTTACAGGCTGACTGGCCACCTCGTCCCTGGCAGGTGGCCCTTGTGTCAATACTGAGTTTTTCTTTTCGATTTCGAATCCTTACTTAACGTTCACTTTTGATGATTGGTTGGTTGGTTTGCTGTTTAACGCCGCACTCAGCAACATTCCAGCTATAAGACGGCGGTCTGTAAATAATCGAGTCTGGAACAGACAATCCCGTTATCAACAACATGAGCATCGGTCTACGTAATTGGAAACCGATGACATGTGTCAACCAAGTCAGGATTTTCGTTTGGGTGTGTGTGTGTGTGGTGTGTGTGTGTGTGTGCACCCCAATCCTCGGAACCCTGTGCATAAAACATGTAGTACATTTGGAACACTCTTTGCGCACTCCCCACCCCCCTGGATCCGCGCATGCTACCCTATCCCGCTATTCCCCTCTAACGACAAGCATGGGTTACTGAAGATCAGTTCTAACCAGGATCTTCACGGGTTCACTTTTGATGAAATAAAGTGTAGTATATGGAGTTAACTGATTCAGTAAGAGTTTGGTTATTCTGTCTCACAGTCTCTGAACCACATTATTTCGCCCTCCACACAGCCCTGCAGTGCAGAAGTCTTAAATGAAGTAAGTCTAGAATTCCTAATCTCACTGGGGGACCTTTTCAGTCTAAGTGCACTTAGGCTCAGTATTATTCTCAGTATAGCAGTGTAACGAATAATTCTGAGCCTAAGTGCACTTAGACTGGGAACCTTATTAGTTTAAAGGGGGTTATTTGTTCCTATCAAAGTTATATTATCCAGAGAATAAGCGCCAATCTAGAGTTTGGTAAATGTATTTTTAATGAAGCTTTTGTTTGTTGTTTAAACGCGGCAGCACTATATTCCAGTTATATGACGGCGGTCTGTAAACAAGCGAATGTTGACCAGTCAATCTAGCGACTGATATGATCACCGATCTCCCAGTTTGAATGCGATGACACGCATCAACTAATATAAGTCAGCGAGCCTAACCTCCCGTTTGTCGCCTCTTTCGAGAATCACGTGTTGGTTATGAACAATTCTAACCAGGATCTTCACGAGTTTTTCGAAGTAGCTAATCGGAGACGTAGAAGTGAGCTGTGTAAATCCTGAAGCGCACATCGATAGATTTTCTTACGGTCCGTAGACCCCTATAGCGCCAGTAAAACGGAACATACTATATATCCTCAGCCGCGTCAAGCATTAATGTTAGTTATATTAAATGGTGTTAATAAAGCCTTAGTTTTTATTAGTGGAGGAAAACATAGACTACCGTTCGTACTCCAGAGCATATAAAACAATCATTCCCGCCCTCCCCTTCCATTCTCAGCTCTATCAGCCAGACACACACACTCATGATGCTCAATGCTCGTTGGTTACCACTTAGAATGCTCTATTTTCCACCTTGTACGTAATATATTTTCAGAGTGGATGTATTTCTTTCTGAGATAGTGGCGAAGAACTTCCCAGGTCAACCCCATTCACGTTTAACTTCCTTTCAATATGGAATCGTCCATTGTGCTAGCTAGCTTACCTGCTAATTAAAGCGAATGGGCTAGCCTAGCAGGATCAGAGAAGTAGGTCACTTATACTCGTGGTGGCTAGTTGTTGTGGCTAGAAGATAGTAAGTTGAGTAAACGTTGTATCCGAGAGACCCATATTTCAGCAACAGCCCATCACATGGGTTCACCCGGTTCTATACACGTCCCTGTGTGTTCGCCATCATGACAGCCGCTAACCAGACGTGCTAAATTTAGCAGCCACATTGCGCGACTGCGACTAACGAATCAATGCTTGGTCAGCTAACGCGGCAGTCAGAAATCACCAACATGCTTCCTCGGACATACCCACCGGAGGCGGTGCGGACATATTTGAAGAGGATTCGTCTGGCCCAACAAACCGGTTTAAGCAACTTTGATGAAACTTTTGATACTGCTATTGCAAGGCTAATAAAATCTCATGCAGATGCGATCGGCTGTACAAGGGAGACAATCCTGTTTCCCCTGCTAGTAGCAGTTTCGGCTTGCATGGGTTCTGAGACGGATGTTAATATCGACACTGATTGGTCGGAAAAGCCGATTCTCTGGATTCTTGTGGCGGGGAGAAGAGGTGATAAGAAAACACCAGCACTGAAAAGGATAAAGTCTGCAATTTGTGGTTTGGAAAAAGAAATTCAAGCTTTATACAGGACCCAGAACTCCGAGATAAGTGACAGACATTACCCGAGGTTTGTGATAGACGAACATAATCTTCCACAGGCAGAGGAAAGTATAAAGATGACTCCAGGGGCCCACACTTTGGTAGGGATGTTCGATAACTTTGGAACCTTTCTAAGACAGCGATATCTGGAATCTAAATTCCTTGACCCTCAGCTTCTGTTGTCGATGTACGATTCATCTGTCAGCCTGTCTTCTGGAGCACACCTTGAAGATGCGCCGTCAAGTGTCTACTGTAGCTTTCTGGCCATGATAGAAGCTATAGATGCAGCGGCTCTAATGGAGATGTTTGATGCTGATGGCTTGTCTGATCGAGTTCTTGTCGTCTGCCCGAGGGACCATGGATGTCATTCAGAGCAGATGACGTCATCCTCTGTGGAAGCCCTGCCTCCAATTCAGCGCATTCTGTCCAGCATCAGGAACTACCACCAGGTGCAGACGGTGTCTTACGTCTTCACCGAGGATGGCCGGGCCACGTTTCAAAGGTTAGTCTGAGACAATATCAGATGATGACCATGTGATATATTAGGGCGGTTATCTTTACAAATTCAACAATGCTGGGGAAATTATTTTGTCGTCGGGTTCTACTTGAGATCGGTCACAAGATATATGTTCCTTGTACTTGAAAGTCTGCCCTACATGTTTATCTGCATGTGGGGCGACTACTCGTTAACTACAAGTAAGATTTCGGATAGAGTCATTGATACGTTCTGAGCCTCATATAGAAATATATGACAAAATCCCTTAAAATAAGGTATTATTCAACATCCTCCTCTTCCACGTAGATATTATCGCAGTTTACTAGAGGTCATTCTCTTCACTGTAGACAAGGTTGTCGATACGAACTTTCGAGGTCCTTCACCGTTTGGCGCTAGTTTTTAGCGATTTATTCATCTGAGTATGTTCGTATAAGGTGTAAATTACGTTGTTGCTATTTGAATACAAACAACAGTTTTAGAATTTGTCATCCCACATTAGATTTTAATAAAATAGTTACAATGAAATTTCAAGACAGGGACGCGTTCCTGTCAGCGGGGCTTACAGTGGGTGATTGAAGGATATTGGCCGCTCACAACGTGGCAGACTCTGGTTACCCAGACGTTTGTATAATAGTTTACAGGTAGTGTACCTAGACATTTTCATGTCATGTTCATCTTTAAGAATTTATTTTTCTTTAATTTACTGGATGAAATAGGTTCTTTTGATCGGTGCAATCGACGAATGACGTCTTAAAAGGACATATTTGTCAAATCATACAGTTTGCTCCTACGGGAATGTGTTCAAGCGGCCCTTTAAACAGTTTCACGTTCATCTGTAGACAGTTTTTAGGGAAGACAGTGTTCCCCTTAGGTTGCCTTTAATGGTCTTATAGTGTAACAATTCAGTGATGTCAAAGGATTGTCCCATTTAGATTCCTGTTTGAAAAATGTTTCTATACATTTCGGATGTTGTCTTGAGCATATATGAATAAACTTACACTCTCTAACATGCACTGATGTGTGTATAAGGCGTGCACGCCGGCAGCGTCTTTGACACACTATCTGTCAGTGTTGACAGACATCCAGTCATCTGTTGTTGGGACGACTAGGGTAGGAAGGGCCATCCTCCCACACTGTTGTACACATATGCTCATGGATGGTTTCTGGTGTTGGGACGACTAGGGTAGGAAGGGCCATCCTCCCACACTGTTGTACACATATGCTCATGGATGGTTTCTGTTGTTGGGACGACTAGGGTAGGAAGGGCCATCCTTCCACACTGTTGTACACATATGCTCATGGATGGTTTCTGTTGTTAGGACGACTAGGGTAGGAAGGGCCATCCTCCCACACTGTTGTACACATATGCTCATGGATGGTTTCTGTTGTTGGGACGACTAGGGTAGGAAGGGCCATCCTTCCACACTGTTGTACACATATGCTCATGGATGGTTTCTGTTGTTGGGACGACTAGGGTAGGAAGGGCCATCCTCCCACACTGTTGTACACATATGCTCATGGATGGTTTCTGTTGTTGGGACGACTAGGGTAGGAAGGGCCATCCTTCCACACTGTTGTACACATATGCTCATGGATGGTTTCTGGTGTTGGGACGACTAGGGTAGGAAGGGCCATCCTCCCACACTGTTGTACACATATGCTCATGGATGGTTTCTGTTGTTGGGACGACTAGGGTAGGAAGGGCCATCCTTCCACACTGTTGTACACATATGCTCATGGATGGTTTCTGTTGTTGGGACGACTAGGGTAGGAAGGGCCATCCTCTCCACACTGTTGTACACATATGCTCATGGATGGTTTCTGTTGTTGGGACGACTAGGGTAGGAAGGGCCATCCTCCCACACTGTTGTACACATATGCTCATGGATGGTTTCTGTTGTTGGGACGACTAGGGTAGGAAGGGCCATCCTCCCACACTGTTGTGTTGGGACATATGCTCATGGATGGTTTCTGTGTGTTGGGACGACTAGGGTAGGAAGGGCCATCCTCCCTCACTGTTGTACACATATGCTCATGGATGGTTTCTGTGTTGGGACGACTAGACCATCCTTCCACACTGTTGTACACATATGCTCATGGATGGTTTCTGTTGTTGGGACGACTAGGGTAGGAAGGGCCATCCTTCCACACTGTTGTTGTACATATGCTCATGGATGGTTTCTGTTGTTGGGACGACTAGGGTAGGAAGGGCCATCCTCCCACACTGTTGTACACATATGCTCATGGATGGTTTCTGGTGTTGGGACGACTAGGGTAGGAAGGGCCATCCTCCCACACTGTTGTACACATATGCTCATGGATGGTTTCTGTTGTTGGGACGACTAGAGTAGGAAGGGCCATCCTTCCACACTGTTGTACACATATGCTCATGGATGGTTTCTGGTGTTGGGACGACTAGGGTAGGAAGGGCCATCCTCCCACACTGTTGTACACATATGCTCATGGATGGTTTCTGTTGTTGGGACGACTAGGGTAGGAAGGGCCATCCTTCCACACTGTTGTACACATATGCTCATGGATGGTTTCTGGTGTTTCTCAAAGTACATCGTCACTGCACCTTCCTCACGCTTGTACATTTTCCAAAGGTCACTGGGGCGATTGGGTAGCCAAGTGGTCAAAGCGTCCCCTCTTCAAAGACCCGGGTTTGGTTCTCTTCATGGGTGCAATGTGTGAACCCCATTTCTGGTGTCCCCACCGTGATATTGCTGTAATATTGCTAAACACTATACTCACTCACTCACCAAAGGTCACAAATCGGTGCTTATTTTCATAACATAACGAGTAACACAACAGTCTCGGTGGTCTGTCACACGGACCCGGAAACAAACATATCCAAGAAAGCCCATCCAAGTCTAGATTATGTGGAAAGTCTAGATTTCCACTGTTTCAGGCTGAAAATGAAGAAAGTCTCAGGGCTCCTTTTCATTATTCAGAGCTCCAGATAAGATTTAGCTCATGTGGGTACTTTACCCACTGTATTTTTTTGGAGTGGGTATTATGAATGTTGAGTGGGTATTTCATTTTCCGTTACCCACTGCTTTCAAATATGTGCGTATTTCAGTCATTTTACTCACCTAAGTATTGCGTCATTGAGTAAGTTTACTAAGCAGGTATGTTCTGCCTTAACAACTTAAACATAATGGAAATGATTTCATAAAAAATCACTCATCCTAGGCTGACAGTACAACACTTGTCCTATACTAACAATACAACTTGATAGCAATCGATGTCTTTTTCATTACGCAAGCGATTTTTAAAAATATATTCCGTATGCATTTGTTTTAAACTTTTTGCGTATCTAACATTTTAATTGCGTAATTAGTACGCAACAATTATTTTTCAATGCGTAATTGGAAATTTTCTATGCGTATTTTACCCGGATACGCAGCTTATCTGGGCTTCTGCATTATATTTTATATTTTTGTATTTTAAACAGTTTTATATGTAAAATATGTTCATTTCAGAGACTATAGTAGTCTACAGTCTCGGTTTTTATGGCTATATCTCTATGGCATGAAGTAATGTCACAAATACAGAATTTCACAGTTGTACAATGTCCATGTAAGGCTCCGAACTTGTCAGAAACCATAAGTCTATAATCGACATCTATTGTGTCCATGTCCAACAATGTCAATGTGCAATAAGAACGGAAATATTAATGTTGAAGATGTAGAGCAGAGCTGGAGTTGTGGCAGAGTGGCTTCCTCTACGACGAGAGAAGACGAGGGGTGCTAGCTAAAGCTGCTGGTCAACTGGCCCGAATCTGTGCCGTGCTCACGGCACTCAAGAACGGACTGGACCTATCTGCACGTGGGTATGGCGCCCAGGTACTGCCATCCACGGTCATAACATCAGACACCGTTGACTCCGCGAGGCAGGTGAGAATATTGTGTCCAGCATACACCATTAGCTGTCGGGACGGTGGGGTAGCCCAGACCCGGGTTCGATTCCCCGAATGGGCAGAATGTGTGAAGCCCATTTCTGGTTTCCCTCCCTTGTTGGAATATTGCCAAAAACGGCGTAAAACTAAACTCACCCACTCAGTCAATCAATCAATCAGCTGTCCCGCACTGGGGAGTGGGTTTGTGTTTTTATTGAAGTATTTATTCCCCAAGGGTGACGACGTTTACAGCGTTGTTATAAGCACGAATATATGCTTTGTGGTGGTATACGTGGGACTGAGATATAGAAGCCTATAATCAGAGCGTATTTAATCGAACCCGCAAGCCTTAAGAACTAGAGGCCGCAACTCCGCACAGTAACACAATGTCCCCGTGTAACCGTAGCACCTTCTCCTTTTGAACAAAAATGATAAACAAAGGTACATACATGCAGCTTCGTGCACCATATTATTATATTATATATTTTTATATATTTGTATAGCGCCAGCTCAGCTGCTCAAAGGCGCTTTGTTTTTCCCTCGATCATTGGATGTCAGTCTCAAACGGCATATCGTATTATCAATCTAAACTCCCTGGGGATCATACTCTTGCAGCCACTAGGCGCACCGAGTTAATGTGGCTTTCCCATCCATTGTTAGTTTGAAGACACTGTGCATACCGTGATATTGTTTTCTGCCATTCCTTTATCTTACCTTCATATAAAATACTTTAATTTCATTGGTCAATGACGCTTTAACAAGTTTATATTAAACTCCTCCCAGGAGGGTGACAACTGGAAAAAATATGAAATTAAAGAATTTTATATGAAGGTAAGATAATATCTCGTGTTACTCCCCAAATGGGTACAATGTGTGAAGCCCATTTCTGGTGTCCCCCGCCGTGATATTGCTGGAATATTGCTAAACAGCGGCGTAAAACTAAACTCACTCTCGTGTTATTTTTCCGAAGCTATTAAAAGGTGTAACTGTGCTGTCTCAACTAGTTTCCTTATCACGTGTTTATAGGCCAACAGACGTTCTGGGAAAGGTGGAACTCTCAGCTTACCAATTAAGAGTCCGACAGTCTGAAACTGCGACTTGCCTAATTACGTTTCAGATAATCGCCTGAAGTTTGCCGGATTGATGTCCGATTTCGGTAATTCTGATTGGGTGCAGCGAATGTTGTTATGCGATGAAGCACTGTTATAGCTATAGTTTTGATGGTTTGTATATAATAAGTCTGTGATTGGCAGTGCAGTGCAAAATTAGCCTCAGCGTGTTACGGTGACACAGACCACCACGTGACATGTTTCTCATAACAACCCCGTCCCACCCTTTGGATATGACTGTTTGGGACCGTTCTTAATCTATGGCTGGGGGAGTGGGGTTTTTTTAATGAATTTAGTGTGTGTGTGTGTGTGTGTGTGTGTGTGTGTGTGAGGGGGAGTTCATTTTGTTAGGGGGCACAAATTATGTTCACGTGTACTAGGGGGTCATCAAATTTGTATGCTTAATAATTATGGGAAGGGAGGGGGTTCAATGATTTTGTACATGACATACGGGGTGTGGGTGGGTGGGCCTTACTTTGTTCATTAATTTAGGGGAGGGGTCATTCACATTGTGCATGCTTTTCCTTAAAAATCATCATCATCATCCCCCGACGCCAAACAAACACACACACACGCACACACGCACACACGCACACCAGCCATAAATTATGAACGGTTCCTTAGTCCACCATCTATAATTGCTTCCATAATGGTTGTTACCAAATTTTGTTACCTCCGATATGTTTCGTCAACTGAACTCAAAGAATCCTTTTTGTTGTGTTGGTGAATTTTATTCGAATAGATCTCTTAAACTCTCATTAGTCGAGTTTCATAAGGTTGGCTATCTCCGGTGAGTTGTACGATCTTATCACAGACATAGGGTTTATTTTTGAATTGTTCTGCTCCAAAATACATGTAGGACCAAGTTCTACATGACAGCCTGTGAATGTTGTTCAGAGCCTTGATAAGCAGTACTGCAGCTACGTCCAACAAATATAATGTACCCTGCAGAGAGCAGGCGAACGAGTAACTGATATCATCATCAACAATCCACATCCTCGGTGTGGCGACACCAACCAGTCAATCCCAAAACCTCGGATCTCGATCCCGGCTTGTGCGACAAGCTTGATGTACTGGGAACCTATTCAGTTTGGCAATACAAAACAGCAGGGACTTATGGGTATGTTTCCTTTCAGATCCTGATGTATCTGATCAACCAGAAGATGTCGTTCCTACCCAACGAGGAAAGCCTGGGCGAGGACAACACGTGGGAGGACATGCAGGATAGGAACGACGTCAGCCACGACACTTCCTTCATCGACGGCCCGCCTCAAGTAGGCCACAAGCACGTGCAAGAGACGATCTTCATGCCCCAGGTGGGGAGAGTGGGGCGATGGACGGAGGAGGGACTGTCGATCACACCAGGAAGGGGTCAGTCAGGAAAAAAGTCGAATATGGATTTTCAGACATCAACTTACTCCAAAGCGCAAGAAACATCTTCCGGTGGCTCTGTGTACATGTCAAGTGGCGATTCCAGATCGCCGTGGATGGTACATTCCTCAACAGAAAACGAGCAACATGCTGTTGATATTGTCCGATGCAAGCGACCGCGACACGATGATGGAGACAGAGGTAAGGTACTTGGAGCAGTTAGGGAGCAGCACAAGGTTCACAAGGAGGTGGCCGTTATTACCGTTGACGACGAGGGCAGCGGTGACGGTGACAACCTGGAGGAGGGTACAGACAGTGCTGTCATACATATCAATGCGTCAGTCACTAACATGCCCCAGGGCAACGAACCCTGGAGTATACAGATTCCTATCGAGGAGGACGCAGACCTTCACAATCAAGGGTTAGACCAAAAGAGCCCTAAATCTGGACTAACGCCTAGCTGTTTCCGATCGTTTAGGACGTCAGTGAATATGTTTCAGCTGACAGATGAACAGTTGTTAGTCCTCTGTGCTCACAAGATCAAGAAGCTTCTTTTACTCCCAGGTATGATAGCTTCTGCTGCGAGTATATGTCAGAAAAGACTCTTCCCACCCGTCCCGAGGGAGCTGAGGATCGAACACCCTCGCACCACACACCCAGTATGGGGAGCTCTGGCGTTTCTCAAGCGACTGGTGGGGCTGGGTCTTGGGGAGTTAGTTCATGCGCTGTACCGGATGCAGTCCATCCACTTCCGGAAGATACGACTTGAACACATGACCCGGGAGGCCAGGGACTTGTTGAAGACGGTGGGGGTGGATGAGGAGGAGTATGAGAGGTCGTACCCGAAGTTTGACGACAGTCATCTCACGTCATTTGTGCTTATTAGTGACACAGACAGAGCCATTAGACAGAGGTTAAGGGCAGACGGGCAGACTATAAACCACTCAGCGCTTGTTGGTTGCCATGGTAACTCACAGTCACATGATTCATAAACGATTTACGTATGAGTGAGTGAGTGAGCGAGTAAGGAATGAGTGTTTGAGTGTAACCCCGCTTTAAGCAATATTTTAGCAGTATCCCAGCAGGGGACACCAGAGCAGGACTAAACTACAGACGACCCCACCTATAAGGAATGTGGGTCATCTTGTTGTTGGTATGTGTGTGGCTAGTTTGCTACTTTGGTCTGGGCGGGCCTATACGGAATGTGTGGCGAAAGGTGGGTGGATGTGGGTATATGTTGGGAGCCTGGTAGACGATGTAGATCTCTAACTGAAAGCAAATCTGCATTGTCGATCACATAAAAACATTGATACTTATTGAAATCATTGCTTTAAGATTTACATTCATTGATGGTGTTAGTAGAGCTCTGTATGGAACATTTGCTTGAATAAAACAGATTGAAATACTTGTACTTGATGTGTCAGCCATGGGTAGCAACTGGTGGGTGTGTTTCTCAACAGCTGTGTTCAGACATTGATTTTCAAATATACACAAAGAACTTATTTAAACACCACCTGTACTTTTGCAATGATAGGTTTTCAACAGGTACATGGTGACCATGATGGAAAAACCTGAGTTTTTCTGACCCGTATGATCCTTGACCCATAAATAACGACCAAATGATTGGAATCCATGTTGAATTTATGATGACAATTGCTCATTTTTTTTTTTTAAAAACATGTCTGTACAAGTATGGCCTTGGAATGTTTAATGTTGAATTTTTTTGTGAATGTGAACATTCAAAATGTCATTTTATATGTTTTACACGAGTCAAGGTCAATACCGAGTGTAAACTCCATGTGACTGTATGACAGACAGCACTCTCCTCCTCATACCCCCTGTCAGACTCCTGATCCTGATAAGGGGCAGTCTATGCCATTCCTCATGTACAGCAGCTTCCAATTGGCCCAGGTTCTGTACAGGAGGATCCCTTTGTTGCACACGACAACCAAACATGTTCCAGATATGATCCAAAGGGTTAAGATTGGGCTCATTCTATCGTGAGATATGTCAGGGGGTGCTTAACTAAGTCCTGGGGAAATCTAGACTTGCTTCATTTGGGGCTTTAGCAAATTTGCAGAAAGTCCTGGAAGCAGGTGTTGTGTGGGATGAGCAGACACATACAACCAGACAGGTCAACCATGGGGAAACAACAACAGATATTCATGTTTTTAAGATGTTTTATTAAGAATCTTGATACATCTTTCTATTAACCAGATCATAGATATTTCACTTAAACTAGTCAGAACTTGAACATCCATAGTTTTGTGAATAACTGGTAGAAAAATAGTATGAGACAATATACTATGTAAACAGGTACCATGAAAATGGTATATTGCCATGTATAACATTCTCTACAGTGATTGGTTAGGCTGTACCAAGATAGCCACCAGTTACCATCACTATAATTGAGGCCAAGACCAGTGTCTCTCCTTACTGTCTGCTATTCTTACAGCTGTAGCTTCTGTCACACTTATACAAGGAAATATACACACAGCCTCATAATCAACAGGAATGTTTGTGGCAGAAAAATATTGATTGCCGATGTGACTAAAAATCTTACCAGGAATGTCCATAATAAACACCGTCAGTTGCTGGGGCAGCACATTTCTCTTGGTATATCGCATCAACTCTGGCATTTAGTCATTTTTTATGTTTTGGATATTGGCTGCCAAAATACATAACAAGACTCTTAGCCTGACTTTACAATGAAACCTTACCTTACTCTATGTAATACTTGGGAAAGACTTGACAAGATCTCCACGTATTACCTATCTGAACCTAAATATGATTTATATCTTGTTGTCGTGTCCTTTCTGCAGGTCCACATTCAGTATAACAATTTCGTGATAGTTTCTTGGCATGGTCAACGTGCCCTGGTCAAAACAGGATCAAATTTAAAATTATGATGCACAGTAAATACCATTAGCATCCTAGTTAGGCCATGATAACCCTGTGACATTTGCAAAAATGTTAATATCATAAACAGCAACAGAAGAATTAGCCAGAGATACATCCAGATTCCAAGCTGGAGATTCTCTGATTGCGGTCAGAATCAGAGTTGTCTCCCCTTGTTCTGGAGTTCTTCCCATTATTGGGAGATACTTTCACAAGCTGAACCCGACCACACCCAACAGAGCCCTGCCTGCTCAACACAGCAGTCCTTCAGTAGTTCCAACCTGAGACCATTATTACAGGGTCTCTGTTTTCACATACTTTGTTGGCACGACATGAGGAACCAGGACAGGAGACAGGGTATTTGTCACGATGTAATACACATGGTTGCTCAGAAGCGACTAATATAGGAGTGAACACTCTAGGGTGTGTAAACAGACGCAAGCCTTTCCTTGTCCTGGGGCATCTTAACCATTAATATGTACATGTATGGAGTAGAATTTCTGAAGCCCACCACTTCCAGCTGATGTATCATATATTGAGGTCCAGTGTCTTCCAGCTGTGTTTGACCTGGAGTACGATTTGCTATTCTTCTCACATATGATAACCTGACAACAACTGCACACCTTCAATACCAATGAGGAGGACTCAATATGGGGCATCAATTCAGGGCCAAAACAGGACTGTAATAATGATTTAGATTATATTCAGCTTAACCACCAGCAAGCATTCATTACATTTTTGTTTTCATGAGACCTTGTATCATTATAGATACCTCTTGCTCAACAGTATAATGTAGATCATCACTGTGAAGTTGTTCTTCATGGCAGGTAGACACATACAACCATTAGAAACATAACATTCTGTGACGCTGGAAACATATAAGTGATGGTTGAAATATTTTCATCAAAAGCAGCATAAAGCGATATGTTTGTGGAAATAAATATTGTGAATAGTTATACAAGATGCTGGTTATAAAAAGTAGATACAGTAATAAAATGGTGCTTGTTCCGTCAAGCAGCTAGATGGAGAATATTACAAAATATCATGTTAGTTTTTCTCCAACCCTTATGCTACAATAATTATTATTTGAACATATAAAAATAAAAGCATCGATGGACATCACTTGCATGCATATCAACAAAATATGTATCACAGATAATAACTTCTCACATATCTCTCAAGACACAACCTGCAAGACAGACATATTGATAGTAAAACAAGAGGAACACTATTGCATTGTGGGTACAATTGCAACATCAACAGACATATTGCAACAACAAAAAACTACATACAGACTAGGCTCTATATTACATGAAACCTCCATGTGTTTTTGAATAGTTAGATTTACTAAAGGGAGATAACTCTAATGAATTATTTCCTTACTGAAGGGATGCAGCACACTTGTTGATTTCAAAGGCAAACATTGCGAAGTAAGGTTTTAACTTTACTTTTACACTGGATACAGCGGAACTTGAGTAATACATACTACAGGTATGACATATTGCTGATGAACCTTAAAACAATGTTGCCTCCCGAGCTACAAATCCTGTGTGAGTGATAGCAGATGTGGATGCACAGTATGGAGAAAGTGGACGGAACGATGAAGCCTGCAGCGGCACAGAAGCAATAGCTTAAAGGATAATGTCTGCAGGTGACAGTTGAGTGACCAGACATTGTTCCCTCAAAACCACAGGATTGACGGTTGAAATATGATACAAAATTGCCAAATAATTATTTTAGTTAGTTTATTGGGACTGCTTGGGTAAGAATATGAACAAAAGAAAGTGGTTGTTTGAAAGCATCTTGTAAAGATGGAGTAACTTCTCTCCATTGTTACATATATTTCACATGAACAAAAACGAAACATGGTTCTAGATAAATATACACAAGCACTGATGCCGGACTGATACTGTGTAAGTTTCAGTAAAAAAATAAAAAAAGAACAACTCTTAAAATGTTTTCAAAGAATTTGGACAGATTAGAAAAAATGATGTAACTACAAAATGGAAACAAAATCCATTGTTAATAATTTTAATCAGTAATTGATACCAGCAAAGTTTAGGCTTTGACAAAATGGAGAATTAATGCATTTCAAACAAAAAGTGTGAGATGATTTCAGTGACAAGTCATTGGAGTAAATATATAATCCAGGCAGGTTGGTGAATGAATTGTTTTGGATGAAATGCCTGGGAAATATCAAAGTTGCTGTCTCGTGATGACCTATGAGGTCAAAGGTCTCATGGATGTCACACTCAGTCGTTGGGTCTCCTTGAAGTCTGTGTGTCCTATCACCATCTCACTGAAACACAGGAAAGGTACAAACTATCATTGATCAACAAACTGCCTGTCTGGCTGGTCGTCTTCCTGTCAGAGTAAAGTAGGTTGATCCTCAGTGCACACGTCCCGTTACTGATGTCTGATGGGATTCACCTGTTAATCTTCACACACTCACATGTCATCAGTATATATTTGTATCTTGTTTACTAGTGACGATTAAGTAATCGTAATGGAAAGTGAGTGAGTATGGTTTTACGCCGCTTTTAGCAATATTCCAGCAATATCACGGCGGGGGACACCAGAAATTGGCTTCACACCTTGCATAATGGAAAGAGCCGGTGAGAAATCTTCAGGCTTAAAGTAATGCAAGTTACAAGTAACCAATGTAGTGAAAACTTCAGGCTTAAAGTAATGCAAGTTACAAGTAACCAATGTAGTGAAAACTTCAGGCTTAAAGTAATGCAAGTTACAAGTAACCAATGTAGTGAAAACTTCAGGCTTAAAGTAATGCAAGTTACGAGCATCCAATGTAGTGAAAACTTGAGGCATAGAGTAATGCAAGTTACAAGTAACCAATGTAGTGAAAACTTCAGGCATAATGCAAGTTACATGTCTCATGGTGTACAGTACACCTTGTGTGTGTCTGAATGGACAGTCACAGTGACTGGTGCATGTTGTGGGTACTGTATGAACCTTGCTTGTTCCTGAGTGTAAAGGTATTTACCCCCAAATGGGAGCACTTAGTACCAAGCACTATCACTTACCAGATCAAATCATCTTAACAGAGGTTGTTTAAAAATTACATTGAATATCAAAATGTACAAAGCTGATAATTGATTGGTTCAAGATCCGATGCAACATCTACTTTGATTGGTTAGTCAAAGTTACCCAGGGTTCACCTGACATGACTCTGATTGGAAGGTATGCCAGATTTTGACAATTATGTCAGAATAACTGACTGACTGACTGACTGAGTTTAGTTTTACGCCGCTTTTAGCAATATTCCAGCAATATTGCGGCGGGGGACACCAGAAATGGGCTTAACACATTGTGCCCATGTGGGGAATCGAACCCAGGTCTTCGGCGTGACGAGCCAACGCTTTAACCACTAGGCTACCCCACCGCCCCATCAGAATAACAGGTGTGTTTGTTATGAGATTGTACAATAATAAACATATGACAGAGACTACACCAACTAGCTCAACATGAAAGATCTTGTGTAAGTGAAGACATAACTGTTTTCAGAGAGCATTTGTTGTACACTGTAAACAAGGACGAGTTTTCCCATTGAAGCAGCAGTAAAATCTTTTTCAATTCCCACCTTACCCCAACAGGAGTGAGACTGTTTCTCAGACCACTTTAATCAGCAATTGTAGTTTGAGTTCAACCAACAATAGAATCAAACATTGTACTTTTCGGGTGCATAGACTTTGATTATGACTAAACACATTAATCCACCTACTCTCAAAAGTGAAGTGGTTATAATGATTCAAAATTTCATTTAAAGAATTTATTGATGAAAGGTGTATTGACAAATTTTTACCTTTCACCTTGATTGGCCTTTGTTTTTATAGCACAAATACTGATTATTGACTGTATGATTCATATGTATAGAATAGAGATTACTAAACGATTGTCTGTCAGATACCATTTAAGTTACAACTCGCTTTCGCTTGTTAAATACGTTTTGAAACAACTCGTAAGATAAATGGTATCTGACAGACACGAGTACAGTAACCTGTTTCTTACACACCATAAAATCGCACCATTTTATGGTCGAATAGATTCAAATTTCATATTTTCCCATCGTAATACACAACACAACGTTTTATGAATGAGTGACATCACTTGGCTTCCTAATCACTACTCATCCCCATGGTGACCCTCCACAAAAACCTTCTGCCATATCTTAGCATCATCAAGGCAATAGTGATAATGAAAACTATATAAGATCACAGAAAATTAATTAAACCCTCTAAAACGATGATGTTACCATGCAAATGTGCATGATTTTAATTCATGCAAGTGTAAAATATTTGAGCGTGTGACGTCATCGTTATCGCTTGGTGGTTGTCGTCATCAGAAGATTGTTTTGGATATCTCTGAACATTGGGGATCTGTATTTGTGTACCAGTTTACGTTCAATGTTCTCCCATCGACCGGAGCCAAAACTATTGAGTGTGTGTAATTAGGTGCACCCAGTGTGCTTGAATGTGACATTGCTGAGGTTACGTTCACTGTCAATGGGGGACTACTGTTCTTTGCCACATCCTCCTCGTTTTCCCGAGCCAGAAACTGCCACTTGGAATGTAATGGAATTTATGGAGTTTTCAGTATGAAATGTGAGTTGATTACATCCTGTATGTTATCAAGACACAAACTTTGCATTATCATGCGTCGGAGGAATATCTGGAGCAATGACTTATGTGTAGATCAACCGTTCCTGTACATGTTCGATTGAATAGAAAGGACGTGTGCAGCCATTTGCACTCATGAAGCCTTGCAAAACGTTCCATGTTGTACATTGTTTCAACGAGTGTGTTTTGATTCTGATTGTCATGAGTGAATTTGATAACATTGGAATCACATAGTATCTCGGAGCTGGAAGTGGGTCTTCATCATGTTTATCAATGAAAAATGTAATCTTCATCAATGCATCAAAGAAACAATGAGGCAAATCGATCTCACAATGGACAGGCACTGACGTTATCGTGTCAGGTATTTTTGCAAGACGACACATGACACTTGTCGCATCTCTCCAATGTTGTACATTTTGAATATTCGAAGGGAATCCCGGGCTTTATCTCTAACGGTGATTTTCACATAATTGTTTACATAGGTATCACTGATTGTTCGAGCCATTTTGAATTCATGACTAGAAATTTTAATAAAAGGAATTAGAAAATAAATAGATTTGTGTTATATTTATTCTACTTGTGACTCATTGTATAAATACCTGTTTATGTTGCAATCGCGAAAATAACAGGTAGGTGTAAAGGGGTATCTTTTGCATGAGTAACAGGTTTCTGTTCGATTGAAGCATGAGTAACTTATCAATGAATTTTAATCAGGAAAGTAGTCCGTCATAACCTGACCCTAGGTCATCACCATGGCCAATCACGGGATTAGAAATCGATCTCGCACATATGTGTGATACCAGTTTTCTCACATGGGTTTCTCACCCACGGGTGTGTAAGAATGACGCTTCTTCTGTGCACATGTCAGTTAAATGATTTGTATACATAAGCAACATGACCCCCTGCCAACATTATGTCAGTATTCTTGGTGACATCCACAATTGTATCTCAATTGTTTCAGGACAGTCCCTGCGAAGAAGTCATTGGGTACTGATAGAATAAAAAAAACCATATTTCTCTTTGCTGATCCCCTCCCCAATATTTCTGTGTACCCCCTCCCCACCAGCCATGTGCCTTCCTGTCCCTCCCCCCCCACACAGTGTGGAAAACATGTTCCTCACAACATTCTCCCCCATACCTGTAGTTGATTTCTCCATCTCCATCCTTGTCCAGTTCCTCAATCAGTGATGCTATTTCTTCCTCCGTCAAATTAATACCAGTTTCCTGGAAAATAGTATATTCAACAATTAATATTGAACTCATGAGGGTTTCAAAGCCAACTTATTTCAAGATAAGATTATATTATCTAAATACAGCCTTAATTATAAACAATGAAGCAAAACAGTTGTTAGGAAAACTGAACACTTATATCAGAATGTTAGAATGTTACGACATCTATGACATGCTTGCAGAATATACATTTGTTGATCAGGGTGCTTGCTGACATCGGGACATGAAGATGTGATGAATATTTCTTGCAGCCAAAATTCCTATTTTTGATTGTGTCATGCTATTACTTCAACAAAATAAGCCAACTGGGCAATACATCCAGATAAAACATGAAGTTTGGCTGTGAAGCTGTGCAGTGAGCGAGTATTATTATAATGCTGCTTGTATCATTATTCCATCCCGCCTGGGGACACCATGAAACAGTTTCATACATGTACCCATGTAGTCAGCCAAGGCTCCTCGATCCCAAATGCCTGTTGTTGAACATGTAATCTATAACCAGCTGTGCATGGACACACATGGATTTATTTGCAGAGTCTAACTGAAAGGATCAGATGTTCTCAATAATTGTCAAATTTATTTATGCAGGGCTAAGGAAGCTTATAGTTAAAGTTGAAGTGATTCACACATTTGTTTTGATAACAACATTTACACAAAAACTCATTGCTATAGACTTATCTGACCCGTAAATAATTAATATACTCCAACATGGTTAGATTTCTATGTCAGTCTCCAACTTCTTCTATATTGTGAACCATTTATCACTTTGATATTTCTAATACCCATTAGAAATATTTCAGTGATAATAAAGAGAAAAATAAGACACTGCTTCATGATGATATTTTCCTTAAGTTAAAACACAATATGATAATCATAACACTCTAGATGCACAACCTTTCTCAGTGGAAGAAGTTACTTCATGCAACAATTTTCAAATGTTATCCGAGATCTGATTGGTCAGTTGATATCGCTAACACCAATTCATCAGTACACACAAGCCTCCACCAAGATATGCAAGCCTCCACCAAGAGAATTAATTGTATGGGCAGCAATGCAGCAGAGAAACAGAGGTGGCACCAACAGGTGGCACTGTGTTCACACTAAAAACCAAGCAACACTGGGATGACTAGAGGTCCTTCACAATGTCAAGATGGACAGCAACAACTCACACTTTCCATTTTGGTTTTACACAATTCCAATTAATTTTAACCCAAATTTATAGGTAACATTCAGCACCAAAAGCCAATTGCTGTGTTGAAAATAGGAGAAATACGGATATTAATTTTGTTTTTTCAAAATAGAAATGAATTGGTCTGGCTTCACATGCACGTGTAAGTCCATGACAACACCCAGAGAGTAGACAGATAGTATTAGAGGTTTAAACACATTACTTCAATTGTGTTCAGTCAAAATCATGAATGAATTAATGATATGAATAATATGATTTTCGTTCCCTTAAATATTTGATAAGATCTGATTGTTGAAACAGTGAATGACTGTAAGACTACATCAGCCCAAAGGTCATAAAGCAAACAGATTTTATGGTCTTCTGCTGTCAAAGTTCACGGTTGGACTTTGTGAGAGATTTGAGAGTGCTTATTAGGGTGACTACAGTAAGGATATAACACTGAAAGCAGGTGGGACGCCACAAAGACAAACACAACAGATATAAACATATGAAAAACCTGAACATTCTTTATAAAATATGATTTATATACATATATATCAGTTTATCCTTCATAATAGGCATCAGGCATTTAAGTTGCACATTGCTTTTCAATATCATCAAAATTACAAATGACAAGTTCCATCAGGAAATATTGACTAGTTTGTTACTACAGTCATGGAAGTTAGTCGACAACAATGATACAACTATTTGTTTGGGTTTATACAATCCCAGCAAATAGTCAGGGACATGAAGAGGATATTCAGGGTGTGGGTGCATGGTGTTGAAGGCCAGTCAGCAATATTCCACCTATGTCTGCCCGTATATAGTCAGGATATCCTAACCCAAGTCAGCCATTGTAACCATCCAATCCTCATTTAATCAGCTGGTACAGTGACCCAGGTGAGATGGACCTGCTGCCAGAGACCCTGTGGGTACACAAGACGAGTGAGCGAGTATGGTTTTATGCCGCTTTTAGTAATATTCCAGCAATATCATGGTGCAAGACACCAGAAATGGCCTTCACACATTGTACCCATGTGGGGGAATCGAACCCAGGTCTTCAGCATGACAAGCAAATGCTTAACCACTAGGCTACCCACAAGAGGAGGATACAACTCTCAACACTACAGGGCTGTGCCCCGCTGCAACATAGTGTGGTTATAACACAGGCTGGACATAGACAATATTAAGAGTTCAGTGGTACACAAAAGCAAAGTCTCCACACGGGCAAACCAGGGTTACCTTCTGGAATTTCTAGTGAAATAAACAAATAAACAACAGAATATAGACAACAAGGATGTAAATAATCAGATTTGAAGGAAGTTCATCAAAGTGAAGTTGGGATAGGTAACACAGTATTTACCCATTTTACGAGCTGCTTGTCGAATGTGAATAAAGTTGGTTGAAAACATGTCATGGTTCAAACTATATCAGATAAGATGCTACAGCTTCTGTATATAGATAGTGTATGTAATGTTACTATTGTTGTGGAGACAACACAGACACCCGTCATACACAGTGAGGTGGATACAGACAATATCTGACCATCTGTGGCTGATACATGCAGCATGCAGATTCACATCTCAGGCAGCAGACAAATTTTTCAGTTCAACACCTAATGATTTGTACCTTATATTTTCTTTGTTATGATTATCTGATCAAACTTTGTATTAAGTACATTGTACAATGGTATTTTGCAAAACATACATTAGAGTTTTCATTCCAGAAAGCAATGTTAGCACTAAAACAAGTGTCAAGTCCAAACTTTAACATAGACTTCTAATAATCATGAAACTTGAATCACTTCATGTCATGGGTCCCTGAGGCAAATCCTGTCCGTAGAATTAGAACTAAACCCCTAAAATCCAGATCACCATCCCTACCCCTACATTACCTGCAACCCACCCCTCCTCCCAAGTCCACTACCCTTCCCCTCCTACCTACCCCTACACCTGTCCAGCTTCCCTCCTATCTTCCCCTACACCTGTCCAGCTTCCCCTCCTATCTACCCCTTCCCCTCCTATCTTCCCCTACACCTGTCCAGCTTCCCCTCCTATCTTCCCCTACACCTGTCCAGCTTCCCTCCTATCTTCCCCTTTACACCTGTCCAGCTTCTCCTCCTATCTTCCCCCTACACCTGTCCACCCTTCCTCTCCTATCTTCCCCCTACACCTGTCCACACTTCCCCTCCTATCTACCCCCTTCCCTCCTATCTTCCCCTACACCTGTCCAGCTTCCCTCCTATCTTCCCCCTACACCTGTCCAGCTTCCTCCTATCTTCCCCTGCACCTGTCCAGCTTCCTCCTCCTCTTCCCCTACACCTGTCCACCCTTGCCCTCCTATCTTCCCCTACACCTGTCCAGCTTCCCTCCTATCTGTCCCCTTCCCTCCTATCTACCTCTACACCACCCTGTCCAGCTTCCCCCTACCTACCCCACCTTCCCTCCTACTCTACCCCTCCACCCCTCCCCTCCTACCTGTCCAGCTTCCCCTCCTATCTACCCCTACACACCTGTCCAGCTTCCCTCCTTTCTTCACCCTGTCCAGCTTCCCTCCCTATCTACCCCCTTCCCCTCCTACCTACCCATACACCTGTCCAGCTTCCCTCCTATCTACCCCCTTCCCCTCCTATCTTATCTCCCTACACCTGTCCACCCTTCCCTCCTATCTTCCTCTACACCTGTCCACCTGTCCTTCCTTCTCCCTGTCCACCCTTCCCTCCTATCTTCCCCCTACACCTGTCCAGCTTCCCCTCCTATCTACCCCCTACACCTGTCCACCCTTCCCTCCTATCTTCCTCTACACCTGTCCACACTTCCCTCCTATCTACCCCCTACACCTGTCCAGCTTCCCTCCTATCTCCTCCTTCCCCTACACCTGTCCAGCTTCCCTCCCATCTACCCCTTCCCCTCCTGTCTACCTCTACACCCGTCCAGCTTCCCTCCTATCTACCCCTACACCTGTCCACCCTTCCCTCCTTCCCACCCCTACACTTGTCCAGCTTTCCCTCCTATCTACCCCAATACCTGTCCAGCTTCCCCTCCTATTTACCCCCCTATACCTGTCCACCCTTCCCTCCTACCCACCCCCTACACCTGTCCACCCTTCCCCTCCTATCTTCCCCCTACACCTGTCCACCCCTTCCCCTCCTATCTACCCCTACACCTGTCCACCCTTCCCCTCCTATCTACCCCTACACCTGTCCACCCTTGCCCTCCTATCTTCCCCTACACCTGTCCACCCTTCCCCTCCTATCTACCCCTACACCTGTCCACCTTCCCCTCCCATCTACCCCTACAACTGTCCACCCTTTCCCTCCTATCTTCCCTACACCCAAGCAACCCTTCTGTCCACCGTGTGTTCCAGAGCTGAGACCTCACCTCCAGCCCCTGTATAAACTCTTCATGAGTGACACTCATGCTCTTGTCCTTGTCGAACTTGTTGAAGAAGTCGACCAGCCTCAGGTCATGCTTTTCGATGTAGGAGGCTAGCTTCATCATGGGTGGGATCCTGGCTTTAGGTTTCAGAGGCGGTTCCATGCCTCCATGCCACATCTTGATGCCCGGGATCTGCTCCTGAACCTGCTTGAAAATTTCTGTGAAGTCCTCGTTCACTAAAATATCCTGGAAGATGGGAGGTTGGAGAGAGTCAGTGAGTCATTAAGTAAAGTTTTGGAAATACTCCAACAGTATCATAGCGAAGGTTACCCATGCAGGTAAATGAACTGAGATAAATATGGTAGTATGACCACATATCACCTATGTGTCATATATCATAGCAAATGTTGACCATTTGAACCTTTCACTTTGCTATTTGAACAACTTGCATATTTTATTCATATAATCATATATGACTAAATCAGTGAAGATCCAGGTTAGAATTAATCTTCAGTAACCCATGCTTGTCATAAAAGGCGACTAACGGGATCGGTTGGTCAGGCTCGCTGACTTGGTTGACACATGTCATCGTTTCCCAGTTGCGTAGATCGACACTCTTGCTGTTGATCACTGGATTGTCTGGTCTAGACTTGATTATTTACAGACCGCTGCCATATAGCTGGAATACTGAAGAGTGCAGCATAAAACTAAACTCACTCACTCATATAAGACTATTATAATAAATATGTAATTTTTGGAGTAAAATTGATATTTTATACTTATCCTGACTCATGCTCTTTTTGCTTGTCTTCTTCTTCTTGCGAACATAGTGGAACACTTGTATCTCCCTAATTGAAGCTCCCTTCAATTTAAAATCACTAATTAGTATTCACCACGAGTTACCTCCTTTCCACAAGCTCGGGAACGAGGGCGCCACCTCTACCCATGTGCCTCACTCTCTCCTCATATACTGAGCCCAACATTTGAATTTACAGGGAAATCCAAAGTGTTATTTGGGGAGGATGGGAGGGCTGACCTCATGAGTCAGGATAAGTATAAAATATCAATTTTACTCCAAAATTACATATTTTTCCTTATCCTGACTCATGCTCTTTTGCTTGTAGCATCCTACTGGAACGGAGGTGGGAATATCTAATACTTTGGATTTTTAATAATTAGTGATTTGAACTGTGATGATTGTAATAACCCTATGGGAACTTCATAAAGGCACTGAACTGATGAATTCCTGCTGCTAACTTATCAGCTGCCATATAAAAGGTTATTACCATGTACTTATTATGATAAAGTATATATAACATTAATACAATGCTTAAGACTAATAGACTTAAGCTTGTTAATATGCTAGTATAAACTCCTTAGAGTTTGTTAGCTAAAATACTTTAAGATATAACATAGTACTAAGCTTAAGATATGATTAAACTTAAGCTAATTATATAATAGCAAACTCTTTAGAGTTTGTTAGTTAATATACTTATATGATATAGATATAATGCTGAGCTTAAGATATGAATAAGCTTTAGCTACATATATAATAGCAAAAACTCTGTAGAGTTTGTTAGGTAATATATTTTTATAATATGAGTATAGTACTGTGCTTAAGCTATAATTAACTTAAGCTACATATATAATAGCCAAACTCTGTAGAGTTTGTTAGCTAATATATTTTTATAATATGAGTATAGTACTGTGCTTAAGCTATAATTAACTTAAGCTACATATATAATAGCCAAACTCTGTAGAGTTTGTTAGCTAATATATATTTATAATATTAGTATAGTACTGAGCTTAAGATATAATTAACTTAAGCTACATATATATAGCAAAACTCTGTAGGGTTTTGTTAGCTAATATATTTTACAATATGAGTATAGTAGTGTGCTTAAGATATAATTAACTTAAGCTACATATATAATAGCAAAACTCCGTAGAGTTTGTTAGCTAATATATTTTACAATATGAGTATAGTAGTGTGCTTAAGATATAATGAACTTAAGCTACATATATAATAGCAAAACTCCGTAGAGTTTGTTAGCTAATATATTTTTACAATATGAGTATAGTATTGTGCTTAAGATATTATTAACTTAAGCTACATATATAATAGCCAAAAACTCTGTAGAGTTTATTAGCTAATATTTTTATAGTGTAACCATAGTACTAAGCTTAAGATAAGATTAGACTTAAGCTAAATGTATATAGCAAAATAAACTCCTTAGAGTTTATTAACTAATATACTTTTATGTTAAAAACATAGTACTGAGCTTAAGTTATGATGAAACTTAAGCTATATATATATAATAACAAAACTCACGAAGAGGTTTTGTTAGCTAATACCTTTATAATGTAAACATACTGCTTAAGATATGATGAAACTTAAGCTAATTGTATAAAAGCGAAACAACCCTTTAGAGTTTGTTAGCTATGATATAAACCTAGTATTGAGCTTATGAAGGAAAACTTAAGCTACATATATAATAGCAAGAACTCCGTGAGAGTTTGTTAGCTAATACATGTTATAATGTAACCATAAAGCTTAAAATATGATGAAACTTAAGCGAAAATATATAATAGCAAAACCCTCTTTTAGAGTTTTGATAGCTAATATACCTATATGATATAAACATAGTACTGCTTAAGATATGAATAAGCTTAAGTTACATATATAATAGCTAAAACTCTGTAGAGTTTGTTAGCTAATACATGTTATAATATAACCATATTGCTTAGAAATATGATGATACTTAAGCCAAATAGCAAAAAACTCTTTAGAGTTTGTTAGCTAATCTACTTATATGATATAAACATAGTACTAAGCTTAAGATATGAATAAGCTTAAGCTACCTATATAATAGCAAAACTCCTTAGAGTTTGTTAGCCAATATATTTTAATAATATGAGTATAGTACTATGCTTAAGGTATAATTAGCTTAAGTTAGCTATATAATAGTAAAACTCTGTAGAGTTTGTTAGCTTAATTAACTTAAGCTATGTATAAAATAGCCAAAAACTCTGTAGAGTTTGTTAGCTAATGCATTTATCATGTAACCATAGTATTACTCTTAAGATATGAATAACTTAAGGTAAATATATATAATAACAAACTCTGTATAGTTGTTAACTTATATATTGTATGATGTAATAATCATAGTACTGTGATGATAAAAGGAACTTAAGTAAATTATACATAGCATGAAGCTATTTAGTATTGTTATAAGATAAGTAAAAATCTGTTAGATTGACTTATCTTCTCCGAGGAACTGTCAGCTGTTGTGCGAGGACCATGGGATCGAATTGGTGTATACCTGAGACGTCCTCGGTGGTGATATCTCTCAGATAATGGTTTGCAACCACCATATCGGATTTCCAGAAATTAACCCTCCATTATTTCAATCACATTTGTGTAGAACAATTGTAGAAGTTAGCTTATAATATCATGAGTATTAAGCTCATGGAGGGTCGGAATAGGTCCATCCGCGATATGCACGTAGTATGACAGTTCTGATCCAAATGGAGATATAGTACATGAGACTTCACTCTATGTAAGTTGATGATAGAGGAAATAATCTGTTGCATTTTTCCTCCTGTTTGGTTTGGTGGAGATAAATTTACAGTGCTCTTGCTGGCCATCTTGATAGAATCATCGTTATCATGGGGTCCAAGTATGTCATCCAGGCGTGTTCATAAACCTCACTTGTGAGGTGTTGGAGCACTATATTCATATCCCCAGGTTGGGCGAAAATTTCCGCTTTATTCTCCAAACAGAAGTTTAGTAGGTTTACTAACCATCTAGTTGTGTTAGTCGCTTGATGAAATTCAGCTGTAGTCTGAAACGCTGTGGATTTAGATCCACTTGTATCTTTCGCCTAGGTAATTCGCTGCATGAAGTCCTTTGACGATGTAGGTGCACAACCAGGTGTGTCTGTCCTCGCTGAACTTTATGTAAAATCGCCTGACTGCCGATCCCTCGCCTTAACTTGACAGGGGACGCCTCTAACTTGAAGAAAGGCAGTCTAATCATGAATGTTCAGGTTAACTGGACTGTAAAGAGGCTTGCTCGCTCACTGATATATAGTTGTCACTTGTGACGTAAGTCTTGAACTGTGAATTGAGATCGACCTCTGTGTAGGTCGCTTGTCCCTCAGCGGTCCAATCAGAACAAGGCATTTTGATTCTGTATAATACCCGCTGCTGTGATGTCACCGGTGTAGCGGAAAAAACCCACCTTGAATAAATTCTTGTCGCCGCTTGATATTAGCATAAACGCCGGTCTTCACCGTAGCTTCCGGTTATCCGGTGACCACGGTTTCGAGGGTTAATGGTAATCGCTATGCGAAACCTCCGCCGCGAAATATCTCGCTCTGTAATTTTATGCTGGGTAGGTTATTTTCCTGGTTGTCGTGAAAGTAATTTCAGTTTTGAATATAATTCCGACTTCCTTATATATAAGGGTATAAACAACTTGCAAGTTGTGAGCTTGTAGACTGTATACATGAATGTATCGTCATAATTGTAGAATTAACGTTGAACTTGTTGTACATATTTCTTCTCAGAAACTTTGACGATTAAGAGTTATACTCGCTGTAACAAGGCTGCTGTTCAATTTCGATATTGAATTGTCTGCAGATATGCGTAATGGTCACGCGCATGTAGATATATCGTGTATCGTCGTCCGGGATTGTATATTAGCAATTTATAATGAATAGTTGATTTCTGTGAAGATCTATGAAATGTCGCTGACTAATAATACAGCGGCGCTTGTGTTGTAAATAGCCTGAGCAATTATCTTCGCAGAGGCTTTATAGACGGCATCTGGCATACAGTTGATAATCAACTTATGTGACGCCTTGAAACGGACTGACGAGTAGCTATATATGACGAGTGGCTAGTATATGGAAACCTTGGAGGAGATTTCCTCGGTGAACGCCGAGACTTAGCGAAGTTCTCAAGTATCCCTTCTAGATCTTCTGGGTGAAGTAGACTTGGAGCCACTTAGCCTTCGTGACCATCGCTGAAGGTGTCGAGTCAAAGCCCGATTAGTATATATATATATATTTAAATATATATATGAGCTTGCTTTGTGAACAGCCTCTGTGTTTAACAGGATGTGGGATCGGCGGCGAGCGCTTGCCTGAAGTAGGGTCGCATGGATCATCTTATCATATTCAGAAGTCGTTATTACGAAGTCTGGTGATAAGTGTCTAATTGATCGTTCTAGATCTATTTAGGCCAGCGAACATACGTCCTCGTCATGGATTCAACAGAACCAATATACGATTGTAGTTCTTATACTTGATATCGATGATCAACTTGTCTATGGGTTGATCTTCTCGAGACTTGTGAGGGAACGTTGATAGTTTCAGCGAAGCTCTTGTATAGTCCCTCGATGTCCTTCTAGATTATGATGATCTGGATTCAGGTGTCGCCCGCGCATGCCTTCGCTGGCTTCCTCTGCGTCCGGTCCGAGGAACGACGATATGACCTTCGCTCGAAGGCTTCCGTGATGTCTGATGGTCCGAGTCCACATCTAGGGATGAAACCGCGATAAGGTGATGATCTATCCTGCCTTCGCGAAGTCCTTCGCGGGCTGTACATCTAGGTTCTTTCGCCCAGCGAAGGCTGTACATCTAGGTCCTTTCCGCCGCGAAGGCTGTACATCTAGGTCCTTCGTCAAGGTGGTCCGTGACTTCGCCAGCGAAGGTGACATCGTCCCTGGCTGCTACGTTGACGGGGGTGCCTCTGGGGTGCTGTCTCACGTTGGAGCCTTCGCTGCTCGGACCCTGCTACCGCAGATATAGTGGTCCTCCATGATGTTCATAATTTGTCGCATCATGTCTTCTGGGATGGTCTGCGGCGAGGTCGCCGGTGCTTTATCTGCAGTGTTAATGGAGGGGTCCACCGGAAAATCGTCCGACATCAGTGTAGAGGCATCAGGCTGCATGGTGATCTCTGCTGATGTCGCTGTAGCTGTCACCGGTCGCTTCTTGTGGCGTCGTCGGGATGATGATCAGCTGATCATCGAGAGGTCCAGGTCATCGGCTGGAACAATCTCGGTTGAGAAAGTCCTAGTAGACTTCGCTTGATTTTCCCTCAGAGGTCGGCGCTGCCCTGGGTGTCGCGGCGCCTGCGTTGAGTGTTGGTAATGATGGGACCCTCAGGACGATCATCGCATATCTGCGTTGGTACATCAGGCTGCATGCTGATCTGAGCGACATCGGTCAATCTTTGATGTACATCTGGTATGATGACCGGCTGATCATCAAACAGGCCCAAACTGCGATGGGAACGGTCTCGGCTGTTGAGATGTGGTAGAAAAACCCTCTAGTCTTCTGCTGCGACGATGGGATGTCTGGGGAAGCAGGATGCTTCTTGGAGATGGCGGACTACGTCCCACACCTCTCCACCACTCTAGCGGAACACCACACGGGAGGGGAGTCGGCCAACAGCAGTAGACTGGCGAAGGGTTCCGTGTATCAGTCATACTAGACTCTGCATCGCGCGACCTATCTGCTGTGCGTGCCAAACGCAAAGTAAATATTAATAAAAAGGTAGAATTGGATAAATTAGTACCGCAACTGCAATGTGAATATAATAAACATGGCGCCGTACATCATATTAAAGGCGGATCAGCAGCAGCATAAAAAACGTAATCTGCAATAGTACAGAATTTTCATCAACGTAATCCACTGAAACAAACACGGCGTCCCGTGAATAAACTGTAGAAAAACGACTAAATATCAATATATAATCGTTGAAGGATACTAGCTAAACCTCTATAGATGTCTATACGAGGTAACTAACTAAATATAATTCAAAGGATATAGTGTGTCGGGAGACACAGGCGCTCTCACGTCCAGCTCACTGGGCGAAGAAGGAGAGAGTGAGGCACATGGGTAGAGGTGGCGCCCTCGTTCCCGCGCTTGTGGAAAGGAGGTAACTCGTGGTGAATACTAATTAGTGATTTTAAATTGAAGGGAGCTTCAATTAGGGAGATACAAGTGTTCCACTATGTTCGCAAGAAGAAGAAGACAAGCAAAAAGAGCATGAGTCAGGATAAGGAAAAATAAATAACTTCCAAGGTGTACTCACAGAAAAGTCTATGAGTCTGAGGACACAGCTGGGGTTCTTCAATATGGCTGCACAGATGGCCCAACAGCCTCCCGTCTGCATCGGGTTCTGACCCATCTGGAAGGAAGGGAGTGAGTGAGTGGGTGATAGCATACACAAGGCCAGGTGAATCCTTACCTAGTTTTACATAGGTGTTCTCATATAGAAGGCCAGGTGAATCCTGACCTAGTTTTACATAGGTGTTCTCATACAGAAGGTCAGGATAAACCTGACCTAGTTTTACATAGGTGTTCTCATATAGAAGGCCAGGTTAAACCTGACCTAGTTTTACATAGGTGTTCTCATATGGAAGGCCAGGATAAACCTGACCTAGTTTTACAAAGGTGTTCTCATATAGAAGGCCAGGTGAATCCTGACCTTGTTTTATCAAGATGTTTTCTATGAGGGTGTTTTCTGGCCTTATCAACGGGCGAAGACCCAATAATGAAGTAATAATGGCCTACTGTTATCTGATCGATCCTTGGACGCATAACATGCAACTATCTGACAAACTGGAATAGTCTTCTCACCTTCAGCACTTGCAGTGTTTCATTGAGGGAGAGACCCTTCCCGATTAGCACAGCCCCTTCTGTGGTTATTCTGTTGTTTCTGCAAAATGGAATCACAATAAATCTTCACCACAAAATATCATGCTTTACACTTTTCACCAAGACACTGTGCGAGTGTTGAGGGTGTCAAAAGCAAGTGTTTGGTTTGATACTTCACACATTACATCCATGATGGCCTTTGTCCTCAGGTCTTCAGCATGAGAAGACTACGCTTTAACATTGCCAGACCTCTCTTTCCAAATCCATGTCCTAGGTGAATGAGCATTCTATACATCCCAGCCCTACCCTGTCCCTTGAGAAACAAGAGAATACACCTCCTTGCCTCAACCAGTTCCCTTGAGGGACCAGCAGATACCTCACTGCCCTTCTTGGTCCTTGGTGTAAAGGCTTACTGGTGAAGCAGCAGACCACACCTCCCCCACCCACAGCTACTGATGAAGCAGCAGACCACACCTCCCAGACCCACACCTACTGGTGAAGCAGCAGACCACACCTCCCAGACCCACACCTACTGGTGAAGCAGCAGACCACACCTCCCCGACCCACACCTACTGGTGAAGCAGCAGACGACACCTCCCCGACCCACACCTACTGGTGAAGCAGCATACGACACCTCCCAGACCCACACCTACTGGTGAAGCAGCAGACGACACCTCCCAGACCCACACCTACTGAAGAAGCAGCAGACGACGCCTCCCAGACCCACACCTACTGGTGAAGCAGCAGACGACACCTCCCAGACCCACACCTACTGGTGAAGCAGCTGACGACACCTCCCAGAACCACACCTACTGATGAAGCAGCAGACAACGCCTCCTCGACCCACACCTACTGATGAAGCAGCAGACGACGCCTCCTCGACCCACACCTACTGGTGAAGCAGCAGACCACACCTTCCAGACCCACACCTACTGGTGAAGCAGCAGACCACACCTCCCCCACCCACAGCTACTGGTGAAGCAGCAGACCACACCTTCCAGACCCACACCTACTGGTGAAGCAGCAGACCACACCTCCCCGACCCACACCTACTGGTGAAGCAGCAGACCACACCTCCCCGACCCACACCTACTGGTGAAGCAGCAGACCACACCTTCCAGACCCACTACAACTGGTGAAGCAGCAGACCACACCTCCCCCACCCACAGCTACTGGTGAAGCAGCAGACCACACCTCCCCGACCCACACCTACTGGTGAAGCAGCAGACCACACCTCCCCGACCCACACCTACTGGTGAAGCAGCAGACCACACCTCCCAGACCCACACCTACTGGTGAAGCAGCAGACCACACCTTCCAGACCCACTACAACTGGTGAAGCAGCAGACCACACCTCCCCGACCCACACCTACTGGTGAAGCAGCAGACCACACCTTCCAGACCCACTACAACTGGTGAAGCAGCAGACCACACCTCCCCGACCCACACCTACTGGTGAAGCAGCAGACCACACCTCCCCGACCCACACCTACTGGTGAAGCAGCAGACCACACCTCCCCGACCCACACCTACTGGTGAAGCAGCAGACCACACCTCCCCGACCCACACCTACTGGTGAAGCAGCAGACCACACCTCCCCGACCCACACCTACTGGTGAAGCAGCAGACGACGCCTCCCAGACCCACACCTACTGGTGAAGCAGCAGACGACGCCTCCCCGACCCACACCTACTGACGAAGCAGCTGACGACACCTCCCGAACTACTCACCCAATGTCAAGTTCCTCCAGCACTGAGTTGTTCTTTACAGCGTCGGCAAGGGCAATGGATCCCTCCAGCCCAAACCCATTCCATGATAAATTCACTTTCTTCATAAATACATTGTTCTGCAAGTGGAAATATTACTTGATGACACAGAATGAATAAATAATTGTTACCTAGGCTCTTTTACCAGTGTATTATGCATTTCATAATGAGGTATGCTCAAAATGAAAACTTGTCACACCAGGTGGTACAGCTTCAATGGGCAAGGTTTAGTTACAACAGCCCTTAGTGTCACACCAGGTGGTACAGCTTCAATGGGCAAGGTTTAGTTACAACAGCCCTTAGTGTCACACCAGGTGGTACAGCTTCAATGGGCAAGGTTTAGTTACAACAGCCCTTAGTGTCACACCAGGTGGTACAGCTTCAATGGGCAAGGTTTAGTTACAACAGCCCTTAGTGTCACACCAGGTGGTACAGCTTCAATGGGCAAGGTTTAGTTACAACAGCCCTTAGTGTCACACCAGGTGGTACAGCTTCAATGGGCAAGGTTTAGTTACAACAGCCCTTAGTGTCACACCAGGTGGTACAGCTTCAATGGGCAAGGTTTAGTTACAACAGCCCTTAGTGTCACACCAGGTGGTACAGCTTCAATGGGCAAGGTTTAGTTACAACAGCCCTTAGTGTCACACCAGGTGGTACAGCTTCAATGGGCAAGGTTTAGTTACAACAGCCCTTAGTGTCACACCAGGTGGTACAGCTTCAATGGGCAAGGTTTAGTTACAACAGCCCTTAGTGTCACACCAGGTGGTACAGCTTCAATGGGCAAGGTTTAGTTACAACAGCCCTTAGTGTCACACCAGGTGGTACAGCTTCAATGGGCAAGGTTTAGTTACAACAGCCCTTAGTGTCACACCAGGTGGTACAGCTTCAATGGGCAAGGTTTGGTTACAACAGCCCTTAGTGTCACACCAGGTGGTACAGCTTCAATGGGCAAGGTTTAGTTACAACAGCCCTTAGTGTCACACCAGGTGGTACAGCTTCAATGGGCAAGGTTTAGTTACAACAGCCCTTGAGTGTCACACCAGGTGGTACAGCTTCAATGGGCAAGGTTTAGTTACAACAGCCCTTAGTGTCACACCAGGTGGTACAGCTTCAATGGGCAAGGTTTAGTTACAACAGCCCTTAGTGTCACACCAGGTGGTACAGCTTCAATGGGCAAGGTTTAGTTACAACAGCCCTTAGTGTCACACCAGGTGGTACAGCTTCAATGGGCAAGGTTTAGTTACAACAGCCCTTAGTGTCACACCAGGTGGTACAGCTTCAATGGGCAAGGTTTAGTTACAACAGCCCTTAGTGTCACACCAGGTGGTACAGCTTCAATGGGCAAGGTTTAGTTACAACAGCCCTTAGTGTCACACCAGGTGGTACAGCTTCAACGGGCAAGGTTTAGTTACAACAGCCCTTAGTGTCACACCAGGTGGTACAGCTTCAATGGGCAAGGTTTAGTTACAACAGCCCTTAGTGTCACACCAGGTGGTACAGCTTCAATGGGCAAGGTTTAGTTACAACAGCCCTTAGTGTCACACCAGGTGGCACAGCTTCAATGGGCAAGGTTTAGTTACAACAGCCCTTAGTGTCACACCAGGTGGTACAGCTTCAATGGGCAAGGTTTAGTTACAACAGCCCTTAGTGTCACACCAGGTGGTACAGCTTCAATGGGCAAGGTTTAGTTACAACAGCCCTTAGTGTCACACCAGGTGGTACAGTGTCACACCCCAGGTGGTACAGCTTCAATGGGCAAGGTTTAGTTACAACAGCCCTTAGTGTCACACCAGGTGGTACAGCTTCAATGGGCAAGGTTTAGTTACAACAGCCCTTAGTGTCACACCAGGTGGTACAGCTTCAATGGGCAAGGTTTAGTTACAACAGCCCTTAGTGTCACACCAGGTGGTACAGCTTCAATGGGCAAGGTTTAGTTACAACAGCCCTTAGTGTCACACCAGGTGGTACAGCTTCAATGGGCAAGGTTTAGTTACAACAGCCCTTAGTGTCACACCAGGTGGTACAGCTTCAATGGGCAAGGTTTAGTTACAACAGCCCTTAGTGTCACACCAGGTGGTACAGCTTCAATGGGCAAGGTTTAGGTTACAACAGCCCTTAGTGTCACACCAGGTGGTACAGCTTCAATGGGCAAGGTTTAGTTACAACAGCCCTTAGTGTCACACCAGGTGGTACAGCTTCAATGGGCAAGGTTTAGTTACAACAGCCCTTAGTGTCACACCAGGTGGTACAGCTTCAATGGGCAAGGTTTAGTTACAACAGCCCTTAGTGTCACACCAGGTGGTACAGCTTCAATGGGCAAGGTTTAGTTACAACAGCCCTTAGTGTCACACCAGGTGGTACAGCTTCAATGGGCAAGGTTTAGTTACAACAGCCCTTAGTGTCACACCAGGTGGTACAGCTTCAATGGGCAAGGTTTAGTTACAACAGCCCTTAGTGTCACACCAGGTGGTACAGCTTCAATGGGCAAGGTTTAGTTACAACAGCCCTTAGTGTCACACCAGGTGGTACAGCTTCAATGGGCAAGGTTTAGTTACAACAGCCCTTAGTGTCACACCAGGTGGTACAGCTTCAATGGGCAAGGTTTAGTTACAACAGCCCTTAGTGTCACACCAGGTGGTACAGCTTCAATGGGCAAGGTTTAGTTACAACAGCCCTTAGTGTCACACCAGGTGGTACAGCTTCAATGGGCAAGGTTTAGTTACAACAGCCCTTAGTGTCACACCAGGTGGTACAGCTTCAATGGGCAAGGTTTAGTTACAACAGCCCTTAGTGTCACACCAGGTGGTACAGCTTCAATGGGCAAGGTTTAGTTACAACAGCCCTTAGTGTCACACCAGGTGGTACAGCTTCAATGGGCAAGGTTTAGTTACAACAGCCCCAGTGTCACACCAGGTGGTACAGCTTCAATGGGCAAGGTTTAGTTACAACAGCCCTTAGTGTCACAATTCAGGTGGTACAGCTTCAATGGGCAAGGTTTAGTTACAACAGCCCTTAGTGTCACACCAGGTGGTACAGCTTCAATGGGCAAGGTTTAGTTACAACAGCCCTTAGTGTCACACCAGGTGGTACAGCTTCAATGGGCAAGGCAAGGCTTTGGGCAAGGTTACAACAGCCCTTAGTGTCACACCAGGTGGTACAGCTTCAATGGGCAAGGTTTAGTTACAACAGCCCTTAGTGTCACACCAGGTGGTACAGCTTCAATGGGCAAGGTTTAGTTACAACAGCCCTTAGTGTCACACCAGGTGGTACAGCTTCAATGGGCAAGGTTTAGTTACAACAGCCCTTAGTGTCACACCAGGTGGTACAGCTTCAATGGGCAAGGTTTAGTTACAACAGCAAGCCCTAGTGTCACACCAGGTGGTACAGCTTCAATGGGCAAGGTTTAGTTACAACAGCCCTTAGTGTCACACCAGGTGGTACAGCTTCAATGGGCAAGGTTTAGTTACAACAGCCCTTAGTGTCACACCAGGTGGTACAGCTTCAATGGGCAAGGTTTAGTTACAACAGCCCTTAGTGTCACACCAGGTGGTACAGCTTCAATGGGCAAGGTTTAGTTACAACAGCCCTTAGTGTCACACCAGGTGGTACAGCTTCAATGGGCAAGGTTTAGTTACAACAGCCCTTAGTGTCACACCAGGTGGTACAGCTTCAATGGGCAAGGTTTAGTTACAACAGCCCTTAGTGTCACACCAGGTGGTACAGCTTCAATGGGCAAGGTTTAGTTACAACAGCCCTTAGTGTCACACCAGGTGGTACAGCTTCAATGGGCAAGGTTTAGTTACAACAGCCCTTAGTGTCACACCAGGTGGTACAGCTTCAATGGGCAAGGTTTAGTTACAACAGCCCTTAGTGTCACACCAGGTGGTACAGCTTCAATGGGCAAGGTTTAGTTACAACAGCCCTTAGTGTCACACCAGGTGGTACAGCTTCAATGGGCAAGGTTTAGTTACAACAGCCCTTAGTGTCACACCAGGTGGTACAGCTTCAATGGGCAAGGTTTAGTTACAACAGCCCTTCACACCAGGTGTCACACCAGGTGGTACAGCAGCCCTTAGTGTCTTCAATGGGCAAGGTTTAGTTACAACAGCCCTTAGTGTCACACCAGGTGGTACAGCTTCAATGGGCAAGGTTGGATTACAACAGCCCTTAGTGTCACACCAGGTGGTACAGCTTCAATGGGCAAGGTTTAGAGTTACAACAGCCCTTAGTGTCACACCAGGTGGTACAGCTTCAATGGGCAAGGTTTAGTTACAACAGCCCTTAGTGTCACACCAGGTGGTACAGCTTCAATGGGCAAGGTTTAGTTACAACAGCCCTTAGTGTCACACCAGGTGGTACAGCTTCAATGGGCAAGGTTTAGTTACAACAGCCCTTAGTGTCACACCAGGTGGTACAGCTTCAATGGGCAAGGTTTAGTTACAACAGCCCTTAGTGTCACACCAGGTGGTACAGCTTCAATGGGCAAGGTTTAGTTACAACAGCCCTTAGTGTCACACCAGGTGGTACAGCTTCAATGGGCAAGGTTTAGTTACAACAGCCCTTAGTGTCACACCAGGTGGTACAGCTTCAATGGGCAAGGTTTAGTTACAACAGCCCTTAGTGTCACACCAGGTGGTACAGCTTCAATGGGCAAGGTTTAGTTACAACAGCCCTTAGTGTCACACCAGGTGGTACAGCTTCAATGGGCAAGGTTTAGTTACAACAGCCCTTAGTGTCACACCAGGTGGTACAGCTTCAATGGGCAAGGTTTAGTTACAACAGCCCTTAGTGTCACACCAGGTGGTACAGCTTCAATGGGCAAGGTTTAGTTACAACAGCCCTTAGTGTCACACCAGGTGGTACAGCTTCAATGGGCAAGGTTTAGTTACAACAGCCCTTAGTGTCACACCAGGTGGTACAGCTTCAATGGGCAAGGTTTAGTTTACAACAGCCCTTAGTGTCACACCAGGTGGTACAGCTTCAATGGGCAAGGTTTAGTTACAACAGCCCTTAGTGTCACACCAGGTGGTACAGCTTCAATGGGCAAGGTTTAGTTACAACAGCCCTTAGTGTCACACCAGGTGGTACAGCTTCAATGGGCAAGGTTTAGTTACAACAGCCCCAGGTGTCACACCAGGTGGTACAGCTTCAATGGGCAAGGTTTAGTTACAACAGCCCTTAGTGTCACACCAGGTGGTACAGCTTCAATGGGCAAGGTTTAGTTACAACAGCCCTTAGTGTCACACCAGGTGGTACAGCTTCAATGGGCAAGGTTTGAGTTACAACAGCCCTTAGTGTCACACCAGGTGGTACAGCTTCAATGGGCAAGGTTTAGTTACAACAGCCCTTAGTGTCACACCAGGTGGGTACAGCTTCAATGGGCAAGGTTTAGTTACAACGCCCTATGGTGTCACACCAGGTGGTACAGCTTCAATGGGCAAGGTTTAGTTACAACAGCCCTTAGTGTCACACCAGGTGGTACAGCTTCAATGGGCAAGGTTTAGTTACAACAGCCCTTAGTGTCACACCAGGTGGTACAGCTTCAATGGGCAAGGTTTAGTTACAACAGCCCTTGAGTGTCACACCAGGTGGTACAGCTCAATGGGCAAGGTTTAGTTACAACAGCCCTAGTGTCACACCAGGTGGTACAGCTTCAATGGGCAAGGTTTAAGTTACAACAGCCCATAGTGTCACACCAGGTGGTACAGCTTCAATGGGCAAGGTTTAAGTTACAACAGCCCTTGGTGTCACACCAGGTGGTACAGCTTCAATGGGCAAGGTTTAGTTACAACAGCCCTTAGTGTCACACCAGGTGGTACAGCTTCAATGGGCAAGGTTTAGTTACAGCAGCCCTTAGTGTCACACCAGGTGGTACAGCTTCAATGGGCAAGGTTTAGTTACAACAGCCCTTAGTGTCACACCAGGTGGTACAGCTTCAATGGGCAAGGTTTAGTTACAACAGCCCTTAGTGTCACACCAGGTGGTACAGCTTCAATGGGCAAGGTTTAGTTACAACAGCCCTTAGTGTCACACCAGGTGGTACAGCTTCAATGGGCAAGGTTTAGTTACAACAGCCCTTAGTGTCACACCAGGTGGTACAGCTTCAATGGGCAAGGTTTAGTTACAACAGCCCTTAGTGTCACACCAGGTGGTACAGCTTCAATGGGCAAGGTTTAGTTACAACAGCCCTTAGTGTCACACCAGGTGGTACAGCTTCAATGGGCAAGGTTTAGTTACAACAGCCCTTAGTGTCACACCAGGTGGTACAGCTTCAATGGGCAAGGTTTAGTTACAACAGCCCTTAGTGTCACACCAGGTGGTACAGCTTCAATGGGCAAGGTTTAGTTACAGCAGCCCTTAGTGTCACACCAGGTGGTACAGCTTCAATGGGCAAGGTTTAGTTACAACAGCCCTTAGTGTCACACCAGGTGGTACAGCTTCAATGGGCAAGGTTTAGTTACAACAGCCCTTAGTGTCACACCAGGTGGTACAGCTTCAATGGGCAAGGTTTAGTTACAACAACCCTTGAGCACACCAGGTGGTACAGCTTCAATGGGCAAGGTTTAGTTACAACAGCCCTTAGTGTGGTGGTACAGCTTCAATGGGCAAGGTTTAGTTACAACAGCCCTTAGTGTCACACCAGGTGGTACAGCTTCAATGGGCAAGGTTTAGTTACAACAGCCCTTAGTGTCACACCAGGTGGTACAGCTTCAATGGGCAAGGTTTAGTTACAACAGCCCTTAGTGTCACACCAGGTGGTACAGCTTCAATGGGCAAGGTTTAGTTACAACAGCCCTTAGTGTCACACCAGGTGGTACAGCTTCAATGGGCAAGGTTTAGTTACAACAGCCCTTAGTGTCACACCAGGTGGTACAGCTTCAATGGGCAAGGTTTAGTTACAACAGCCCTTAGTGTCACACCAGGTGGTACAGCTTCAATGGGCAAGGTTTAGTTACAACAGCCCTTAGTGTCACACCAGGTGGTACAGCTTCAATGGGCAAGGTTTAGTTACAACAGCCCTTGGTGTCACACCAGGTGGTACAGCTTCAATGGGCAAGGTTTAGTTACAACAGCCCTTAGTGTCACACCAGGTGGTACAGCTTCAATGGGCAAGGTTTAGTTACAACAGCCCTTAGTGTCACACCAGGTGGTACAGCTTCAATGGGCAAGGTTTAGTTACAACAGCCCTTAGTGTCACACCAGGTGGTACAGCTTCAATGGGCAAGGTTTAGTTACAACAGCCCTTAGTGTCACACCAGGTGGGTACAGCTTCAATGGGCAAGGTTTAGTTACAGCAGCCCTTAGTGTCACACCAGGTGGTACAGCTTCAATGGGCAAGGTTTAGTTACAACAGCCCTTAGTGTCACACCAGGTGGTACAGCTTCAATGGGCAAGGTTTAGTTACAACAGCCCTTAGTGTCACACCAGGTGGTACAGCTTCAATGGGCAAGGTTTAGTTACAACAGCCCTTAGTGTCACACCAGGTGGTACAGCTTCAATGGGCAAGGTTTAGTTACAACAGCCCTTAGTGTCACACCAGGTGGTACAGCTTCAATGGGCAAGGTTTAGTTACAACAGCCCTTAGTGTCACACCAGGTGGTACAGCTTCAATGGGCAAGGTTTAGTTACAACAGCCCTTAGTGTCACACCAGGTGGTACAGCTTCAATGGGCAAGGTTTAGTTACAACAGCCCTTAGTGTCACACCAGGTGGTACAGCTTCAATGGGCAAGGTTTAGTTACAACAGCCCTTAGTGTCACACCAGGTGGTACAGCTTCAATGGGCAAGGTTTAGTTACAACAGCCCTTGAGTGTCACACCAGGTGGTACAGCTTCAATGGGCAAGGTTTAGTTACAACAGCCCTTAGTGTCACACCAGGTGGTACAGCTTCAATGGGCAAGGTTTAGTTACAACAGCCCTTAGTGTCACACCAGGTGGTACAGCTTCAATGGGCAAGGTTTAGTTACAACAGCCCTTAGTGTCACACCAGGTGGTACAGCTTCAATGGGCAAGGTTTAGTTACAACAGCCCTTAGTGTCACACCAGGTGGTACAGCTTCAATGGGCAAGGTTTAGTTACAACAGCCCTTAGTGTCACACCAGGTGGTACAGCTTCAATGGGCAAGGTTTAGTTACAACAGCCCTTAGTGTCACACCAGGTGGTACAGCTTCAATGGGCAAGGTTTAGTTACAACAGCCCTTAGTGTCACACCAGGTGGTACAGCTTCAATGGGCAAGGTTTAGTTACAACAGCCCTTAGTGTCACACCACCAGGTGGTACAGCTTCAATGGGGCAAGGTTTAGTTACAACAGCCCTTAGTGTCACACCAGGTGGTACAGCTTCAATGGGCAAGGTTTAGTTACAACAGCCCTTAGTGTCACACCAGGTGGTACAGCTTCAATGGGCAAGGTTTAGTTACAACAGCCCTTAGTGTCACACCAGGTGGTACAGCTTCAATGGGCAAGGTTTAGTTACAACAGCCCTTAGTGTCACACCAGGTGGTACAGCTTCAATGGGCAAGGTTTAGTTACAACAGCCCTTAGTGTCACACCAGGTGGTACAGCTTCAATGGGCAAGGTTTAGTTACAACAGCCCTTAGTGTCACACCAGGTGGTACAGCTTCAATGGGCAAGGTTTAGTTACAACAGCCCTTAGTGTCACACCAGGTGGTACAGCTTCAATGGGCAAGGTTTAGTTACAACAGCCCCCTTAGTGTCACACCAGGTGGTACAGCTTCAATGGGCAAGGTTTAGTTACAACAGCCCTTAGTGTCACACCAGGTGGTACAGCTTCAATGGGCAAGGTTTAGTTACAACAGCCCTTAGTGTCACACCAGGTGGTACAGCTTCAATGGGCAAGGTTTAGTTACAACAGCCCTTAGTGTCACACCAGGTGGTACAGCTTCAATGGGCAAGGTTTAGTTACAACAGCCCTTAGTGTCACACCAGGTGGTACAGCTTCAATGGGCAAGGTTTAGTTACAACAGCCCTTAGTGTCACACCAGGTGGTACAGCTTCAATGGGCAAGGTTTAGTTACAACAGCCCTTAGTGTCACACCAGGTGGTACAGGTGGTACAGCAATGGGCAAGGTTTAGTTACAACAGCCCTTAGTGTCACACCAGGTGGTACAGCTTCAATGGGCAAGGTTTAGTTACAACAGCCCTTAGTGTCACACCAGGTGGTACAGCTTCAATGGGCAAGGTTTAGTTACAACAGCCCTTAGTGTCACACCAGGTGGTACAGCTTCAATGGGCAAGGTTTAGTTACAACAGCCCTTAGTGTCACACCAGGTGGTACAGCTTCAATGGGCAAGGTTTAGTTACAACAGCCCTTAGTGTCACACCAGGTGGTACAGCTTCAATGGGCAAGGTTTAGTTACAACAGCCCTTAGTGTCACACCAGGTGGTACAGCTTCAATGGGCAAGGTTTAGTTACAACAGCCCTTAGTGTCACACCAGGTGGTACAGCTTCAATGGGCAAGGTTTAGTTACAACAGCCCTTAGTGTCACACCAGGTGGTACAGCTTCAATGGGCAAGGTTTAGTTACAACAGCCCTTAGTGTCACACCAGGTGGTACAGCTTCAATGGGCAAGGTTTAGTTACAACAGCCCTTAGTGTCACACCAGGTGGTACAGCTTCAATGGGCAAGGTTTAGTTACAACAGCCCTTAGTGTCACACCAGGTGGTACAGCTTCAATGGGCAAGGTTTAGTTACAACAGCCCTTAGTGTCACACCAGGTGGTACAGCTTCAATGGGCAAGGTTTAGTTACAACAGCCCTTAGTGTCACACCAGGTGGTACAGCTTCAATGGGCAAGGTTTAGTTACAACAGCCCTTAGTGTCACACCAGGTGGTACAGCTTCAATGGGCAAGGTTTAGTTACAACAGCCCTTAGTGTCACACCAGGTGGTACAGCTTCAACGGGCAAGGTTTAGTTACAACAGCCCTTAGTGTCACACCAGGTGGTACAGCTTCAATGGGCAAGGTTTAGTTACAACAGCCCTTAGTGTCACACCAGGTGGTACAGCTTCAATGGGCAAGGTTTAGTTACAACAGCCCTTAGTGTCACACCAGGTGGTACAGCTTCAATGGGCAAGGTTTAGTTACAACAGCCCTTAGTGTCACACCAGGTGGTACAGCTTCAACGGGCAAGGTTTAGTTACAACAGCCCTTAGTGTCACACCAGGTGGTACAGCTTCAATGGGCAAGGTTTTGTTACAACAGCCCTTAGTGTCACACTGTGCTAATGTTATAACAGTGTGTGGTGTGACACTGATAATGTTATAACATTGCTTAGTGTCATGCTGATGTTATAACAGCGCTTGGAGTTATACCTCTTCATGTGTTACTGATCTGAACATAAGGCCTAACTCCCTAACTAAGACTTCAGGTTTTCAGTTGTATTTTCTCTGTTGTCAGACTGATACTTTGATTCATTATATTTGACAATAGAGAAAGCTACAGAGAGACGTGACACAATGTTGTTTAGCTTTTGTTTACTGTGTGTTCACCTTTACTCCCATTGCCACGGAGATGGCACCTTTCCGCCGTAGATGGTTCCAACTGAGGTCCAGTTCTTTGAGTGAAGTATTCTCGGAGATCGCCGGCCCCAGCGCAATACCAGCACTCTCACCAAAGTTATTATGACTAAGGTTTAAATATTCTATTTTTGTTGCACTCTGCAATGGAATACAAAATATTGTACAAAAAACAGAACTATTTGAATGGTTCTTCTCTTATAAGGGTTAATATGTAGCCACAATAATACTAATACTCTTGTACATAATAATCTTGTACTTCATAGCCTTGTTTATCAGTGTTTCTGATCAGCCGTTCAGACATGATGATTATTGTTGTACAAAACTCACCAGCAAAGCATCAGCAAAATATCCAGCAGCTTTGTCGTCAAATTCATTTCCTGAAAAAATATATACTTAGATTTACTCTCTACTGATGATTAGATATTGATAGTCTATTATGAAACCTTGATTGTACTTTAGGATTTGGGTAATCTGACCATGGACAAAAGCAGATGCCTTCTGTCATTCACATGCTCATTACAACAAAAATAACAAATGTATGTCATAAAGAAGGTAAATAAACCTTGGACCTAGACAGTTTCTGTATTGTGTTTGGTAAGTAAATATATCACTCTAATGACTACAATATGGAGGGTCATGTTGTGCTGCATGTTGGAGAGAAATAAACATCTGTGATGAGGTACTGACTAGGGGTGACTATTGAGGGGGAAACAACTATTGCGATAGCGATAGTCTATTGTTGTTTTTTGCGCTGCACATTTATCAACAGAAGTCAATTACTAAACTATCGATAGGCACACACACTATCAATGTATCAATAGTTTTTCGTTTCTACCATCAATTAATTGCTATCGGAGACCCAACAATTGCAATCCATGAATAGTTTGATGCATCATTACAGCCCTAGTTTTGACATACTCTTTGGCCAAAAATCTGTGATGGTCCGGGTTAGAATGTTGATCACTGGATTGTCTGGTCCAGACTCGATTATTTACAGACCGCCACCATATAGCTGGAATATTGCTGAGTGCAGCGTAAACCTAAACTCACTCACTCACTTTAGCCAAAATCAGGACTGAAAATCTGTGTCTCACCCTGTAGACTAGTCCCTAATGTTGTTGCCTGTATATAGATCCACTAACCTGCTAGTGTCACCCTGTAGACTAGTCCCTAATGTTGTTGCCTGTATATAGATCCACTAACCTGCTCGTGTCACCCTGTAGACTAGTCCCTAATGTTGTTGCCTGTATATAGATCCACTAACCTGCTAGTGTCACCCTGTAGACTAGTCCCTAATGTTGTTGCCTGTATATAGATCCACTAACTTGCTAGTGTCACCCTGTAGACGAGTCCCTAATGTTGTTGCCTGTATATAGATCCACTAACCTGCTAGTGTCACCCTGTAGACTAGTCCCTAATGTTGTTGCCTGTATATAGATCCACTAACCTGCTAGTGTCACCCTGTAGACTAGTCCCTAATGTTGTTGCCTGTATATAGATCCACTGACCTGCTAGTGTCACCCTGTAGACTAGTCCCTAATGTTGTTGCCTGTATATAGATCCACTAACCTGCTAGTGTCACCCTGTAGAGTAGTCCCTAATGTTGTTGCCTGTATATAGATCCGCTAACCTGCTAGTGTCACCCTGTAGACTAGTCCCTAATGTTGTTGCCTTTATATAGATCCACTAACCTGCTAGTGTCACCCTGTAGACTAGTCCCTAATGTTGTTCCCTGTATATAGATCCACTAACCTGCTAGTGTCACCCTGTAGACTAGTCCCTAATGTTGTTGCCTGTATATAGATCCACTGACCTGTTAGTGTGACCCTGTAGAATAGTCCCTAATGTTGTTGCCTGTATATAGATCCACTGACCTGCTAGTGTCACCCTGTAGACTAGTCCCTAATGTTGTTCCCTGTATATAGATCCACTGACCTGCTCGTGTCACCCTGTAGACTAGTCCCTAATGTTGTTCCCTGTATATAGATCCACTGACCTGCTAGTGTCACCCTGTAGACTAGTCCCTAATGTTCTTGCCTGTATATAGATCCACTGACCTGCTAGTGTCACCCTGTAGACTAGTCCCTAATGTTGTTGCCTGTATATAGATCCACTAACCTGCTAGTGTCACCCTGTAGACTAGTCCCTAATGTTGTTGCCTGTATATAGATCCACTAACCTGCTCGTGTCACCCTGTAGACTAGTCCCTAATGTTGTTGCCTGTATATAGATCCACTAACCTGCTAGTGTCACCCTGTAGACTAGTCCCTAATGTTGTTGCCTGTATATAGATCCACTAACCTGCTAGTGTCACCCTGTAGACTAGTCCCTAATGTTGTTGCCTGTATATAGATCCACTAACCTGCTAGTGTCACCCTGTAGACTAGTCCCTAATGTTGTTGCCTGTATATAGATCCACTAACTTGCTAGTGTCACCCTGTAGACTAGTCCCTAATGTTGTTGCCTGTATATAGATCCACTAACCTGCTAGTGTCACCCTGTAGACTAGTCCCTAATGTTGTTGCCTGTATATAGATCCACTAACCTGCTAGTGTCACCCTGTAGACTAGTCCCTAATGTTGTTGCCTGTATATAGATCCACTAACCTGCTAGTGTCACCCTGTAGACTAGTCCCTAATGTTGTTGCCTGTATATAGATCCACTAACCTGCTAGTGTCACCCTGTAGACTAGTCCCTAATGTTGTTGCCTGTATATAGATCCACTAACCTGCTAGTGTCACCCTGTAGACTAGTCCCTAATGTTGTTGCCTGTATATAGATCCACTAACTTGCTAGTGTCACCCTGTAGACTAGTCCCTAATGTTGTTGCCTGTATATAGATCCACTAACCTGCTAGTGTCACCCTGTAGACTAGTCCCTAATGTTGTTGCCTGTATATAGATCCACTAACCTGCTAGTGTCACCCTGTAGACTAGTCCCTAATGTTGTTGCCTGTATATAGATCCACTGACCTGCTAGTGTCACCCTGTAGACTAGTCCCTAATGTTGTTGCCTGTATATAGATCCACTAACCTGCTAGTGTCACCCTGTAGACTAGTCCCTAATGTTGTTGCCTGTATATAGATCCACTAACCTGCTAGTGTCACCCTGTAGACTAGTCCCTAATGTTGTTGCCTGTATATAGATCCACTGACCTGCTAGTGTCACCCTGTAGACTAGTCCCTAATGTTGTTGCCTGTATATAGATCCACTAACCTGCTAGTGTCACCCTGTAGAGTAGTCCCTAATGTTGTTGCCTGTATATAGATCCGCTAACCTGCTAGTGTCACCCTGTAGACTAGTCCCTAATGTTGTTGCCTTATATAGATCCACTAACCTGCTAGTGTCACCCTGTAGACTAGTCCCTAATGTTGTTCCCTGTATATAGATCCACTAACCTGCTAGTGTCACCCTGTAGACTAGTCCCTAATGTTGTTGCCTGTATATAGATCCACTGACCTGTTAGTGTGACCCTGTAGAATAGTCCCTAATGTTGTTGCCTGTATATAGATCCACTGACCTGCTAGTGTCACCCTGTAGACTAGTCCCTAATGTTGTTCCCTGTATATAGATCCACTGACCTGCTCGTGTCACCCTGTAGACTAGTCCCTAATGTTGTTCCCTGTATATAGATCCACTGACCTGCTAGTGTCACCCTGTAGACTAGTCCCTAATGTTCTTGCCTGTATATAGATCCACTGACCTGCTAGTGTCACCCTGTAGACTAGTCCCTAATGTTGTTGCCTGTATATAGATCCACTAACCTGCTAGTGTCACCCTGTAGACTAGTCCCTAATGTTGTTGCCTGTATATAGATCCACTAACCTGCTAGTGTCACCCTGTAGACTAGTCCCTAATGTTGTTGCCTGTATATAGATCCACTAACTTGCTAGTGTCACCCTGTAGACTAGTCCCTAATGTTGTTGCCTGTATATAGATCCACTAACCTGCTAGTGTCACCCTGTAGACTAGTCCCTAATGTTGTTGCCTGTATATAGATCCACTAACCTGCTAGTGTCACCCTGTAGACTAGTCCCTAATGTTGTTGCCTGTATATAGATCCACTGACCTGCTAGTGTCACCCTGTACACTAGTCCCTAATGTTGTTGCCTGTATATAGATCCACTAACCTGCTAGTGTCACCCTGTAGACTAGTCCCTAATGTTGTTGCCTGTATATAGATCCACTAACCTGCTAGTGTCACCCTGTAGACTAGTCCCTAATGTTGTTGCCTGTATATAGATCCACTGACCTGCTAGTGTCACCCTGTAGACTAGTCCCTAATGTTGTTGCCTGTATATAGATCCACTAACCTGCTAGTGTCACCCTGTAGAGTAGTCCCTAATGTTGTTGCCTGTATATAGATCCGCTAACCTGCTAGTGTCACCCTGTAGACTAGTCCCTAATGTTGTTGCCTTTATATAGATCCACTAACCTGCTAGTGTCACCCTGTAGACTAGTCCCTAATGTTGTTCCCTGTATATAGATCCACTAACCTGCTAGTGTCACCCTGTAGACTAGTCCCTAATGTTGTTGCCTGTATATAGATCCAATGACCTGCTAGTGTCACCCTGTAGAATAGTCCCTAATGTTGTTGCCTGTATATAGATCCGCTAACCTGCTAGTGTCACCCTGTAGACTAGTCCCTAATGTTGTTGTCTGTATATAGATCCACTAACCTGCTAGTGTCACCCTGTAGACTAGTCCCTAATGTTGTTGCCTGTATATAGATCCACTAACCTGCTAGTGTCACCCTGTAGACTAGTCCCTAATGTTGTTGCCTGTATATAGATCCACTAACCTGCTAGTGTCACCCTGTAGACTAGTCCCTAATGTTGTTGCCTGTATATAGATCCACTAACCTGCTAGTGTCACCCTGTAGACTAGTCCCTAATGTTGTTGCCTGTATATAGATCCACTAACCTGCTAGTGTCACCCTGTAGACTAGTCCCTAATGTTGTTGCCTGTATATAGATCCACTAACCTGCTAGTGTCACCCTGTAGACTAGTCCCTAATGTTGTTGCCTGTATATAGATCCACTAACCTGCTAGTGTCACCCTGTAGACTAGTCCCTAATGTTGTTGCCTGTATATAGATCCACTAACCTGCTAGTGTCACCCTGTAGACTAGTCCCTAATGTTGTTGCCTGTATATAGATCCACTGACCTGCTAGTGTCACCCTGTAGACTAGTCCCTAATGTTGTTGCCTGTATATAGATCCACTAACCTGCTAGTGTCACCCTGTAGAGTAGTCCCTAATGTTGTTGCCTGTATATAGATCCGCTAACCTGCTAGTGTCACCCTGTAGACTAGTCCCTAATGTTGTTGCCTGTATATAGATCCACTGACCTGCTAGTGTCACCCTGTAGACTAGTCCCTAATGTTGTTGCCTGTATATAGATCCACTAACCTGCTAGTGTCACCCTGTAGACTAGTCCCTAATGTTGTTGCCTGTATATAGATCCACTGACCTGCTAGTGTCACCCTGTAGACTAGTCCCTAATGTTGTTGCCTGTATATAGATCCACTAACCTGCTAGTGTCACCCTGTAGAGTAGTCCCTAATGTTGTTGCCTGTATATAGATCCGCTAACCTGCTAGTGTCACCCTGTAGACTAGTCCCTAATGTTGTTGCCTGTATATAGATCCACTGACCTGCTAGTGTCACCCTGTAGACTAGTCCCTAATGTTGTTGCCTGTATATAGATCCACTAACCTGCTAGTGTCACCCTGCGTAATGTGTCGTTCTGGGTAAGGATCTGACTTAGAGCCTCAGCAACCGCTGTCCCCAGCCGATTGTCAGATAGGTCCTGCAAGTACAACATGTACATCAACCAAGTCACATATTACTGTATTTCCTCTAATAAGCGCCAAGACTTCCAGACCCAGCGCTTCTTAGAGGCTTCTTATTGCTCTTACTGGGTGTACCGTAATTAATTGAGAGTTACGTCAAAGTTAGGGACCATTCCTTAATTAATCTTTTATTGGATCAAGGGAGAAAGAATACAGGCATAAAAAAGCCGCTTATTTCTTAAACTGCTGCTTTTCCCTAGCGCTTATTGGAGGCCCAGCGCTTATACGAGGTACTACATATTTTAATGTTACAATACAATACAATACATTGTGAGAGTTGTTTAACATACACTTTAAACAGAGTTACACAAGATACAAACCAGTACTGGAGTTGTCTCCCTTATAGCACATATTACACTTAATGCAAGCTTACATTGAAAGACAAAACATATGACATGAGTTCCCTACTTACAAAATCAACAAACAAATTTTGTTATTTAAATGCTTATGAATCAATTTCAGTTTCATTAGCATCAATTTCTCCTTGTTGGAGAAATACATGTTGATGTCTCCCATACACGCAACATTTATCCATGACTCACCCATCCCTCATATAATGAATGAACAGTATCTAAACAATGTTCACATTATTAAATGTTTGTATTTGAAAATAGAACAGTGTAAGTTTTTATGGCTCACCCATGTTGGTATTCCCCCTCTTTCCCTGTGTTATATTTTCTTGATATCCCCCACATGACCAGTGTCTAAAGGTACAAATATCTCCAGCTGGCAGCTTTATGATGATATCCCCCACATGACCAGTCTCTAAAGGCACAAATATCTCCAGCTGGCAGCTTTATGATGATATCCCCCACATGACCAGTGTCTAAAGGTACAAATATCTCCAGCTGGCAGCTTTATGATGATATCCCCACATGACCAGTGTCTAAAGGTACAAATATCTCCAGCTGGCAGCTTTATGATATCCCCACATGATATCTCCCTGGCACTTTATGACCCCAGTGACCAGTCTCTAAAGGTACAAATATCTCCAGCTGGCAGCTTTATGATGATATCCCCACATGACCAGTGTCTAAAGGTACAAATATCTCCAGCTGGCAGCTTTATGATGATATCCCCCACATGACCAGTCTCTAAAGGTACAAATATCTCCAGCTGGCAGCTTTATGATGATATCCCCCACATGACCAGTGTCTAAAGGTACAAATATCTCCAGCTGGCAGCTTTATGATGATATCCCCACAGCATGACCAGTCTCTAAAGGTACAAATATCTCCAGCTGGCAGCTTTATGATGATATCCCCACATGACCAGTCTCTAAAGGTACAAATATCTCCAGCTGGCAGCTTTATCTCCATGATGATATCCCCACATGACCAGTCTCTAAAGGTACAAATATCTCCAGCTGGCAGCTTTATGATGATATCCCCCACATGACCAGTGTCTAAAGGTACAAATATCTCCAGCTGGCAGCTTTATGATGATATCCCCCACATGACCAGTCTCTAAAGGTACAAATATCTCCAGCTGGCAGCTTTATGATGATATCCCCCACATGACCAGTCTCTAAAGGTACAAATATCTCCAGCTGGCAGCTGGCATATCCCCACATGCTCTCTATGATGATATCCCCACATGACCAGTCTCTAAAGGTACAAATATCTCCAGCTGGCAGCTTTATGATGATATCCCCACATGACCAGTCTCTAAAGGTACAAATATCTCCAGCTGGCAGCTGATGATATCCCCATGATATCCCCACATGACCCCAGTGTCTAAAGGTACAAATATCTCCAGCTGGCAGCTTTATGATGATATCCCCCATATGACCAGTCTCTAAAGGTACAAATATCTCCAGCTGGCAGCTTTATGATGATATCCCCCACATGACCAGTGTCTAAAGGTACAAATATCTCCAGCTGGCAGCTTTATGATGATATCCCCCACATGACCAGTGTCTAAAGGTACAAATATCTCCAGCTGGCAGCTTTATGATGATATCCCCCATATGACCAGTCTCTAAAGGTACAAATATCTCCAGCTGGCAGCTTTATGATGATATCCCCCACATGACCAGTGTCTAAAGGCACAAATATCTCCAGCTGGCAGCTTTATGATGATATCCCCCACATGACCAGTGTCTAAAGGTACAAATATCTCCAGCTGGCAGCTTTATGATGATACTTACAATCTCTGTAATGAAGCAGTTCTCTTTGAGCATGTCACAGATTGCATATCCTCCTGTGGACCCCAGCCAGTTGTCTCGCAGGTTTAGGTTGAGGACGGTGGTGTTCGACTGGAGGACAGACAACTTACACAGTGTATCTAAACCAACCATTACTGTGTGTATCATTACAATGGCAGGAGCCTTTGTTGCAAATAACTTTTCAACCACTCTTAGTAAGTGGTGTGTAAGTGAAGGAATTAGGGAATGTGTGAAGGCTATTTAAAGCACTGTCAGCAAAATTTCAGCTATATCCCAAAGGCAGGTAGGTAACCAAGTCTGAACTGGTCAAGGCAGTGACGCTATTCTTATTCAATTCGAGGTTGAGGTCTGATGACTGGCCCAACAGCACGAGCAGCTGACCCCAGCATCTGGTCACGACACCACTAAGCTTATGAGCCATTCCTCTTTCATTGGCTTTCACCACAAAAAGGGACAAAAGGACCTATTCTATCATCTCATTAAAATTGAGTTATTTGCTCTGAATCGATGTATGTAGGTGCCACAAAAGACATAAAAAATATTCACAACACAGATATTATTCTCCATCCAGAACCTCCAGCCTACATGTATTTTTGCTACTCAGAATGTTTTGTTTACTCCTACCAATTATACTGCGGACTCCATGCTGATGGTGGATTAGAGAGTTTACTTGATGATACCAGTGATCTGGACAGGGAGAAGAGAGGAAGTAAATGGTGACAATGTCATAGGACTGCACAAGACCACTTGTCTGTGTGAGCTCACCACTAGAGCCATGGCGATGGCCTTCATCCCCTGGGCGCCGAGACCGTGGTGCTTCATCACCAGTTCCTTCTCCTGCATGTGTCGCAGGAAGTACGAGGCTGGGATGATGCCAAGCCGCTTGCAACACTCGATGTATGCCGTTTTACCTGTGTGGTCATATGATGTGGAGGATTCTGGGAAATAAAAGTCAATAAAACAGATATGATTGAATGTTATTGTACTCCAGTATGTGCATTATTGCATCCATATCAAAGCATTATTGCTGGTAAATCACTGCATTATTGCATCCATATCAAAGCATTTTTGCTGGTAAATCACTGCATTATTGCAGATCTATATCAAAGCATTACTACTGGTAAATCACTGCATTATTGCAGATCTATATCAAAGCATTATTGCTGGTTAATCACGGCATTATTGCATCTATATCAAAGCATTATTGCTAGTAAATCACGGCATTATTGCAGATCTATATTAAAGTATTATTGCTGGTAAATCACTGCACTATTGCAGATCTATATCAAAGCATTACTGCTGCAAAATCACTGCATTATTGCATCTATATCAAAGCATTATTGCTGGTAAATCACTGCATTATCGCAGATCTATATCAAAGCATTACTGTTGGTAAATCACTGCATTATTGCAGATCTATATCAAAGCATTACTGCTGGTAAATCACAGCATTATTGCAGATCTATATCAAAGCATTATTGCTGGTAAATCACGGCATTATTGCAGATCTATATCAAAGCATTTTTGTTGATAAATCACGGCATTATTGCATCTATATCAAAGCATTATTGTTTGTAAATCACGACATTATTGCAGATCTTTATCAAAGCATTATTGCTGGTAAATCACTGCATTATTACATCTATATCAAAGCATTATTGCTGGTAAAAAACGGCATCATTGCATCTATATCACTGCATTATTGCAGCCTTATTACTGAATTATTTTATTTACAGCAATATCGAATCTAAACAAGACAAATTCGTGGTTCTTGGTATAAACAATATGAAATTATGTGACAATTTTAAGCAGCTTCATGATGTTGTGCATCCTGTCCTTATAGAAATACTCTGTTTCTGAAAGCAACCTGGTGGCTGTATGAATGTCCTACCTTCTCCTTCAAGGTCTGTGTCCCATGCCTTGTCATCATGGATGTCAACTGTCCGAAGCTCCATTTCCGAGTTAACATCACGGCCGTCTCCATCCTCCTCGCTCTCCGAACTGTGACCTCTGTCTTGGTTCCTGGAAGTCGCACTTCCCCTTCTTGACCGCCTGCTACTGGCACGGCTGATTGTCTGTAAAACAACACCTCACAGTGAATGGGCACATCAGACTGTCTGTGGAAAAGGCTGTTAAATGCACAATCAGCAAAATGTCAGCTATATCCCAATGGCCGGTATGTTTGGACATGGAAAAACAGTGCTTAACAGTGTGAGTAGCTAATTGTCTATGAAAGTGTTATCACCACAGTCTGCAGTTTCTGCACTATCATAGTGTAAAGAATCAAGTGTTATCACCACAGTCTGCACGGCTTCTGTACTATCATAGTGTATAAGAATCCAGTGTTATCACCACAGTCTGCAGTTTCTGCACTATCATAGTGTAAAGAATCAAGTGTTATCACCACAGTCTGCAGGGTTTCTGTACTATTACTGAAGCCTCTAAAGAAACAGGTGTTATCATTACAGTCTGCAGAGTTTCTGCACTATCATAGTGTAAAGAATCAAGTGTTATCACTGCAGTCTGCAGAGTTTCTGCACTATCATAGTGTAAAGAATCAAGTGTTATCACCACAGTCTGCTGAGTTTCTGCACTATCAAAGTGTAAAAAATCAAGTGTTATCACTGCAGTCTGCAGAGTTTCTGCACTATCATAGTGTAAAGAATCAAGTGTTATCACCACAGTCTGCAGAGTTTCTGCACTATCATAGTGTAAAGAATCAAGTGTTATCACCACAGTCTGCAGAGTTTCTGTACTATCATAGTGTAAAGAATCAAGTGTTATCACTGCAGTCTGCAGAGTTTCTGCATTATCATAGTGTAAAGAATCAAGTGTTATCACCACAGTCTGCAGAGTTTCTGCACTATCATAGTGTAAAGAATCAAGTGTTATCACCACAGTCTGCTGAGTTTCTGCACTATCAAAGTGTAAAAAATCAAGTGTTATCACTGCAGTGTGCTGAGTTTCTGCACTATCATAGTGTAAAGAATCAAGTGTTATCACTGCAGTCTGCAGAGTTTCTGCACTATCATAGTGTAAAAAATCAAGTGTTATCACTGCAGTCTGCAGAGTTTCTGCACTATCATAGTGTAAAGAATCAAGTGTTATCACCACAGTCTGCAGAGTTTCTGCACTATCATAGTGTAAAGAATCAAGTGTTATCACCACAGTCTGCAGAGTTTCTGCACTATCATAGTGTAAAGAATCAAGTGTTATCACCACAGTCTGCAGAGTCTCTGCACTATCATAGTGTAAAGAATCAAGTGTTATCACCACAGTCTGCAGGGTTTCTGCACTATCATAGTGTAAAGAATCAAGTGTTATCACCACAGTCTGCAGAGTTTCTGCACTATCATAGTGTAAAGAATCAAGTGTTATCACTGCAGTCTGCAGAGTTTCTGCACTATTATAGTGTAAAGAATCAAGTGTTATCACCACAGTCTGCAGAGTTTCTGCACTATCATAGTGTAAAGAATCAAGTGTTATCACCACAGTCTGCAGAGTTTCTGCACTATCATAGTGTAAAGAATCAAGTGTTATCACCACAGTCTGCAGAGTTTCTGCACTATCATAGTGTAAAGAATCAAGTGTTATCACCACAGTCTGCAGAGTCTCTGCACTATCATAGTGTAAAGAATCAAGTGTTATCACCACAGTCTGCAGGGTTTCTGCACTATCATAGTGTAAAGAATCAAGTGTTATCACCACAGTCTGCAGAGTTTCTGCACTATCATAGTGTAAAGAATCAAGTGTTATCACCACAGTCTGCAGAGTTTCTGCACTATCATAGTGTAAAGAATCAAGTGGTATTACTGCTGTCTGCAGAGTTTCTGCACTACACTGGGTTCTGTAAAGAGTGAGTGAGTATGATTTTAGGCCGCTTTCAGTATTATCCCAGCAATATCACAGCGGGGGACACCAGAAATGGGCGAAATCGAACCTGGGTCTTCAGTGTGATGAGCGGATGCTTTAACCACTACACTACCCCACCGCCCGGTTCTGTAAAGAATCAAGTGAAGTCCAGACACACCAGTAATTGATACAACATTCCAGTTGGGTACAATGGCCCGGTAAAGTTGTGAGAGTCAATAATGTAACGGCCACCCTTTGTGTTCAATGTTTATGTTGAATACTTAATGTAGTCAGTCCTCTATTACACAGCCAGACCTAACAGACAGGCAGATATGGAGAACCATTTCATGGGTGTCAACTGGTATTCTTAGCAACAAATATACTGTTATCAGGCACTGGTTTTAGATGCACAATATGTTTCATTGAAAGGAAGGGACAAATAAGTACAACAAACAATTATTTTCTTCTTGTGAAACCTTGGAGAAAAATCCATGTGTCAATATTTTTAGAAGAATAAACTTCAGATGCTCATCGTGTGATGAACTGGGCAATATCCACCATATCAGTAATAACTGGGAGCATGTCCACGGGGACATTATCATCAGCAAGTAATGATAGTAACTAACAAGCTTGACTTAGAAACCCCTCAAGGGTCTTACACCTGACAGGTGTAACTACAAAAACTATGAAAAGTAATTACATCTTAAAGTCCTGCATAGGTCGTTGATATATCTGAACATGTGCTTCATGACGTTATTTCACCTGTCACCTGAGACTCTCTGATTATTCATTTGCAAATAACTCATGCACTCCAAGGCCAGCGTACATCAGTTAACTTTGTCTGCACTCCAGTAATTGTTGTTTAAATACACACAAGTCTCTCTAGAATGTCTCAGATTACAAGATAGAACATCAGCTGCTGGCAAATGTCGGGACAAGCCTCTTCAAATTCCACATATCTAGTCGACTGTCTGTAATTCGAGACGTGTTGATTCACTAAGACATGTCTTCTCCTCAACCTGTTGTGTGTTTTACACCCCTGACACTCCAACAGATATCTGTACTGCCAATAGGTGTATCCCATTTTCCACAGTAGAGTATTGTAGGAGTAGATATTTCACACATCAGTCCCTATTATTTTCTCTTCTGCAATATTATGCCAGAGACCATAATATGATTATGCAAAAGCCCTAAATGAAGCAAGTCTAGATTATCCTCAAGTCCTGAACCTCCCATGTTTCTGGGGCTCCTCTTCAATGCAAGTGGAGTTTTTGTTCCTTTCGAAAAGATGTATTTTCAAAGGCTAAGCATTAACCTATGTTAAACGTGGCACTGCTAGGTCCAGAATGGTATCCACCTTGACACATCTGAGACACCATGTGTCAAGTCATATCATCATCATCGTTGTCGTCATCATCATCATCATCATCATCATCATCACCATCATCATCATCAGCAGCATTACTTCATTACTTGGGTTTACAAAAGGGTTGTCACAAAACACACATAAGTTTTACTACTTGCATTAAATGTGTCCAAATTTTCCATACACATATATATTGTTAGGGTAGATATTTCACAAATCAGGTAGATGTGGTCTGTCACTCAGTCCCTCAACCATATTATTTCCTCTTCTGCAATATTATGCCAGAGACCTATTCTATGATCTCTGATAATGCAACAGCCTGCACCCTGTGTCAAGTCATCAGTGTCTCTATAACATCATCATCATTATCATCATCATCATGGGGTTTACAAACACAAGTTTTCTGAAAATATTGGTGGCCTTGTTTCACAGACTTCCTCATGAAGAAAGTTTTCCCACTAATCTACTCTCACAACTCCTTGCCAACTTGAAATAACACAAAATACATATAGAATCTATCAAGCAACACAAATCTGCTTTATATTTCAACTGACCCTACCTAAGGTGACATGGACAAATCTGTGAACATGAACATCCTCCATGTGCCACCCTAACTATAGTGTGGCTCGGCAAGTAGTATCCTGATCTGTGTCTACAGACTCACCTGCCATGACAACTTGGGCCCTGGTGCAGTCAGCCTCTCTAACACAGGTTTCACTCCACACTTGCAAGGAAAAAGTCAACTTTCCAAGACAACACTTTTAGGTAAATGAAACAGTCACCATGTCATGTTTAGCCCGGTTGTGTTGTTCATCAACAACTAATCCACCGCTACCATATATACAAGAAACCACACACCTGTACATATATACACAAAGACCATGTAACTATGTCACTGTCAAAATTTAAATAACGAATCTTTTCAGTTTCAGTGAACTCCTAATGATATGAATCTACTAATATCAACATACTTTAATGACTACACACTGACATTGTCAAATATTACCGGCATATTACCGGGAAGTATCAAATCAATATATTTAACTGCAGACACAGTAATTCATGCCAGATGAAGTTTGTACAAATCGTGAGTCAGTTCTCCAGTAAAGACAGATAAACTCTTAACCAAGTCTAACTGTTACACACACCATCACACATCCAATAAATGAAATACTAAGTGTATACAACTGTTTAGACAGCACAACACTGGCTTTAACCTTCAAATGAAACTGATTAATCATACATTACAGCTCCGAAAGTACGAATCCATATCGCGTCTGAGAACCAAATGCACCCCAATATTAAACTAGCAGACTGACCCATGTTTGATCACTTAGCTCACTTGATATTGGATCACTGAGCTGACTTTATACTGGTTATGGCCAATTGATCTCTGGACAAAAAGCTTTCCTCTTCAGTAGACAGCCAACAAAACCTTCTCTCCCTCTGTTCCAGAAACCCACTTAATTACTAAGCCCCTCACTGAAAGGTATAAGCCTGGAGAATTATGTCTTGTGTTAATGTGAGATAAAAGGGGGAGTATGAATCACTGAGACTGATCCAATTTGTTTCGTCCAGATTAATGATTCTTAGATCTGTCAGGTGTGACATGCATCACACTTCTGAGTGAGTGAGTGAGTGAGTCAATCAGTCAGTGTGAGTCCCTGGTATTTTATGCTGCAGTCACAGATAATCCAGCTATATCACAGCTGCCGGGAAATAATAGTCTAGACCAGTCAAACAAGTGACTGAAAACAAGAACAACAACATCACCCACGGGGTGGTGGACACGCAACTAGCCACAGATCATGAACAATGATTCTTAATGAGACACAGATCATGAATAATGATGCTCAATCAGACAGATCATAAACAATGATCCTTAATCAGACAGATCATGAACAATGATCCTTAATAAGACACAGATCATGAACAATGATTCTTAATGAGACATGATTAATGATGCTTAATCAGACAGATCATGAACAATGATCCTTAATCAGACATAGATCATGATCAATGATTCTTAATGAGACACAGATCATGAAGAATGATCCTCAATCAGACACAACTAATGAACATTGATGCTTAATGAGACACAGATCATGAACAATGATCCTTAATCAGACACAACTAATGAACATTGATGCTTAATGAGACACAGATCATGAAGAATGATCCTCAATCAGACACAACTAATGAACATTGATGCTTAATGAGACACAGATCATGAACAATGATCCTTAATCAGGCACAACTAATGAACAATGATCCTTAATAAGGGTGAGTGAGTGAGTGACTTTAGTTTTACGCTGCTTTTAGCAATATTCCAGCAATATCACGGCAGATGACACCAGAAATGGGCTGCACACATTGGACCTCCTTAATAAGGCCCAGATCATGAACAATTGTCTTTAATCAGCCACAAAAGTCGCAAAATATAATGTGTGTAATAACACTATTGCTGAACTAGTCTGTTCCATGTGAATATAATGTGTGTAATAACACTATTGCTGAACTAGTCTGTTCCACATGAACATAATGTGTGTAATAACACTATTGCTGAACTAGTCTGTTCCACATGAACATAATGTGTGTAATAACACTATTGCTGAACTAGTCTGTTCCACGTGAATATAATGTGTGTAATAACACTATTGCTGAATTAGTCTGTTCCACATGAACATAATGTGTGTAATAACACTATTGCTGAACTAGTCTGTTCCACATGAACTTAATGTGTGTAATAACACTATTGCTGAACTAGTCTGTTCCATGTGAATATAATGTGTGTAATAACACTATTGCTGAACTAGTCTGTTCCACGTGAACATAACATGTGTAATAACACTATTGCTGAACTAGTCTGTTCCACATGAACATAATGTGTGTAATAACACTATTGCTGAACTAGTCTGTTCCACGTGAATATAATGTGTGTAATAACACTATTGCTGAATTAGTCTGTTCCACATGAACATAATGTGTGTAATAACACTATTGCTGAACTAGTCTGTTCCACATGAACATAATGTGTGTAATAACACTATTGCTGAACTAGTCTGTTCCACATGAACATAATGTGTGTAATAACACTATTGCTGAACTAGTCTGTTCCACGTGAATATAATGTGTGTAACAACACTATTGCTGAATTAGTCTGTTCCACATGAACATAATGTGTGTAATAACACCATTGCTGAACTAATCTGTTCCACATGAACATAATGTGTGTAATAACACTATTGCTGAACTAGTCTGTTCCACATGAACATAATGTGTGTAATAACACTATTGCTGAACTAGTCTGTTCCACATGAACATAATGTGTGTAATAACACTATTGCTGAACTAGTCTGTTCCACATGAACATAATGTGTGTAATAACACTATTGCTGAATTAGTCTGTTCCACGTGAACATAATGTGTGTAATAACACTATTGCTGAACTAGTCTGTTCCACATGAACATAATGTGTGTAATAACACCATTGCTGAACTAGTCTGTTCTATGTGAACATAATGTGTGTAATAACACTATTGCTGAACTAGTCTGTTCCACGTGAATATTATGTGTGTAATAACACTATTGCTGAACTAGTCTGTTCCACGTGAATATAATGCGTAAATATGTATTCTGAGTCAACTGTAGAAGAATGGTTTCAACAATATTTACCATCATGCATCATTACAAGGAAGATCAAGTGTGTTTATATACAAAGTAAAATATCTGAAAATATATACAAACACATATTTGATACATGTAAACCAAGCATACATCTGTAAACATAACATTAATAAAGAGCTATATTAAGTATGCTTACCCTTCTTGGACTGGGGGGACTTAAAGTTGCCAACATGATGTCAGTGAAATTCTTTTATGTGGTCTTGCCAGTGAGAAGGTATTCCAAGTCAGTGAAATGATTCACTCTATCTTACTGTGTCCTTGCAGAATGATTTGCCAACTAATCAAATCTAATAATTCACTCTCTCGGTGGGCTTAACACAATTTCAGTTCCGGATATTTTAACCATCATTCACTTTCTTCACTTCATACGTTCTTATCCACAGTCCTCATTTCAAGCATGGGATTTAATCTATCTAGATTCACGGTGAAATTCATGAATATTCATCTGCTTCAAAATGTGATTCCTAATATCAGTAAAGACATGCGTACCACTCAGTGTCGTATTTACATCCGTAGAGCATGAGATTCCTTCACCAATGAATAAATCAGCCACACAACTTGTCTACAAACACAGTCGATACCACCTCCATGAAGCTACCACACTAAATCAGGAAATTCTCTTCAACAAAATTCAAACAAAACATTTAAAAGAGTTCCCCTCTTTAAATACAGAGAGTATTTTCGAGAGTGTCATGAGAGTTTTGATGACTCCTCCCTTCCACGCTACAGTGTCAGATATAGGTGTACTTCCTATCAGTGAGGTACGTAATCTGGCTGATCATGGTAACGGCAGACCCCAGTGTTAATCAATCCGCTGTCATGTCGGGGTAAGTCCCTTTGTGGGCCAAACATTCCTCTCAACACACACACTGTCCCTAGTCACAGCAAAGCTGCTTGCACTATACCACAGCTGTAACAAACTGCTGTAAAATATCTTCAGGTGGTTTGTTAACAGGAAACCTATGCAGGCATGTATGTTGATAATGTACACTGTCAGTATATAATTCTTTGTGTTTAAGTAACCTGTATAGATGTTATTCATGTATATATAAGTCAGTATAAGTTTAACATGAGTATATATACAAGTTTTCCTGAATAACGTCCGTAGATACAAGTTCTAATGAGTAACTTGAATACATATAGAAGTTTTAATGAGTAGCTTGTACACATGTACAACTTTTCTTCAATAAAATTTAGAGGTGAAACAGTATGCTCTTACCACTGTACGGTACGTATTGCGGTACAAGGCCTTCGGTTAGGTCCGTTTCGGTTCGGAATGTGAGATACGATCATAATGCAGAAAACTGACAACAAGAGCCAAACCTTACATTGTTTAATAACATCGAAAACAATAACCATAATCTTTGTTATTTTGAATGAACTGTCAATTTATGACTTGACAGAAATGATGGTACGTAAACACCGAATTTTTGGTTTGCATTATGATATACCGAACTGAAGGCAAAATACTGCAGTCCTACTCATACTGCGGGTATACCGTGTCTACTGTGTCTACTCTAGTAAAATGTGTACACATACAAGTTTTACTTGGTAATCTGTGTATATAAACAAGTATTTTCTTAATAACCTGTGTATACACACGTTTCTCCTAGTATTGTCAGGCCGAAGACCCAGGTTCTATTTCCCACATGGGTACAATATAAGTTGTTCACTGGTCTCGAGGGGGGACATGGCCTGATGTACCCTCGATGTTTGTTTATGTTCCCTGAGCCCAAAGGTCGAGGGGAACATAAAGAAACATCGAGTGTACATCAACCCATGCGCCCCGAGGGACCAGTGAACAACGTATTTATCTTACCGAACTCCTAAATGGTAATTTTGAACTGTTTCAAGCACAGGTATCAGATCATAGTATGGAATACCAGACTACAAGAAGACAAGAAAGATTTTTTTAGAGTTATCTCCCTTCCATCAATTTGCGTTCGCAAAACATTGGTAATTTCCGTACATCATACGTGATTCAATGTTATTCGAGATAAAGAATTACTACTACGAAGTACCAAATGAGTTCGGCATTCCCAGCAGGGTACATAGAAAATGTTACTCGCTTGTAAGTGGGGTACATTGAAAATAATAGGAGAGCGCTCAGCCAATCAGAAAACGACATTTATGTGTGAGGCAAGATAATATGTGAAACCCATTTCTTGTTTTCCCCTGCCGTGATATTGCTGGAATATTGCTAAAATCAGTGTAAAACTAACCTCACTCACTCACTCTATAGGTAACTTGTGTATATACAAGATTTCCTTATTATTTTCATTTTTTGCAGCATGTTCATTTGACAGGAGATAACCTGAAGAAAATGGGTATGGCTGACTTTCACTTTACAGACCAATTACCAGCATGTGTCTATATGAAAACAGGAATTATTCATTGATTATACTCAACCTCTTGTGGTTTATTCCAGTATTTAGTAGGGATTCATCACAAAATGAAAATGTCTCCCCTTCCCTTTGGTGACCCTTCTATTTTCTGCCACATATATAGAGGTGCTACTGATTCAGGTGTTGTACTTGCATACATCAGAATTACAGAAGGGCCCTCAGAGAATTCATCGACTCTGAGCTCTGAAAGGACTCTTTGAAAGGTAGCAAAGCACTTCCAGTTTATCAGAGTGTCATTACTTTATGAGTGAGTTTAGTTTTATGCCGCACTCGGCAATATTCCAGCTATAAGACAACGGTTGAGTCTGGACCAGACAATTCAGTGATCAACAGCATGACATCGATCTACGCAGTTGGGAAACAATGACATGTGTCAACCAGCCTGACCACCCGATTCCGTTAGTTGCCTCTTATGCCAAGCATGGGTTACTACATTCTCTTCCCACAGAGGTTACTTGTCATTTCTTCCTACGAACCTCTGTTCTAATACGGTCATATTTCCCGATTCTCGTAAAATCCCCTAGCGGAAAAAAATCGCAACACGAATTATCTCCCTTCTTTCTGTCCAATCAGAACACGTGTTACATCAACTTGACTAATTCAAGCAAATGTTGGGTCACAAATATCCCTCCTCTGCCAGGAACTTGTGTTGATGTGACACACAAGACATTTAATGGCTAGCTTGTCCGTTGTCAACGAGGGCGATGGAGACGCCATGTATCCGCCATTTGCATGACTGAGGTCTGTCTATAAGAAACGTTTGCGCATCGCGCAGGGAAATAGGTTCTAGTTTTCCCGAAACATACGGAAATAACCGAGGCCTTGCGAATGATCACTTTTGAAACAACGTCGCTGATTGCACAACTAAATCTAATTGCAACCAATCACGAATCCTGAACACTAGCACCATGAAAGGGTCGTATTAGAACAGAGGTTCGTAGGAAGATATGACAAGTAACCTCTGTGGGAAGAGAATGGGGTTACTGAAGATCAAATCTAACCCGGATCTTCACAGGTACATTCCTTGATGAAACAGTGTTGGTGGAGGTGGCCCAGCGTGGCAATAGTGATGACAGTGACAACTGTGAGTTAGTGAGTGAGTTTAGTTTTACACCACTTTTAGCAATATTCCAGCAGCATCATGGTGGGGGACACCAGAAATGGGCTTCACAAATTGTACCCTTGTGGGGAATCGAACTCGGGTCTTCAGCATGACAATTGGATGCTTTAACCATTGGGCTACCCCACCACCCTGTGCTTGCTGTGGAGGCAATACTTCTAGAACCATGCACTTGCTTATTCAGTGTCCATTCCATACACATAACTCAAATATTTACCGAGTTCTTTAGAATTCAACAAATATCACACCTCATTTGCATCATCATGTTACTTAAGTTTGAACCCGTGAAGGTCCAGGTTAGAATAAACCTTCAGCAACCCATGCTTGTCGTAAGAGGCGACTAACGGGATCGGGTGGTCAGGCTCACTGGCTTGGTTGACACATGTCATCGGTTCCCAATTGCGCAGATCGATGCTCATGCCGTTGATCACTGGATTGTCTGGTCCAGACTCGATTATTTACAGACCGCCGCCATATAGCTGGAATATTGTTGAGTGCAGAGTAAAACTAAACTCACTCACTCACTCAATTAAGTTTGGTTTCTAATAATTATGCACAAACAAAAACATCAAAGTTGAAGATGGTTTAAAGCTGTCTATTTAACATTATCCCAAACAACTGACTTCGTGTGACATAATCAATGATACAGATCAATTACCCATTCCTTAGCACTTTAACCGGAATATCATCACATGACCATCAGAAGGTTTAGTAGGGACTTTAAATATTCATGGATAATTAAGGACAATGGGATTTCTATCCTGTGGTGATGATAAGCACAAAACAATTAAAAGATAATGGCCAACACGCTTTCATCACATTCAGGGATGATCTTCTCAATCTACAAATAAAACAAATCATTACAAGATGTTCTGTGCAATGAGTTATGCTTGAAGACATCATGGTGAGCTGTGTTTGAATGTTGGTGTATAAATGGCTGTACTGCGGGGTTGTAGAGGATCGTTACTGACCGCGTCAAACTGTGCGTCATCAAGGGGCTCCAGGTATTGGGCCTGAGTCTGTAGCTCCCACATATATAATTAACAGATATCTAAATGTGAGACTGAGGATGACTGACTGGTCTGCACTAGGTGTACTGGAGCTATTACTCTGGCTGAGAGGGACTACCATCTACCGCCATCACCTTCTTCAATATGTATGACACAAATTAAAAGATGAGGAATGGAGCTAACCTCATGACCTACTGACAGACAAAACATACCACAGGAATTCAAAATTCTGACTAAAATATGGCCCTCTTGGAAATTATGGTGTGAGCTAGACATATTTTTGGTAGAGAATGGGGTGTCTGGTTGACAAAAAAGGCTTTGCATTGCATAATTAATCAGAAGAGTGTGGTGTTTTTGATCTGAGCAGTGGTTCTTTATCAGTTGCCTTTTTGATCAGAGTGTTGCTTTGTATCCGAGTGTTTGATTATCACGTCATTTCTATATGACATGGGAAATGTAATAACTTCTACGACATGAGTATCAACATCTTATGAACAAATTATGAAATATTTTAAGTAAAATATTAAGTAACAACACGCAAAACGTAAAATGATTTCATGATTGTGATGTTCTTCAGAGAGAGTCAGTTGAGCTGATCAGTAGTGTGGAAGTTTTACTGTACGACTGAACACAACAAACGCCAGCACTCAGTCAGCTAAAAGCGTATATACACAACCAAAGTGCTAACTATCTATCAACTTTACATGACTATCTGCTGGGCCTATTCAGGACTGGAGAGTGCTATATGAATTGCTGAACCCACAATCATACAAACAAATAAGTGAAAAGAATGTGTGTCGGTTAGATAGAGATCATTGTACACCAGGGCCTATATTCCATGAGTGGAATGAAACTGGTGACAGCTGATGTCATCAAGATAAAATACCTTTTATACCCCATGTCAGCTCCATATTCTGACTGACATACTTTCTGTAGAAGTTATTAGACAGTCACAATGCTGATGTATGACTCGTACATGTGACCTGACCGTTTAACCTATTAAAATAATCTGAATAAATGTTGCCCCTGCCTTTTTTTGGCCTGCATGTTGGTAGAAGTGTTCAAATAACTGTTCTCTGAAATGCAAATCAGGAATTAAGGATGGATTCCTCACCAACTTTGTGTCAACTAGATCCTAACTAAACAAAGACAGACATTTTATGACAATATATAAAAATTCTTTTGTGTTTTCTCTTTTCAGGGCGAGACATGAAAACAATTACAAGGACATAGGAAGGGGCAAGAGTGAATATGACAAGCATTAGGTGAGGGTCATTATTTTCAGTACAAGAAAAAACTCTGACCCACGCATTCCTGTTTCAAATGACAGCCTCAGATAAGACTAGAAAAGTCCTTTAGTGGTTCTTGTCCATTGTTTGTCAATGCAGTCAGTCTGTGTTGATGATGTAACATAAAGTGGTGTTCATCAAGGGTCAGTTCTTGGCCTCAGTCTGTTTACCCTGTGTACCTAACAGTGTCATCAACTCTGCGAGTACCTTGGATTATTATAGTTAGGCACAAATACTGAAGAATAATGAATAACTAATGACAGAGTGTTTACAGGTTGGAACCAGTTCCAAGTTGGAGAAGCTGGGGAGGTTGTTACTGACAACCTGGCAGGCAACTCAATGCAGCATTCTCTAACTCAGCAAAGACTCTTGGGTTGATCTAGACTGCAGTCTTACTGTGGAACATCTAGTGAGCCTATATCACTCACTAATGTACTTAGCGCCGTGAGCAGGCAATGTGCCTGGATATGAGCGCGCCATATAAGCGGACGATTACTATTACTATATCAACATCCGTAACATAGCAAGCATTTAATATATATCCTTCATGAAAAGAAACTGTCTGCAATTTAACAGTTTCCAAAACAAAGGGTGAATAACAATCACAAATACTGAGGTATTTTAAATAGCATCCATATAAATAATCTAATTAGATCTCCTTGAACAATTTGAGGCATCATCACTGACTAGAACATGCCCAGTATTTTCTGATGTGATGTTGACAGACACTGATGCAAATGCATGGGATGAATACATGGGAATGGACCCATGAAGGTCAGGGTTAGAATTGATCTTCAGTAACCCATGCTTGTCGTAAGAGATGACTTACGGGATCAGGTTGTCAGGCTTGCTGACTTGGTTGACACATATCATCGTGTCCCTATTGCGTAGATTGATGCTCATGTTGTTGATCACTAGATTGTCTGGTCCAGACTCGTTTATTTACAGACCGCCACCATGTAGCTGGAATATTGCTGAATGCGGCATAAAACTAAACTCACTCACTCCCTCCTAAGGTGAGTGACAGAAGATTGAAAGAAATCTTTAAGCCTTGTGTAGCTACAACAATTGTTGCACAACAACAAAGGTTCTTGCACAACAACATTAAATATTACAGAACAACAACAGTATTATGTTTCGGTGCCGCTACATTGACAGCATCAACTCTTGATGTATACCACTTTCCACACCACTAAGATCCTTCACATGTACACATAAATCAATGACATTAACAATAATGGCGTTGTTTTCGTCACCAATCAAATCTCAGCCCAGCACAACTCCAGGCTTCACACTCCAAGGTTCAGGTTTCTGATTACATCCCTGGATCACAATGATGCCGTATAAGAACAATAAAACACTCACTCAATTCCTGCCCCCACGGGGTCCAGGATACCACCAACTCCACAGATTGTTTTTCCTGGTCGATACATGGCGCTAACATCCGCCAGGTTGTCAGATCAGCATTGATTATATCAACATGGGGGATATCAGTCTGTATTTACCTGTGACAAACAATTGTTTATATCCTGGAGCAAGTGGAAATAATTGCTGATATCAGTTGTAATTTGCATGTGACTTTATTTTGATGTATATTGACTTGACATTTAACATTCCATCAAAGTATCTGCACATTACATTCGCAGTATCATAACATGTTCATACTGTTCAGTGTATCATAAGTCATCCACATTACTGTATTGTAATGTGATCACACAGTTGTATCATAATGTGATGTATCATTACTCATTTCACCATTTCACACTGTCATAATTTGTAATGTGATCACACTATCATATTGCAAGGTAAGGTAAGTATTCTCCTTTTATTTACTATGATTGTACATTTGACAATATTGTATATAATGTTTTTCGCTGACATTACTGTGATGTATTCCTTGTGTGAAATCTTTGAGCCTTCCTGATCACATCTTGTACTTTACTTGAATAACATGATTATTAAATATCAGTATGTTAATGTGTCATGTATTACACAAAATGATACAAAAGTGCATTTACATGTTGTAAAATCGGATTTAATATCTTCATGTTTCTCATCAGTATTATCATTGTAACAAAAATGTTTCACTACTTGTAACAAACTTCTAATACAAGTGTTCAACTTTTTGAATTCAAAATTTGTAACAAACTACACTGAAGTAAATAGCTGTGTCATCATTTTGAAGATTGTCCAATAAATAATTTTGAATATGTTTGGTCATACAGTTGCCCTTAAGTCTTCAGATGAAGCCAGAAGTTAGGACCCTGCCTCCACTGTGTTTCTGTCCCATCTGTTATTATACATACAATTCCACACAGCCACAAACACACACTGACAGCTCCTACAGGTAACATGTGTACATACACCACACACCCTGGACAGGTACACACACCAGCTGCAGGGGAGGAAGTCATAAATCTCAATGATTGTTGCAATAAACAGAAAGTCAAACACTCAGATATATGACCCTAATCTATGTTCATAGGTATGTCTTCTACTGCCAGATCTATTTCTTGGATCAAACATCCAAAGCTACAGCCAAGCCTCTTTCCTGACAGTAAGCTGTGGTGCTTTGTCTGTTCATGACCCACCGTTTACTGTGTGAGTGAGTGAGTGGAGTGAGTGAGTGAGTGAGTGAGTGAGTGAGTGAGTGAGTGAGTGAGTGAGTGAGTGAGTGAGTGAGCATTTACTCAAACATGTAAGTCGAGTCATCAGTGGTGCAAGTCCTACAAGAGGGCTCTGTCCAACTTGATGTGAGTATTCCTACCTATTCTGTCAGTATTCAAGAACTTACTGATCTATCAAAATACCATGTAATTGGGATTCAGAACTTTGTATCTGTGTATCCTTGCAAATACATGAGATAAAGGATGTCACACAATAACTGAAATTATGTTAATAGTCAGAATCCCCAGTTTACAATGTGGTGATTGTGTGTGGGCACTGGAGACAACTGGTCGTTTAGGAAATATGCTCTGGAAAAGCACATCCTTGTGAACTAAACTCAAAGTCAAACTCCTTGCAATTCTAGAAGTCCCCCTAAAACAAAAGTCACCAGCTGTGACAACCTGATCTCTGTGTCTAAAGTTTCCTGAACAGAGTCAAAGTCAGACTTGTATATATGATAATAAAGAAACCTAAAAATTCTAGAAAGCGCTGTATACAAAAGGCCCCAGTTGACAAACCTGGTCTCACCGTCTGCAAAGTTTAATGTAAGAATACCTGCAAGACATTGTCTGGCCAAACACACCATTATGAACTGAGTTTAAACGAAAGTTGTGGAATATGTTTCTTTCAAAACTCCCTTAGTAACGAGGCCATTCTTGTTACAAAAATGTCTTTTTAATAATGTGTAAAATTTTATGAAAGAAACCTTGTTAGTAATGATCTGGCCACAAATTGTTACGGACAGACAGATGGACAGATGAGTTGATGACTATATACCCAACTGCTCAGGGATAACAAGCTGGATTCATGCATGTCACTTGTGTAACCCATCTGAGATGCCATCAGGAAGTAATAAAGTTGTATTTCCTGATTGTGGCTTTTAGCTCCAGTCCATGGATGAAAAATGTGTCATCACCTCAACAACACAACACTATCTACATACCTTGTATACCTGCTGTGTACGTTTAAATGTTCGTTCTCGTAGAATTACAATCCGGTCAGACTTCAGGTGAGACAAAGATTCCATAGTTTGTTGTCTTTGTGAGATTGTTTGGAACCAGATTATCGGCACACAGATCCAGGGTGATGTAAGGAGGGATCAACAGGGAACAACCACAGTGATTCTGTGGGACACAGCAGCACCATCAGGAGAGTGAGATACCTGACAATATTCTAACAAGTTTCTGTCATGTCAGCTCAGTCAGAGTGAAGAAGTTCAACAGAGCTTGGGAAAATGGCTGAAGTAACTGTGACTTTCCTGACGACCGGCTGGTTGAGCTACTACAATTTTACAATATCTGCTTGGACAAGTAGTCATAACGGACACCATGATCTACTCTCAATACTGACATCAGTTTCCTATCTTGCTTCAGTTACATCACATATAGATATAATCCAGTGTGAAAGTACATTCACAAAACTCATGATCCATTCACATGAACAGTCAGTAATGCAGGTGGCCAGAAAATCACATTAAGTTCCAAAGAAACATCCATCAACAGATGGAATTTGGAACAGATGGATTTTTTACTTCAAATTCCAGCAAACGAGATGTCCTCACGGCAAAGAACAGTTCTCAAATTGTAAACAATTGAACAATTTAAGTAGTACCAGATAGTGTGGTAACTGAAACTATTGAGCACTGTAGATCCTCAATACACTGGCAAGTCTCGAACACGCTCCTTACACTGTCAGTTTTATGATGAGCTGTGAGGATTGTGCGTACATCCCACTGTGAGATAAGCCTAACTCACGTCCACCACATATGTGTGTAAATCAATGGGAGTAGAAATCACGGCAATATATCTAGTGATAGGTCCATTAACTCTCTCCTCACATCAACCATGCACAGACTTGTCCGATCCTTCACTGGCTCAAGTAGACTCCAACATTTCTGTCATAAATTTCACGTGCCGAAAACCAGGCCATCACTCCCGACCAGTTATTACAAACTATTTGTCAAAAATGCCATCAAACCCCTTCCGAACATCTTTCAACTTTATACTCCCCAATAATTTCCAAGAATTGGATTTATCACATGATGCATCTTCTGTTTCTGGCATAATACTGTGTAATCCATGTTCCCATGGAAACAGTTTCAATAATTTACAATTCTGATTTGTACAAAATGTTCACAAAATTTCAACAACCACTACTTTTCCAGTCAGAAAATACAAACATTGTTGATGAATTGTCCAAACCGAGCTCAGCGTGAACACTCTTCATGAGCACCACATAAGAACCACACAAAATTAACTGTACACTACCACTGAAGATGTCACTTTGTTGACAAAATCACCATGGCAACAAATGGAATCAGTTTCTCATTGGCCGTGTAACAACCAGTATTGATCAGTGAAGTCACGCAACAACTCGTGCTTCAGATTTCATGGAGATACCAGGTTGCGGAAATCCATCTTTTAGCAACAATGTAGAGGTGTTTGGGAGTTTATCAGTGTTTGGCAACATTCACCATTGATCTATGTCACAGCAGCAGTCACACACTATGTCCCTGATTCCTGAGATAACACACAGCTTAGAACTTAAACCCAGTGTTGAAATCTTACCTCAACAGGAATTACAGTTGATGTCTCACTGTGTACAGGTGCCTCCATAACTAAAATGACAACCTTGTAAGGGCGTCAACTGTAATGCTGAACTAACCCAGGGTTTGACATTTTGTTATGATTGGTTGTCAAATGGTCGGCTCTACTGTGTACACACAAGCATTGGGATTGCATTTGGGAAGTTACAAAGAAGTATTGAAACATTAAAACATTTGCTTTCTCATCTGGGAAGTTACAAAAAGCAACATTAAAACATTTGCTTTCTCATCTGGGAAGTTACAAAAAGCAACATTAAAACATTTGCTTTCTCATCTGGGAATTTACAAAAAAGTATTGAAACATTAAAACATTTGCTTTCTCATCTGGGAAGTTACAAAAAGCAACATTAAAACATTTGCTTTCTCATCTGGGAATTTACAAAAAAGTATTGAAACATTAAAACATTTGCTTTCTCATCTGTGTAGTTACAAAGAAGTATTGAAACATTAAAACATTTGCTTTCTCATCTGGGAAGTTACAAAAGCAACATTAAAACATTTGTTTTCTCATCTGGGAACTTACAAAAAGCAACATTAAAACATTTGCTTTCTCATCTGGGAAGTTACAAAAGTATTGAAACATTAAAACATTTGCTTTCTCATCTGGGAAGTTACAAAAAGCAACATTAAAACATTTGCTTTCTCATCTGGGAATTTACAAAAAAGTATTGAAACATTAAAACATTTGCTTTCTCATCTGGGAAGTTACAAAAAGCAACATTAAAACATTTGCTTTCTCATCTGGGAAGTTACAAAAAAGTATTGAAACATTAAAACATTTGCTTTCTCATCTGGGAAGTTACAAAAAGCAACATTAAAACATTTGCTTTCTCATCTGGGAAGTTACAAAAAGCAACATTAAAACATTTGCTTTCTCATCTGGGAAGTTACAAAAAAGTATTGAAACATTAAAACATTTGCTTTCTCATCTGGGAAGTTACAAAAAGCAACATTAAAACATTTGCTTTCTCATCTGGGAAGTTACAAAAAAGTATTGAAACATTAAAACATTTGCTTTCTCATCTGGGAAGTTACAAAAAAAGTATTGAAACATTAAAACATTTGCTTTCTCATCTGGGAAGTTACAAAAAAGTATTGAAACATTAAAACATTTGTTGTGTAGACCACTGATTTATTTTTTATGATAATGGTCACAGCAAGAGCATTTTGCTTGTTAGATTACCAGGGACAAAGATTTCATGTAGTCTTAACGGTTTTATAGCCATTGCTCTACCAAATGGAATTAAGTGGGGTTTTTTTAAGCTTAATGGGTAGCAAGATGTCGGTGCTCATATGAGATTGATGAGATTTTGTAACAGATATTCAAACCATTAAAAGATTAGGAAGGTTTCTTCAATAAAAGAGATTGTTTTACATAATCTTGAGAAACAATTCAGCCCATATTAGAAAAGCAATGACCACGTTATTGGATGAGAGATGTTGATTTTGAAAAATTGGATGCTTGATAAGTGCAGTTGTCTTCTCCCGGGTCAGTCCATTTTAGCACAGAAAACTTGGCCTGTAAGGGCAAAATGGAAACTAGATTCTGACAAAAGCTAGTGGTGACCTTGCCTCAGGAAGACTGTGCTTGACTTTCAGGACAAGACAAGGACAATAAACACGCTCACGCTCAAGACAAGGACAATAAAGGACTACTTCCTTCCACATCAAGATCAAATTATAGTCCATCAACCACTAGTGTGAAATACACTGTGGGCAAGCTATCAATCAATGGTCTTTTCAGATTCAATTTGACTGGTTAGGTAGAGACTACATGAAGCAGCTGTAAAAGGACCTTATCCCTTAGGAATGGGCTACAAGACTTGACTGTCAGACATGGGCTACAAGACTTGACTGTCAGACATGGGCTACAAGACTTGACTGTCAGACATGGGCTACAAGACTTGACTGTCAGACATGGGCTACAAGACTTGACTGTCAGACATGGGCTACAAGACTTGACTGTCAGACATGGGCTACAGGACTTGACTGTCAGACATGGGCTACAGGACTTGACTGTCAGACATGGGCTACAAGACTTGACTGTCAGACATGGGCTACAAGACTTGACTGTCAGACATGGGCTACAAGACTTGACTGTCAGACATGGGCTACAAGACTTGACTGTCAGACATGGGCTACAAGACTTGACTGTCAGACATGGGCTACAAGACTTGACTGTCAGACATGGGCTACAAGACTTGACTGTCAGACATGGGCTACAAGACTTGACTGTCAGACATGGGCTACAAGACTTGACTGTCAGACATGGGCTACAAGACTTGACTGTCAGACATGGGCTACAAGACTTGACTGTCAGACATGGGCTACAAGACTTGACTGTCAGACATGGGCTACAAGACTTGACTGTCAGACATGGGCTACAAGACTTGACTGTCAGACATGGGACTACAAGACTTGACTGTCAGACATGGGCTACAAGACTTGACTGTCAGACATGGGCTACAAGACTTGACTGTCAGACATGGGCTACAAGACTTGACTGTCAGACATGGGCTACAAGACTTCACTGTCAGACATGGGCTACAAGACTTGACTGTCAGACATGGGCTACAAGACTTGACTGTCAGACATGGGCTACAAGACTTGACTGTCAGACATGGGCTACAAGACTTGACTGTCAGACATGGGCTACAAGACTTCACTGTCAGACATGGGCTACAAGACTTCACTGTCAGACATGGGCTACAAGACTTGACTGTCAGACATGGGCTACAGGACTTGACTGTCAGACATGGGCTACAGGACTTCACTGTCAGACATGGGCTACAAAGACTTGACTGTCAGACATGGGCTACAAGACTTGACTGTCAGACATGGGCTACAAGACTTGACTGTCAGACATGGGCTACAAGACTTGACTGTCAGACATGGGCTACAAGACTTGACTGTCAGACATGGGCTACAAGACTTGACTGTCAGACATGGGCTACAAGACTTGACTGTCAGACATGGGCTACAAGACTTGACTGACATCAGACATGGGACATACAAGACTTGACTGTCAGACATGGGCTACAAGACTTGACTGTCAGACATGGGCTACAAGACTTGACTGTCAGACATGGGCTACAAGACTTGACTGTCAGACATGGGCTACAAGACTTGACTGTCAGACATGGGCTACAAGACTTGACTGTCAGACATGGGCTACAAGACTTGACTGTCAGACATGGGCTACAAGACTTGACTGTCAGACATGGGCTACAAGACTTGACTGTCAGACATGGGCTACAAGACTTGACTGTCAGACATGGGCTACAAGACTTGACTGTCAGACATGGGCTACAAGACTTGACTGTCAGACATGGGCTACAAGACTTGACTGTCAGACATGGGCTACAAGACTTGACTGTCAGACATGGGCTACAAGACTTGACTGTCAGACATGGGCTACAAGACTTGACTGTCAGACATGGGCTACAAGACTTGACTGTCAGACATGGGCTACAAGACTTGACTGTCAGACATGGGCTACAAGACTTGACTGTCAGACATGGGCTACAAGACTTGACTGTCAGACATGGGCTACAAGACTTGACTGTCAGACATGGGCTACAAGACTTGACTGTCAGACATGGGCTACAAGACTTGACTGTCAGACATGGGCTACAAGACTTGACTGTCAGACATGGGCTACAAGACTTGACTGTCAGACATGGGCTACAAGACTTGACTGTCAGACATGGGCTACAAGACTTGACTGTCAGACATGGGCTACAAGACTTGACTGTCAGACATGGGCTACAAGGACTTCACTGTCAGACATGGGCTACAAGACTTGACTGTCAGACATGGGCTACAAGACTTCACTGTCAGACATGGGCTACAAGACTTGACTGTCAGACATGGGCTACAGGACTTGACTGTCAGACATGGGCTACAAGACTTGACTGTCAGACATGGGCTACAAGGACTTGACTGTCAGACATGGGCTACAAGACTTGACTGTCAGACATGGGCTACAAGACTTGACTGTCAGACATGGGCTACAAGACTTGACTGTCAGACATGGGTAACAGGACTTCACTGTCAGACATGGGCTACAAGACTTCACTGTCAGACATGGGCTACAAGACTTCACTGTCAGACATGGGCTACAAGACTTCACTGTCAGACATGGGCTACAAGACTTCACTGTCAGACATGGGCTACAAGACTTCACTGTCAGACATGGGCTACAAGACTTCACTGTCAGACATGGGCTACAAGACTTCACTGTCAGACATGGGCTACAAGACTTGACTGTCAGACATGGGCTACAAGACTTGACTGTCAGACATGGGCTACAAGACTTGACTGTCAGACATGGGCTACAGGACTTGACTGTCAGACATGGGCTACAAGACTTCACTGTCAGACATGGGCTACAAGACTTGACTGTCAGACATGGGCTACAAGACTTCACTGTCAGACATGGGCTACAAGACTTGACTGTCAGACATGGGCTACAAGACTTGACTGTCAGACATGGGCTACAAGACTTGACTGTCAGACATGGGCTACAAGACTTGACTGTCAGACATGGGCTACAAGACTTGACTGTCAGACATGGGCTACAAGACTTGACTGTCAGACATGGGCTACAGGACTTCACTGTCAGACATGGGCTACAAGACTTGACTGTCAGACATGGGCTACAAGACTTGACTGTCAGACATGGGCTACAAGACTTGACTGTCAGACATGGGCTACAAGACTTGACTGTCAGACATGGGCTACAAGACTGATAAACTTTACAGTTTATGTAAATTGGATGAAATGTTTGGCAAATTATCATCTTTTACCTAAAGAATCCACTCAGTCTGTTGATGAGATAGAACAACAATGACATGCACGCAGGTTCAAAGTTGGAAAACAACTCTGTAATTTGACAATTCTATGTGCCACATCGTGACCTTAGTAACTAGGGCTACAACGATTCACCCAGACCTTGATTTGATTCTTCATACAAGTAGAAACATCAGATTCCATTTAACTCTAAGAGTAGGCTTTTTTAGTGTGAAAAGCATAGTCAAATTGGTGATGTCTACTAACAACAATTCTCATTGGATAATTAGCCCGGCGTCAACCTATGATGTTTATTGACCTTATTTCAGCACTTGAAACTGCACGTTCTGGCTGTGAGGAAATAATTAAAATAGATATTGAAATATCGAATCGAAATAGTGATAAAGGTTATCGAAAATCGAAACTAAGTTGTCACATTAAATTTTTGATGAACTGAACCGAATCGTTGTAGCCCTATTAGTAACTATATACCACGTGGTGTATTTTGAACTTAACGGCACTCCATACGAACCATAGTTGCTATGTACAACAGTCTGTCTGTAGCATCTAGTGAAAATAATACAACTCAACTGTGGACCTGAGGTCAGCTGGAGAAAGCAGTGTGTAAAGGATTACAGTGGATTTTGTAAAGAACGAACGGATGTATAGGAGGAACTGTTTCAGGGGGGCTTGAGGGGTGGTGGAGTAGCCTAGTGGTTAAAGCATTCGCTCGTCACGCCAAAGACTCGGGTTCATTTCCCCACATGGGTACAATGTGTGAAGCCCATTTCTGGTGTCCCCCGCCGTGATATTGCTGGAATATTGCTAAAAGCGGCATAAAACTGAACTCTCTCACTCAGGGGGGCCAATTGCTGTATATATTAGTTGAAATGTGCATAGTGGTTATGGTTATATGGTTATAAGATAGTAGTAGTCCCTTTGAGTTGGTTACAACTGTAGCTTACTGTATGTGCAAACATTTGCTGGAATGCGGCCACAACAAAAATATGGGTTGTGATCAGATAGTATCACAAAAAGTGTCTCCACTAATCAGACTTCAACTTACTAGTTATAATCTCAAAGAACTTGTCACATCAATTACAGAAATTATTTCACCAGCTGATAAATAGACCATGATCCATTCACTGATAATTTCATTCAGCAACCTGGTCTCTGAATACACCATGAAACTAGCTGCCAATCAGGCCATACAAGTATATCGCAGCTCGGAACCTCAATGCCTATTGAAGATATAAAGGATCTTTACAAGGTGTGAGAATCTGTCCGAAGTAGGTAGCAGTAGGTCGACCAACATTTACTGCTAGGCACCATGATGAATCATAATGTGTGTCACTGCCCTAACACAGTGTGACCTGCGCTCACCGGGGAAACATCGCAATCACTTTTACAAACACGCCAATATGGAGAAATAGTGTAATCCCTAGATTAAATATGGCCTTTTATCTTTCACTAGAGCCGAGAATCCTGTGTTTCTATGGCTCAAGGCAAACACGACACCTAATACCTCCACATTCTCAATGTAGCATACTTTCAAAATCGGACTTAACACCTAGTGTCAGAAATTGGTTGAAATTTCAATATTATTAAAGAAATTGATAATTGACTGACGATTGATTATGAATAAGAATTATATAAGATAGATACAGACATTTAGACTATGAATAATTCTCAGTAACTTATCAGTTTCATTGTTTATACGAATTAATCATCAAATTGGTTATGATAATTTAAGCAAGTCAGCAACACAAACATCCAGTAATAAGCATACAAAAGAAAGTCCACTTGACAGCTTGTCTGGGTGCTCGACATGTCTAGCTGACTATCTTACTCTTCCAATCTTCCAAACGGACTGACGTAATTGAAAATCATGATCGATGTAAAATAAAACATGTGAATGCAATAATGTAAATTGATTGAACGGAACAGCAATAGAAACCTTGCAATGTCAAATACTGAAAGTGGAATTACAGATAAAATATACCATAAGTATTGAGAGTCTGTGTGCGTGTAGACAGCAGCTCCCCTCCATACAGTCATTTGTATGACCCTAGCTTTTGGAGTTACAACAGGCCAATTAGTTTTGGTATTAAAATCATTACAATCAGACATTTATTAGTCACATTTTAACCAGTTAATAAGTTAAATATCAGAATTGTTCACTGTGACAATATTCTGCCAGTCAGTGATTAAGTATATTCCCTGATTAAACCACCACAAGCTTAGCCTGCTACACGCTGCCCCCTGCCTCACTGATCAATCACAAGTTCTTTAATTAACATATCAGCAATTCTAATAATACTGTCTTTGTTCATTGTTAAACTTCAACATGAGATTTAATATGGGCTCTTTAAATCATAGATTTTATTGAGTTGACATTATCTATCCCTAAGTAAAAGGTTTATTAGTCTACAATATTGATTATTTTATCCACAACAGAGTAAGATCCAAACCGAGACCCGGTGAAAGCGTCACGTGTCACATGTGACCTTGGTGACAGTAACTACCCTAACCAGACACTGATAACACCATAAACGGTACTTGGATGGTGTGTGCCTCCCGACAACCCTGGCTGAAAACCCAGTATGTGTAACTGTCTCCAGGAAAGTGAACAACTCCTTGTCGAGACAGAGCAAGTCTGAATGTTAGCAGAAAGACAGCTTGTCAGGCCATGGTGTCAGTAGACTGCATCTTGTATCATAAAGAGCTGTATGAGTAGGTACAGTTCATGAAAAGAATCTTATTCAAACTTACTTCACTTTCATGTTCACAAAAATCTGTTCACGCAGTGTTGACAATCATCTATTCATGTAGTCGTGACAATAATCTGTTCATGCATCACTGACAATCATCTGTTCATGAATCACCGACAATCATCTGTTCATGAATCACCGACAATCATCTGTTCATGTATCACTGACAATCATCTGTTCATGAATCACCGACAATCATCTGTTCATGTATCACTGACAATCATCTGTTCATGTGTCATTGACAATCATCTGTTCATGTATCACTGACAATCATCTGTTCATGTGTCATTGACAATCATCTGTTCATGCATCACTGACAATCATCTGTTCATGAATCACTGACAATCATCTGTTCATGAGTCACTGTCATCTGTTCACTGACAATCATCTGTTCATGCATCACTGACAATCATCTGTTCATGAATCACAATCATCAATCATCTGTTCATGTGTCACTGACAATCATCTGTTCATGCATCACTGACAATCATCTGTTCATGTGTCATTGACAATCATCTGTTCATGCATCACTGACAATCATCTGTTCATGAATCACCGACAATCATCTGTTCATGTGTCATTGACAATCATCTGTTCATGTGTCATTGACAATCATCTGTTCATGTAGTCATGACAATCATCTGTTCATGCATCACTGACAATCATCTGTTCATGCATCACTGACAATCATCTGTTCATGTGTCACTGACAATCATCTGTTCATGTGTCACTGACAATCATCTGTTCATGTGTCACTGACAATCATCTGTTCATGCATCACTGACAATCATCTGTTCATGTGTCACTGACAATCATCTGTTAATGTGTCATTGACAATCATCTGTTCATGCATCACTGACAATCATCTGTTCATGTGTCACTGACAATCATCTGTTAATGTGTCACTGACAATCATCTGTTCATGTGTTACTGACAATCATCTGTTCATGTGTCACTGACAATCATCTGTTCATGTGTCACTGACAATCATCTGTGTCACTGACAATCATCTGTTAATGTGTCACTGACAATCATCTGTTCATTTGTTACTGACAATCATCTGTTCATGTGTCACTGACAATCATCTGTTCATGTGTCACTGACAATCATCTGTGTCACTGACAATCATCTGTTCATGTGTCACTGATAATAATGTGTCCATGTGTCACTGACAATCATCTGTGTCACTGACAATCATCTGTTCATGTGTCACTGACAATCATCTGTGCATGTCTCTGTCAACGCGTACCTATGGTCAACTGGGGAACAAGCTTGGAATTAAACAAGCTACATGTTGATGAAGATGAAGGAATGCGTTGAGTTCAAACTTCTTTAGTTGGTAACACAAGACATGGCAAACAAGTATACAAGAATGAGGTGAGCGGAGTTCCTGCTCAACCCCAGGGCGTTTCCTACGAGCATCATTATTCTGCTCGTGGTCGTCCCTACACAGACAGTCGGAATACCGGACTCCTTGACAATATAGATGTAAGCATATATATACAGTTCTTGACAACAATGGACAGGCGACGACTCAACAATGGACAGATAGAGAAACAATAGCACTTCCTTGACCAGTTGATGTGATGGCAGACACAGCCAAGGGGGATGACCAATTAAGGCTATAAATGTCATATACAATAATTAATGACAGTGACAGAGTGGTACAGGGTGGTTGACAAGACAATGTACCCTGCGGTAGTGATAAGGATTAAGAATGCAGATTAAATAATTACCATAAAGTCTCACATGTTTTGACTACATAGTTTTTGGACTTTATAAATATTTGGATGATGGCTGTCCTGAATTAGTCACTATAATAACATCTCAGTGACCAAATTTAGGCTTGACAATTTCAGGATCCCTTGTACATGGTTATATAGTGAACATATACTATACATTCATTTCATAGAGAAGTCTTTATTATCAGAGAGATGTCTTTGATCAGTGCAACGCTCCGGTTTTTCTTCACATCAGTTCTATTTTGTGTGTTAACGCCTTGAGGAAAGTTTAATACTTATCAAATATTTGGATCAATAAACGTCACGCATAACCGTGAAAAGACTTATTCAGCACTAACAACAATCTGTAATGGTAATTAAACCTGTAAGTAGCCCTATTTGTAAAGGCCTTGTAATTCCATAGTCAGGTCTGCTCAGGTCAGCGGGGGTCGGTGGAGGTCAACCAGTTAACCCTATTGAACTAAATCCCAACTTGAGGGCTCTCCTGTTGGTCAGCAATGACCACCACTTATACACCTTCACAATATAGCTTACACACTTAATATGGTGTCTATTGTGTTGAGACCAAACACTTCCAAGTCATGCACATGTGTGTCAATACAGTTACTGCTAGCATAAATCGGCTTTGTATGAAATATACTCAACAATGTTGGTTGTGTTAAACACTGCTTTACTAAGTATATGTGAGACAAAAATATCACAAAACATTCCAGTGAAATTGATCTATGTTGCGGCAATAATGATGACACCTCCTCCACAAGAAGCTACTGGGCAACAGGGTCACAGACAACATCAACACTCTGTCTGTCGTCGTGATGCATGGCAACAGGTCATCTTGTACCACAGTAGTTATATACCCTCTTGGTCATCCCGTATCCTGCTATTGTATATTCATTCCCCAGTCCCCAGTTTCATTTATTATCCATTAATCTGACCCATGTCCAGGCTGTAAGTTGCCCAAGAGGGGCAGGCTGTATCAATGTTTCCCAACAGGTGCGGTACTCAACACTTAGTGCGGCAGAAGTGAGATACTTCTTCTACTTCTTGACTGATTAATCTGATTTGGTACACACTGTTCTCCTCTGACGAAATGCACATGAAGTGTATTACCTGTATGAGCTGGATTACTTTGTAAATTCACAAACAACATGATACTAACAATGACCAGATCACATACACTATAGACAAACCATAACAAGTGGAAACAGTGAACCTTTAAGTGTGCAAAATTTATGCAGGTCCTGTGGTCCCTGGCTAGTAAAAATTCATCAGGGCCACTAAATGCACTGTGGCCAATGAATTTTGTCTTGATAGTTTTGGTCTTTTTCCTTTTCTTTATTACACTTTGTCTTGATAGTTAAGTAAATCTATGAATGTTATTTTGAACCAGTGAAGTACAGACAGGACCACTAATTATTGTCCACTCACTGGTCCTGTGGTCTAGTGGGAAATTTTGAAATGTTTCTGTCCCTGTGAACCCCAGGTATGATGAGACTGCATGAGTATTACCAGTCTACTGGAATACAAAACTACACTAGAGGGATGACACAAAACTGGAGGGATGACACAAAACTACCCTAGAGGGATGACACAAAACTAGAGGGTTGACACAAAACTACAGGGATGACACTAAACTACACTAGAGGGATGACACAAAACTACACTAGATGACACACACAAACTACACTAGAGGGATGACACAAAACTACACTAGAGGGATGACACAAAACTACACTAGAGGGATGACACAAAACTACAAGGATGACACAAAACTACCCTTGAGGGATGACACAAAACTACAGGGATGACACAAAACTACACTAGAGGGATGACACAAAACTAGAGGGATGACACAAAACTACACTAGAGGGATGACACAAAACTACAGGGATGACACAAAACTACAGGGATGACACAAAACTACAGGGATGACACAAAACTACAGGGATGACACAAAACTAGAGGGATGACACAAAACTACTGGGATGACACAAAAACTACAGGGATGACACAAAACTACAGGGATGACACTAAACTACAGGGATGACACAAAACTAGAGGGTTGACACAAAACTACAGGGATGACACAAAACTACAGGGATGACACTAAACTACAGGGATGACACAAAACTAGGGGTGACACAAAACTACAGGGATGACACAAAAACTACAGGGATGACACAAAACTACAGGGATGACACAAAACTACAGGGATGACACAAAAACTACAGGGATGACACAAAACTACAGGGATGACACTAAACTACAAGGATGACACAAAACCATATAATTGTATATCAGAATGTAAGGCTTTGTATAGGAATATTTTGCAGACTCTTTGAAATAAACAGGATTCATAAGACCAAAATGATATTGTCTGTAAATGTCAGTTCTGCCTAAGGGTTTTAATCGGACCCGGTCTTCCTTGTGACACGACAAGACACCTGTAGTGGATTCATAGTAAATGAGCAATTGGTAGCCGAATAAAATACTAAATTACCTAGAAATGTCCTTAAACATATTTCAGTTCTCGGGCATAGACTAATTCTTCCTGAAGGCAGAGAAGGAAAACATACTCTGTTGTACCTCCAAGTTATGAAAGCTCTGTAAAGTGGTGTATGAGTGCGTACATCAGATTACTCACCCTTCGTCCCCCTTGTGCACTTGTCACTCTGGTACCAGTGCTGGGGCGACTGTCATACTTTGTTGAGCTTCCATACCTTGAGCAAACACTCTCTACGCGACTTCCTGGCATTCTAAGAGACTTTGGGCTACTCTCAGCAGTTGCAGGTCGATCTTCTTGACCACTCAAGTTCACGTTCTCAATCTGAGGTTTAACAGTGTCTGCAGCATCTTCCCTGTATTCATCTTCACCCTCGTATCCCTCATCCTCCTCTTCCAAAACATGCAGTTCCTTGGTGGAGCGAACAGATTCACTGGGTGCACTTCTTGTGTCCCGAATATTTGGTTTACCGCTGTGATCGCAACTTCTCTTTGAAACAGTCAAAGACTCCATGGTTAGGTAGTGGTATTAACTCAATATCCTTTCATCTGAAATAAATAAAATTGTGATAATTACATAACGTCTCGTGGTGATAATGTAACGTTATCACTTTCAGTTTGATAGAAACAACGTGTCACTGATACATCACATCATATGACATGATGAAACCGATGAATTGTTTGTTTTTGGATGTGTATCAGTCGCCATTATCTCGATCTGTCAGGTAACAGTTTACAACAAAGTGAGGTGGCTCAGTCAATCTAAATAATTCATGTAATCACTCACATGATTCCTGTCCGCCAGGCGCGAATGGCAGATAAGCACATCAAATGATTCGATAAACGTTCTAATCATTAATTCAGCTGATCGCAACACACGCCCCAGTGTTCACGCAAGCCGGGTGACTGACGTACACCATTCCTCAATGAAGGGTCCCCCGTCCCAAGCCAGTTCCTGTGTATGCTTCAGAACCAATCGAACCTTGTCATGCAAAGGCCACCTTACGTATATGTTTCTTCTAGTGTACCCCGCTACGGCTCAACAAGCTCGTTATTCTTTCTATTGTGTTCAGTGAATGTGGCTACCGCTATGTGCGTGTCAATCACGGTTCATTCAGCTAAGTACAGGTTGCTAGGGAAGCCGTCGGGATACGACGGGTCCCCAATCATGCCTGTGTAATTTAAACCAGATTGCATAATTTTCTGTGGCATTGATTACATTAACTACATTCGTTTATTGCTTAAGATTGCAAAATCAATATATCCTTTCTGAATTCCGTGCTGTTAGTTTAACCCTTATCCCTAAATAATCAATATGTCTCGAACAAATAGCAGCATTGTTTACACGTGCCATAGCAGATGACAATATAACAGGTGCGTGTCAGGTTGTGTCGAGCTTTTTCATTGGTCAGTTTGGTCATAGGGACACAAAAATGCTATATATCCATAAACAATCTTACTTTCTTATAAACCAAGGCACTATTTGCGTAGGAAGCTGATTTTTAATAAATACTCCGCAATGGTTATGTACAACCAGTTATACCGAAATACGCATCGTTTATAAAACTATGGGATAAAATATCTGGTTTTAGTCTTTGTGGGTATTTAGAAGTTGGATAGAAATATGATAAGGGATATATTCTTCTCTACGTATACTGTACACATACACAAAATTTCATGGATGCTTTTTCCACTTCACCACAAATGACAGGGTTGGAAAATATGACACATATGTTGGAAAGTGGGTACAAGATTATATAAAATACAAGTTCATGACGTCATAGCATTGTCAGGGCATTGTACAATTAAGAAATACACTTCGCTCTACCACCATGTATAATAATAAAACACACTTTTGCCCTGAACTATTATAGTTAAAGCACGAGGACGCTTGCGTCCGAGTGCTTTAACGTTATAATAGTTCAGGGCGAAAGTGTGTTTTATTACACTATACATGGTGGTAGGGCGAAGTGTATTTCTTTTCTAAGATGCCAAATTTAATACTTTCTAAAGATAATTACGATTAATTTAAGGCAGAAAACAAACGACGGTGTCGGTGACCTAAATTAAGAATCCTCGCACAGGGCTAACTGGCGCGCTGTTCTATTGATGTGTCTGCCCCCTACGTTAAGACGAACGTTACCAGAAAAAAACAAATGATAACAGTTTGATGACGGTTTACGTTCGGATTAAATATCTTCTCTGAATTATTTTAATTACATCTGTCATTAACGTAAACCATATGGGGCAATATGAACGTTGCATTTCTACTACCAGCGTAAGTTTAGATCAGTACATCCAGAGGAAGTTGAGTAGTCAAGCGACATTCCACAATTGCATTGTGGGAATGTAAACATTACGAACGTTACCGTGTCGCTGAAAACTTGTGAGTCGAAATGACACATTTTAACCGTCGTAAAACATAAACGTAATGTTTCCACCAGTGATGTTAGCTGCGTGAAGCAACAGCAAACCAAGAAACTGGATGCAACGGTGTAGTTTACTGTAGGAGGCCGTACGAGGCGATGACAACTGACATGCATCGTGACGTCGCTTACATTGTGACGTAATGTAAAATGGTTCGATTACGAGGGGGCACACTAGAATGGCGCAGTGACGGGATAAAGTCATTCAATTGTTACGTCATCAAAAAACTATACCTTTATTGTCTGATAATGTATTTTTTTTTCGATTGTTCTAACCGCTAGGCATCTTAGAATAATAAATAATCGTGTCTACGCGGCCGGGTATCGAACCCACGACCTTCCGCTCTCCGGGTTGACGCTCTAACCACTACACCACGGAGGCGGTCAATGGCACAGTAATTGACATCAATTTGTAACATAATATTACAATTTATAACATTTTCAACGATAAATAAATATAATATTTCTGTTGAATCTATTCTGCGTTCTATAACCATAACTGATTAGAGATCAGAATGGATTTACTTGCCCCGGCTGTCGCACAAATAGGCTGCCCTCATGATTATCCGTATTAATGCTTGAAATATTGCCGAGTAGGAAATAACTCTAATGAGCTGACATTTTTCCTTCCAAAGTACTCACGTCAGTACACATATAGGTGTTAATTAGAACTAACATCTAGTCTCTGAAACAGAAAAAAAAGGTTTTTAAATTAAAATAAAATCTCAGAGACTTTCTCCATTTTCAGAAACTGTGGTAATCTAGGCTTGCATGGTCTGCATTGGGTATATTTGTTTCAGGGTCTGTATGACAGGCTAAAAGTATGTATCCCGTCGTGTGTACATAAATAGCCGGGGTTAAATACAGTTCGTTAATACGATGGCTCAATACTTATATAACATTACTTAAGCAATTAAAATGTTGCCATTTTCCATGTATTTCCCCGAAAACATTCGTGTGACTGGTTCATTTATGTAGTTTCCTGATAGTTGACGTTAGGAGATGCCAGTCAGAAGATGTTCCCTCGAGTTTGTCGTAAGAGGCGAGTGGAATGGATCGACTGGTCCTGTTGGTCATCGTTCTCCGATGGCAGAGATCGTTGGTGGTCATCCTGGCCCCTGATCCAGTTGGAACTGCCAGTAACCAACATCCACTGATTGTACAAGTAAGGGACAGGCACAGCAGTTCCACCTTTAAACTACTTAACATGTGATAGTTATGTGAAGATGTTTTTTTCTGTTATGCTTATCATGCAGTTATGTTTATACTTGCATGAATTGAAGCTTAAATATATCAGGTCAGTAATGTCGGCAAACAAAAGCATGAAAACCGATCAAAGCGTTCAGCAGCATTCACCTGGAAGCCAGATGTCGAGTACAATATGGATTCTCACCAACTCGGGAGAAGATGGATCAAGGATGGACGTGCAGATTGTACGAGCGCTTCTCATTTCCTTACTTCGCTCCAACTTGACTGCTTGTGTGGCCGCGATGATTTTATACTTGTTTTGTAAATATTTTAGAAATATGTTTTAGGCCATTAAGTGCCTGTACAAGCTATAACACGTACACAGTATACAGAAAGTAACAATAGATTTACCCCAGCAATTACATAACTCTTAACTTCACCATAGCCACTGTCACTCTAATGACAAGCGCATTGCATTGTCTGCCTTGTCCCATATCCTTATTATGTAAGTCTCCTTGCCTACAGTTCAACTTTATTTCATCAAGCAGTTGTCAGATACTACTCTTACAAGTCAGATCTTACATGTTATGCTGAGCAAATAGTTTGGTTTTTTTTGTGTGGACTGAGTGGCTGTGGACCTCACTTCTATTTATGTATATGTAAGGTCAGTTTGTGTTTTGCTTTCATATCCATGTATTTATATATATGTCTGTATAGTTGTATATGAATTAAATGCATTAAGTTAATGCATTGATAAGATATATTTCTCTGTTGAACCAACAAATTAACTTGCCATTGAGTGTGTGTTATTGACTAGTAGTTCATAATTAGTATATAAGTATATTTAAATGTTCAGATATTCTACCACCTTTGAAGGTAATATAATTTCTCTTTTAATCCATGAACTTATGTCCTATATTTTTATTGCCATTTTTCCTGGTTGCTCATCATTGTGTAACATTTGTAGAATATCCCGATTGGACACTGCCAACTTAATAAGCTGCCAGCTCATTGCCACACAGTGAGCTGGAAACTGATTAGTAAACTTTGTTTACACAATAAAGAGATTGCTGTCGGCTCACAACCCAGTAGCTGTTCTGCGTTATTCTTCCAACTGGAACCTCGTCCGCTACTACATTTGGTTGAAATATTACAACGTGTATGTCACTAAATGCAGTTTCTGTGATTTAACACTTAACACGTGGTGACAGTCTGGAACCGGAACCACCAGCTTCAAGCTTGAGAAAATTCCAGCGATCTTAGGGCTTCGAGAATTTGTACCGTGAACTTACCGCTCCATCTTTAGTGTCAAGATCGCCCACTAAGGGCAGTTTATGATCCTACGGATGCAATTTAATATATAATAACCTTTTTTGGTTGGTTTAAGCCATATTTATTCAGTTTTCGTAATACTGACAAAAAAATAAAGCTATGAACATTTATCGCGGCCAGACGGGTGATGGACGGCCATGTTTTGGCTTTGTTTGATTGGGTTTTTTTAAAAAGCTATATGGCGGCGGTCTGTAAGTAATCGAATTTGGACCAGACAATCCAGTGATCGACAACATGAGCATTGATATACACAATTGCGATACGATGACCAAGTCAACTAAGTCAGCAAGCCTGACCACCCTATCCCGTTAGTCGTCACTTACAATATGTTTAATACAGGAACCTTACTAGCTACATATTTGATTTACACCTGGCTCTGAGTGTTACTGAATACACACACAGCAAATTCAGATTCCTCTTAGTTCAACGAGTTTTACTAAATTATGTTTTCGATGAAATTCTGCGTTTGTATTCTTTCACTTTTTATAGGCTTATACATTTTCAAACAGAGGCTTGTCGACAGTCGCTCGTGGTTCCTTTAGACATAACTTGATATTTTCATAGGTGAGTGACGTATTAACTGTGCCAGTTAGGTCGCTTGTTAAGCTACATATGTCATTTAATATGAAACGTCACATGTCGTGTATTCATAATGTATGTATTATTTGTATACATATTTTGATACTGATCCAGACCTATATATCTTTTACTCTGGAAACCACGCTGTCTGACGCAAATGGGATCTTTTGTCGGCACAAAGTTAAATCGAATAAGACATTCGTTACATCAGGGGAACCTTAATCGATATTTAGGGTTTAGTAAAAAAATACTGTAATTCATCACTCAATAATGGAACCTGTTCAATGATGTATAAGAAGAAAAGCAAGATTTATGGATGTCAACTACTTTATTGTGAATAACACAACGTTTCGTAGTGTATGCTGCTCCTTCATCAGGTATTTCAAGCATACACTCCGGAACGTTGTGTTATTCACAATAAAGATCGAGTTGACATCCATAAATCTTGCGTTTCTTATGCATTCCACTTCTAAATGCCCTTCATAGATTTTATGTGTATGAGGTTTTGAAAAAAAATGTCTTAATTCGCAGACGTTATGAGAAGCAACACTATGATCAGGTTTGATGAGACTGTGTAAGGGGAATAGTCGCGATGTTACATATATACTGCGCCGTTTCATAAGATTGGCATGCTCCCCGTAATGTCTCAAGGTAAAACAATTGCGTTTTGACATTACGAGTGCATGCGTACTTTGCGTGAGAACATTCGACCAATCAGAAACTTGTACTATCGTCAGCCCGGAGGTGTAGTTTATATAACGGAAGTACCGTGCGTTCTCGAACCTGAACATCGTTTGACGCTGAACTACTGATTTAATCGCCAATATGCCACGCAGAGGACGAATGAGGTGAGTAAGATGTTGATGTATATTTTGTGGTTGTTTATTTCAATGCTATACCACAAAGGTAGGATCGTACACAGATTGTATATTTCTCTTACAAGGTGACCTTTTCTTGAATTTTAGATGATGAAACATGAGTTATCGGTCGTGTTAAGACGCAAATGTTTTGTAACAATGATCTTTGAATTGATCAGAATCAGTATACGTTTCGCCATTCCGTTTTAACGTTTAGTTTCACAATATGAAATTGGCAGCATCTCTTTGTCAAGATCCTCGATTGGCAGTATTCTAGGACGGCCTGGCCTACAGATGAAAACTAGCAGAAAGCAACGAATACAGTGGGCCATGCATACCGCAACAGATCAAATGTCCATTTAGATTTTTGCTATGTGCATGAACATGTGCTATAGGAATGCACACTTTGTGGGTATTGTGTCCTGTTTGCAATTTGTGTGACTATCGTTCCATAGTTTTGAGCTGGTGCCAAAGATCATTTATCGGTACAGTAATGTAAGCATGGTTAGCCTAAGTTTTAAACGTATGGGTATTTACAATGTTTATGCATCAGAGGTAAAATCACTTACGAACTGCTTCCATGTCTGTCCGAGTATCCCAAGTGGAGTGTTCATCTTGAATAATAGATTTTGTTAAAATGAACTCAAGGAAAGTGACACCCGGATAAACATGTCTAGCACATCTTAATGTTTCCATTATCTTTGGCAGCTCTCCAGCCCCACGGCGCCCCGTGTCACAGGTTCCAGCTCAACACCATGCTCCCCCTCCACCTGCCCCACTCCAAGCCCAGCCCCGCCAGCCAGGTCTCATGGCACAGATGGCCACCACTGCTGCTGGAGTTGCTGTTGGGTCTGCTGTGGTGAGATTCATTGTTAATAAGTTCTGTTGGGGATTCAGTTTTGATTTAATCAAACAGTTATGGATTACCCGGATTACATAAAGAACGCTGCCTATGCAGTGTGAAATGTACACGCTGTTTATCATTGTTTGATGAGGTCTAGACCCAGACTGGAGATGAGCACCTTGGACCACTTGTAATCATGAACTGACATAAAAACATGTGTACATACACGTCATGAACTAGGAATGATCAGGCGTTTAGACTGTTCTTTTTCTTGGAATTTGAAGAATGCTTTTCAAAATGTGAAATCACAATTCTCAAATATTGAAAATGTATATCATTGTTTGTCTGCCTGAAAAAAATCACTGATGATCATGAATTTGAGAATAGATAAAAACCATTGCATTAGGATGTTGAGAGTTTTCTGTCTTAGTGTCTCTTTATGTAAATAGCAATATTGAAACTGATGTGTCACGGTACTTCTTTGACTGCTGGATATGAAGTATTTCAATGTTTATGGAAGAAGCAACAAACCCTGTTTATTCCAAGTTAGAATAACTGCTTGTGAGAGGCAACAGATTGATCAGATTGTGTGATTGCTGTGAGCAGATTGTGTGTCATAGCTTGTTAATGGTGTGGATTGTTGCTCTCAGTATCTGTCACTACATTGTTTGGACTTGATTATATACTGTTATGTAGAGTAACACAGAAAAACATTTCTTTTCCTGATAACTTGATAAATTTTGATGTTGAATGCCTTATGGCAATTGGTCTCAGGAACATTCTTGTGAGGCAAATGACCTCTGTTAATAATCTGTGTCTAAGAAATAGTAAATGTAACTGAAGATGTGTGGTAACAAGTGTAATCTTTAACCCTGTACATGCTATATTTTGCATATCAGTCTCATTCTGGAATACACAATACAATGGTACTTAAGCCAAGATTTCTCGTTTCACTGAACAGGGTCACACAATTGGAGCAGCTATGACAGGAGGGATGGGAGGAGGCAGTGCCCCTGCCCCCCAGCAGGAGGCCCCCCAGCCTTTGTATCAGCAGCAGCAGCAGCCAGCTGGACCCTGCCAGGTGGAACTCAAGCAGTTCCTGGACTGTGCCAATAACCAGTCTGACCTCTCTCTGTGTTTTGGATTCAATGAAGCACTAAGACAGTGCAAACTACAAAATGGTGAGATGGGAAATTTTTATGCTTTTGTTATTTAGGGTAAGGCCAGACCAATTTTATTTCTTGTTTTACGGATCTGCCGGTCGTATTTTTTCAAGAATAAGAAAAAAAATAAAAGTTAATTTTCCCTGCTCAAAACATAAAATCCTAATGTTTTATTGGTCAAAAATGTACATTTACAAGAAAAGATTTATTTAGATTGAGTTTTGCCCCATAGACACTTCATAAATTGCCAAAAGTAAAATACTTTTAGTATTTATTTATTTTTATTTTTTTCCCTCCTGCCTTTAGGTTTTCTGAGTACAAAAATCTGTAAAACAAGAAATAAAATTGGTCTGGCCTAAATTTGTAAAAAAATGTGTTGCTTTCATTTCAACAATCATCATGACACACGTTACAGGCATTGGGTTTAGTGAAATTTAATGTTTATTAGTTATACTGTCAGTGGGGCAGCTTGAGGCGAGTTTTAAAAGGAAAATGTTTAAACTTGGGCATGAATCTTAATAACCAAGTGTTTTATGATTTAGGGGTTTCTAGAACTCGCCATAATAAGTGAAAACTTGCATGAGGGATTACAATCAGTTGTATATGATTATGATGTACAACAGGACAGTCCTGATCGTACATTGACAAAGTCAAACCTTTCCAAAGTCAATTTAAATCTCATTTTTTAACCATGTTTCCTTTTCATCTTTCAGGAACAGCTTGATGTGTGAATTTAGGGGATATGAAAGGTTTAACTTAGATGAATGGTTGTTACTGAATGGACTTGGGAGGACGGTTTCTCTTATTCCACCCTGTAATATAGAACCTATAACCTGCCTCATGGACCCTAGGACATGCAGTCTGGCATCAGAGCATCCAGCTGGATAATATAGTTGTGATTCTTCACTGCAAGTCGCAGTCATCTTTGATGAGATACTCATTAACAGTAACCAGAGAATTTGATTTGTTTTTGTTTTCCTTGGACAAATTGGATGTGCTTTTATTATTATGGACAATGGGCATAACTATTCTGATCTGACAATATAGAAACAACAGTGGATATATCAACAGTGTTGTGGAGTATCATCATGGTTATGCAGCATGTCCTCCAGGGATGTGTCACACATGTATATTGATGTACATGGCTGTATATTATAAACCATACTTTGAACTTTGTTTTGAAAGTTTTCAATTGTAAATTTTAGGTAAAATAAGTTTAGTAAACTTGATGAAATAGACGTGGTTCAAGACTAGACTAAAAGATGTTGGTGTAAAATTGTGTTCTGTTGTAAGTCATTACCTGAGGATTCAGGTTGAGAGGAGGAATCAGGTTTGCACTTGAAATCCTGGATATCAATAGGCTGCCTGTCTCATTCAGGCTCGATCAATGTTGCATGGTGACCCTTATGCTTGTTCACCTTAACTGTCAATGAAAGATTTATTCTCAGGGTTGGTGAATCACTTGTCAGTCTCCTACAATTGGAGGGTGGATTGATTTCTGAGCAATTCAGCACTGTATGGAGTTGATTCATTTGATAACCACAATATTACAAACATGGCTTGCAGAAAAATTTGCTTGGTTAAGGTGCATTCCCATCGTGCGACATGTAGTATCCTGCAACTCGGTTGCAACATCAGAACACCCTAATGGTAATGATTCTAAATTGTATACAACTAGTTGCAACTGAGTGGCAAGACATAGGATTTGTTCTAGTTCCTACTACAAGTTGCAGGCTCTCAGCGTCAGATCTTCAGGGAGTCGTCCGATTATTAGTGTTGACATGTTGAACTATATGATACCAGAAGAAACTGAGTTTGGCCCAAGGATCCAGTTGTGAACTCACACCCCATGCGATCTAAATACTAAAATGCCAATGTCCTGTGATACCTCAGCTTGCATTATTGTGCAGTTATAAACCTGATGCTGCAGGCCATTTGAAGGTTCAGGCTCATAACTCCGACCTTTCGACCAAACTGCACGGTTGAGTGGAACAAAAATATCGGCGTCCTGAGACTAGTTTCATTTTGCCAATTAATAACGGATTACGAGGACAATGAAGGATCAACGAGTTGTTAGAAGAGGATAATCCCGATTATGTGGATGAGAGCACACCTAATGAGAAGACGACAACAGTTTATATTTATATCATTTTATGTCCATACTTGAAGCACTCTTCAACAAACTCAGTTGACAGATTTTAACATTTGTTTACAATGATTCACATAAATAAATACGTGACAATTTTAATAAAGACATCGCATATCCGATGCGTTTTCATGATACATATAGCAGACATTTTTTCACAGAGATTGATCCACAGATTTTAACCAAAAATGCAACAGGTGGAATGCTGAATCAGCAAACTGTTTTACGGACAGTGTTCCTTGCCTGAGCTGGTGACGGATGTCATCCAGTCATAGCTCCAAGTCCCTGTATTTCTTGTTCTTGGACGGACGCTTCTGGCCAGCAGCGTATTGGACAAGAATGTTTTCCGTGTTCGTCTGTTCTCGTGACAGGAACGGCATGATCTCGAAGATGTTTTGGTGAGCCTTGCCGACGTATCTCTTCAGACGTAAATGCCACCCTTCCAGGTGGTTGTTGGTTCTTATCCCATCTGAGTTGTGGTGGTTCCATATCGTTCCACTGCGATATGTTTACCTAGTGCGACGAGTTCACCATATCAAAACATCTAGAGTAGATTATCCGCAACCCTAATTACGCCTAATCAGAACCTAACCTTCAAAGGAAACCGCAGGTCGACGTCCTGAGACTAGTGGAAAATCGAAAGGTCGGCGTCCCGAGACGACACCCATTTGAAGGACTTAACTTCATGTTGCAGTCTATTTCATATACGTGTGTACCATTTTGTACCTGTCAAAACATATCTTCGTCTTAACATGAATAACACCACTCAGACATGGTGTACTAACTCCAAGCTGAATAAAGTACTGTCGGAAATAGAAAAAACTGTTTTTTTGCTGTTCCTCTGTATCCCTAAAATTTACACAATTGCAAATAGCATATGGCGAAAAAACACATCAGCCTAACTGGGCATTCAGTGGGATGCGTAATAGGATATCCAGAAAAGCATGTTTACTTGTAAAATCGGGCAAAACTTAGCTACTTCAGACAATAGATGAGACTATAGATGACAATTAGGTCGCTCGGCCAGGTATGACGACGGACCTTTGACGCACGAAATGCACGTGCTGCCTACAGCAACAAGGGGTCATCTCAAAGATATTCTATGTGTTTTCTTGTGTGTTGAATATGTCTCAAATATTGATTAACATCTAACGTGTATTTTTTTCATAAAGTTTTTGTTGAGATATGTAAAACTGCATGATACCCATAGAAAGGCTTAAATCAGCTATCGTATTTAATGTCTCAAAATATATAGGTAGCATGGCAACCCGAAGATCGACGGGACTGGATATTATTATTGGTAAATTGTTACTTCCCCAGTTTAATTCCCCTGAAGGATTATCTTATCTATATCCCCCAGCCGAACCCCAACCATCGTCTGCGACACCCGACCTGGTTTTGCTTTTGAGGTGGACGCACACACACCCAGCCCCATGTCTGTTTGATTTATAGTGGTAGTGAGACTCCATGGTAGCTACACCCTTAAGAGTTTCACAAGTAAAAATATTATTTTGTACATCAGCTATCATTTCTAATGATGCTAAGTCTAATTTCAAAATGGGCATTCAAAAAGTGTCCTTTGTAATACAATATCATTGCACACTAATTTGTATAAAGCCAAGGTCTGTTCCAAATAAGTCGACCGAGACTGTAGTTAGCCCGATCTTAATTTAACAGATATTTCACACTGACACATTAACTACATAAATTGTGGATCTAAATGTGAAAAAAGAGTTTTATTCTATTTTTGACAGTTCTTGTTTCATGACCTTAATTATGAGTGTCAACCAGGATAATAAGTCTCAGGGTGACTTGGCCTGGTATATCACATGAGGGAAAGACATCTAAACACTTTAAGAAGATGAAATATGTTTATTTCATGAGCTATTGCACAAGTGGAAGCAATGAATGATCTGATGTAATTGAGATACAAACTACTGTGGAATGAACACAATACAAGAACTATTTGCCATTTGTAGCTTTAGAAAGATCAACCAGAGATGTAGAAAATATGTTCACTATCATGCTATCTAAATAAATGGTTTGAATTTTTATGACGGGGGAGGTAATAACTGAAACATTTCATCAAATATACTGAATATGCCATATGTACTAATCCAGTTTGTTGTCACTGTTCACTGTCAGGTAGGACAACCAGTAACTACAACTGGAAGTAGGTTTGTTGACCCCCTGTGAAGTTCAGTGTGAAATAAGATTCCTCAGATCAGTAGCTGTAATGCATTCCTCCATTATTAAGCAATTCCTTGAAGTATATATAATAGTACTAAACAAATCTCATTTCATAGTTTGTGTATACACAGTGTTTCTGTGGTTCACATACAGGATACAGCGCCACAGTCACCCACTACTGTCACTGCTGCACAGTGAGGAGAACATCTGCATCACACAACTCCATGTGACCTGTCCGTCATTTTCTCAGATAGCCAATTAGACCAGTGCTACCTAAAACAGACCTGTGCTACAAGTCTACAATATATCAGAGGGTCTTTGAATACATTTTTAAAGTAATAAATGAGGTAAATGAGAAAGGTTTCATTTTTCCACTCAAAGGAACACCTTGCCTTGACTCAATTGTGATGTAAACTGTCCAGAGGACCAGGACATTACTTGAAGTACATTGATGGCTTTCACTGATGCATGAAGTGCTGTGTATTTGGCACAATGTTACATACACATGGCTGTGTAAATGAACACCCCTGCATCCAAAGTACAGTTAACCAAGACACAGGATATTTGCACAGTTTCTTGATTTGTCAGCGTGACAACAGATTGTTTGCACTGTTCATAAGAATCTTTTGAATTAAATCTCCAACATGTTAAAGTAAGAAGTATGACGCAGTTGCTGTTGATTCCACAGACATCTGGCTTGTACGCTGTCTACAGCCACAGTGATCACACGATGACAAGTACTTGTTGGTATGAAGTGAACTGACACTTTCCTGGAGTTGTAGAAAGTCATTAACAGGTTGATGAATACATGGTTGTGTAAGCTACACATCAGTTTAGGAACGCCTGCAGGAACCAACCATCACAAGATGTCACACAAGCACAGTCAGAAGGTGTCCGTAGTCAAGATGTGAGCTAACACTGTTCAGTTGTGTGCATCCAGTCCCAGGTACAGCTGCCTCAGGCTACCACACAAGCACAGTCAGAAGGTGTCCGTAGTCAAGATGTGAGCTAACACTGTTCAGTTGTGTGCATCCAGTCCCAGGTACAGCTGCCTCAGGCTACCACACAAGCACAGTCAGAAGGTGTCCGTAGTCAAGGTGTGAGCTAACACTGTTCAGTTGTGTGCATCCAGTCCCAGGTACAGCTGCCTCAGGCTACCAGCATGAGCAGATTGGTTCCACAGAGTCCTTGTGTGAACGACTTAAATACAGTCCAGGACAAATATCTGCAACAGTGTCAGTTTCTCTACACAGCCAAGCTCACCATGTTGCTCTGAAAGGAGGAAATGCAAGCACTGAAAAACATGAACACAAATTCACTGTAAAACAGGATTTAGCTTCAATATCTTAAGTGCCCAGTTCTAATGATGCTATCAGTGACTTATGTAAATCTAAAACTCCCACTTGTGGTGATTAGGGCAATCATGCTCGGCTTGACTGATATACAAATTTGGATAAGCAAGCAAACAGATTGTGTTTTCCTAAAATACATATTGAGTTTTGTTCCCTTGTCTCCACTTCAACAACAATACCAGCCACACTGGAAACCTTCAATTGAAGAGCTTTCTATTGAAGTACTTATAAGTGTGTCAAACAGGCAGACCAGGAAGAAACCTGCTTGACCTGATAACACAAACTGAAACCTAAGTTAGATATCTACTGCAAATACCTACATGCAACAGATTCTGTATATATTTCTCTGTAAAGCCAGGAATACTTCTTAAGTCTTGAATCTGAAATGAAAGCAACATTTACAAACAGTTGTTTGAAAAGAATAATTTGTACTCTAAAAATACTTTATTGTTTTATCTAAACTGACATGTGCCAGATGTATGTTATTTGATATTCTATCATAACAGCATAATGATGCTTGATTCTAACTGGTTGGTCTATCATAATCAGGTGGATTTATTATTAATAAATCTCACTGATTAGCAGAAACCTAACTGCCAAGTAAGAATATGCTTTTGTGTTCAGTTTCAAATCTCAAATTTAAGTGAATCAATTTCATGTAAAAGCTCTTTTTAAAACACTGTCTGCTTATCTGCTAACTGATCGTGCAGGTTATAGTTTTGGAGTGCATATCTTTTTTTATGTACACTAAGCTGGTTCATAGCAAGGATATTCTATTGGGGATGTAGTCAATGACTCTGACATAGACAGCGAAACACTTAAAGACAAGAGAGTCTAAACAATCAGAAAAAATACATCTGTATCATGTGTGCTTGAATGAAAGACTGTTAGTGTTTACGTCAGTTCAAAAGTACACTCTCATGAAAAGCACATGAACATAAACATGCATCATTCATACATTAATGACCACCACATGTCCAGTAGAAGTGTTATCATGTTAATCCCTATTAGAATAATCATATGGCAAATCTTAGCCCACAATCTAGAACCACAACTTAGCACTGTGAAGAGTGGCACCAAAGATGACTGCCATCCTTGCCACCTTTCTTCAGTTGATAATGAAAACAATGCTTGAGGCATGTATAACTAAGCCTGTTGGCTTACATGTCACTACAGATGTCCCCCAACACTGATCCTCTCATGTCTCACCTGGGAGAAGACACCATGCAACTCGCGCCATTCGAAGATGAGCCGTGCCCTCTTGTTGCCCACAGTGTGGAGCTGCTGGAGTTCCTTCACTGATGAGGAGTTGAGAACATGTAGGAAGTCACCATCTGTAGGAACAACCATAGTGGGGGATACATACAGTAGTACCATATATTGAGGGATACATACAGTAGTACCATATAGTGGGAATACATACAGTAGTACCATATAGTGGGGATACATACAGTAGTACCATATAGTGGGGGATACATACACATACAGTAGTACCATATAGTGGGGATACATACAGTAGTACCATATAGTGGCGGATACATACACATACAGTAGTACCATATAGTGTCGGATACAAACAGATACATTTGTACCATATAGTGGGGATACATACAGATACAGTAGTACCATATAGTGGGGGATACATACACATACAGTAGTACCATATAGTGGTGGATACCACACAGTAGTACCATATAGTGGCGGATACATACAGATACATTAGTACCATATAGTGGGGATACATACAGATACAGTAGTACCATATAGTAGTACCATATAGTGGGGATACATACAGATACAGTAGTACCATATAGTGGGGGATACATACACATACAGATACAGTAGTAGTACCATATAGTGGGGGATACATACACATACAGTAGTGCCATATAGTGGGGGATACATACAGATACAGTAGTGCCATATAGTGGGGGATACATACACATACAGTAGTACCATATAGTGGGGGATACATACAGATACAGTAGTACCATATAGTGGGGGATACATACAGATACAGTAGTACCATATAGTGGGGGATATACATACAGTAGTACCATATAGTGGGGATACATACAGTAGTACCATATAGTGGGGGATACATACAGATACAATAGTGCCATATAGTGGTGGATACAGACAGATACAGTAGTATCATATAGTGGGGAATACATACAGATACAATAGTACCATATAGTGGTGGATACAGACAGATATAGTAGTACCATATAGTAGGGGATACAGACAGATATAGTAGTACTATAAAGTAGGGGATACATACACATACAGTACTACCATATAGTGGGGGATACATACAGTAGTACCATATAGTGGGGATACATACAGTAGTACCATATAGTGGTGGATACAAACAGATACAGTAGTATCATATAATGGGGATACATACACATACAGTAGTACCATATAGTGGGGATACATACAGTAGTACCATATAGTGATGGATACAAACAGATACAGTAGTATCATGTAGTGGGGATACATATAGTAGTATCATATAGTGGTGGATACAAACAGATACAGTAGTATCATATAGTGGGGATACATACAGTAGTACCGTATAGTGGGGATACATACAGTAGTACCATATAGTGGGGATACATACAGTAGTACCATATAGTGGTGGATACAAACAGATACAGTAGTACCATATAGTGGGGGATACATACAGTTGTACCATATAGTGGGGGACACATACAGATACAGTAGTACCATATAGTGCAGTGTTCAGCGAATAGTGTCTGACCCTCTGACAAATCCGGCAGATTCGCCAATGGTCAGATAGAAGTCTACAACCCACCAGCCCCAGTGTCCGACTGTATATTTCACAATGACTTTGACTGAAGTTGTTATATTTGACATGTGACACTTGTTTGCTGTTTATTTTATCTTAATTTTTCTTATGTTTGTAAATAATTTCAATGCCAGCTATAAGAAATGTTTAATCTGAAATGTGTGTTTAATTTTATTCCATGGGTCCTGTGAATTTTCAATGGGTCAGACAGACATCTTAAACTTACAGGACCCAATGTCCTGTTACTTTGAAACACCATTCGTGAACACTGATAGTGGGGGATGCATACAGTAGTACCATATAGTGGGGGATACATACAGTAGTACCATATAGTGGGGAATACAAACATACAGTAATACCATATAGTGGGGAATACATACACATACAGTAGTGCCATATAGTGGGGATACATACAGATACAGTGGTACCGTATAGTTGGGGATACATACAGATACAGTGGTGGATACCATATATTGGTGGGGATACATACCAGTAGTACCATATAGTGGTGGATACATACAGTAGTATCATATAGTGGGATACATACAGATACAGTAGTACCATATAGGGGATACATACAGATACAGTAGTACAGTAGTGGGGATACATACATATAGTGGGGATACATACAGATACAGTACCATATAGTGGGGGATACATACAGATACAGTAGTACCATATAGTGGGGGATACATACAGACAGTAGTACCATATAGTGGGGATACATACAGATACAGTAGTACCATATAGTGGGGATACATACAGATACAGTGAGTATATATAGTGGTGGATACATACAGATACAGTAGTACCATATAGTGGGGATACATACAGTAGTACCATATAGTATACATACAGTAGTACCATATAGTGGGGATACATACACAGATACAGTAGTACCATATAGTGGGGATACATACAGTAGTACCATATAGTGGTGGATACAAACATAGTAGTAGTATAGTGGGGATACCAGTAGTACATATAGTGGGGATACATACAGTAGTACAGTATATATATGGGGGATACAGTACCATACATGGAGGCACCATACAGTAGTGGGGATATAGTGGTACCATATAGGGGGATACAAACAGATACAGTAGTATCATACATAGTGGGGATACATACAGTAGTACCAGTAGTGGGGATACATACAGTAGTACCATATAGTGGGGGATACATACATACAGTAGTACCATATAGTGGGGGATACATACAGTAGTGATGGATACCATATAATATAGTGGGGATACATACAGTAGTATCATATAGTGGGGATACAAACAGATACAGTAGTACAGTAGTACACATATAGTGGTACATATATACAGTGGTATACATATAATACACATACAGATACAGTAGTACCATAGTGGGGAGTCATACAGTAGTATCATATAGTGGGGATACATACAGTAGTACCATATAGTGGGGATACATACAGTAGTACCATATAGTGGTGGATACAAACAGATACAGTAGTACCATATAGTGGGGATACATACAGTAGTACCATATAGTGGGGGATACATACAGATACAGTAGTACCATATAGTGGGGGATACATACAGATACAGTAGTACCATATAGTGGGGGATACATACAGATACAGTAGTACCATATAGTGGGGATACATACAGTAGTACCATATAGTGGGGATACATACAGATACAGTAGTACCATATAGTTGGGGATACATACAGATACAGTAGTACCATATAGTGGGGGATACATACACATACAGTAGTACCATATAGTGGGGGATACATACAGTAGTACCATATAGTGGGGATACATACAGATACAGTAGTACCATATAGTGGGGATACATACAGATACAGTAGTACCATATAGTGGGGATACATACAGATACAGTAGTACCAGTGGGGATACATACAGTGGGGATAGTAGTACCATATAGTGGGGGATACATACAGATACAGTAGTACCATATAGTGGGGATACATACATACAGTAGTACCATATAGTGGTGGATACAAACAGATACAGTATAGGGGGGATACATACAGTAGTACCATATAGTGGGGATACATACAGTAGTACCACATAGTGGGGATACATACATATAGTGATATATACATGGGATACAGTACAGTAGTACATATAGTGGGGATACATACAGATACAGTAGTACCATATAGTGGTGGATACAAACAGATACAGTAGTACCATATAGTGGGGATACATACAGTAGTAGTAGTACATATAGTGGGATACATACAGATACATACATCATATAGTGGGATACATACACATACAGTAGTACCATATAGTGGGGATACATACAGATACAGTAGTACCATATAGTTGGGGATACATACACATACAGTAGTACCATATAGTGGGGGATACATACAGATACAGTAGTACCATATAGTGGGGGATACATACAGATACAGTAGTACCATATAGTGGGGGATACATATACAGTAGTACCATATAGTGGTGGATACATACAGTAGTACCATATAGTGGGGATACATACAGATACAGTAGTACCATATAGTGGGGGATACATACAGATACAGTAGTACCATATAGTGGGGATACATACAGATACAGTAGTACCATATAGTGGGGGATACATACAGATACAGTAGTACCATATAGTGGTGGATACATACAGATACAGTAGTACCATATAGTGGGGGATACATACAGATAGAGTAGTACAGATACAGTGGATACAAACAGATACAGTAGTATCATATAGTGGGGATACATACACATACAGTAGTACCATATAGTGGGGATACATACAGTAGTATCATATAGTGGTGGATACAACAGTAGTAGATATAGTGGGGTACCATATATAGTGGGGATACATACAGTAGTAGTACCATATAGTGGGGATACATACAGTAGTACCATATAGTTAGGGGGATACATACAGTAGTACCATATAGTGGGGATACATACAGTACAGTAGTACCATATAGTAGTGGGAAACATACAGATACAGTAGTACCAGATACAGTAGTTAGTTGGGGATACATACACATACAGTAGTACCATATATTGGGATACATACACATACAGTAGTACCATATAGTGGGGGATACATACAGTAGTACCATATAGTGGGGGAATACATACAGTAGTACCATATAGTGGGGATACATACAGTAGTACCATATAGTGGTGGATACATACAGATACAGTAGTGCCATATAGTGGTGGATACATACACATACAGTAGTACCATATAGTGGTGGATACAAACATACATTTGTACCATATAGTGGGGAATACATACAGATAGAGTAGTACCATAAAGTGGGGAATACATACAGATACAGTAGTACCATATAGTGGGGATACATACAGTAGTACCATATAGTGGGGGATACATAATACAGTAGTACCATATAGTGGGGATACATACAGATACAGTAGTGCCATATAGTGGTGGATACATACAGATACAGTAGTACCATATAGTGGGGGATACAAACAGTTACAGTATTATCATAGACACACAATCAACTAGGTCATTCATTGTCACCGCATAATCCTCATTTTATACAGTTCTTATTACAAAGATTGGGTACAGTGTAACTTATAAGGATAAAGATGAAAGCTGTGCCTACTGTGTTTACGCTGTGCCTCTGAGCTGAGTAGGTGTGCTGGCCCCTTGTTTTCAGCCAGTCTCTCCAAAGCTTTGGTCTCAGCTTCATCATCCTCTTCTGTAAGAAATAATTAACAGCGAGGTCAAAATAAATTCCCTCATCCCAACTATACCCAAATACAGACTCAAGTGGACAAAAACAAATCTCAAAAAGGAATGTGGATGAGGGGAGATATTTTAAATGCTGACACAATTACAGCACAGTATTCCTTGTGATACAGGCTTGACTGGTGACTTATGACCAAACTCTAAAGGAAATCTGTGGATCATTATTAGGATTAAGATACAGTCTTTGTTAAGCACTGAATCATGGCAGCTGTGTATAGTGAATTGTGATACAAGTTATGGATGTCCAGCCAAACCTACACCTGAACAATTCACCCCCCTCTCTGACCTGAATAGTGGCCCTGCTCCCATTGTTCAGATCAATCATGTATTGAAGCCTACCAAATATGTTCCTCTTGGACCCAGTTGACTTGAAGCCTTTCTTGAAGAGCTTGGGTGGATCAATAAATAGAGGACTGCAGGTGATGCCATCATCTTTCACAGACTTCTTCTTTACCACTTTTGTCTTGTGTTGCTGGTTCGTTGTGTCTACAAGTCAGTATGAGATCATCAGGGTTTTGGAAGAACAAATGTTGTCATTTCAAGTCAATCAAATCCTCTTGATTCCCACCCAACCAGTAATGAGGCCGTTTAGTTGCCAGTTACAAAACACAAAAAAATCTGACTGAATTTTTCTAAAAATCAATATTTTATGAAAATAAGGACATGTAAAAATAACTTTTGTTTATTTAAAACTTTTACTTGACTTTACTCAGAACAACAATCACTGACCTCAGTCAGTCAGTATGTTTGATTGGAACATAAAACTGTTATGAGTTGGGGAAATCAGACATGTTTCAGAGCAAACAACACCAACCTCTCATTGGTCTCCTTTCTGTTCCCTTTTTCCCTTTCTCATCATTTGATGTACAGTCTGATGCCTTGCTTGTCTTTGTTGACTGTCCCAACTGTTTGAGTTGATCTTGGAAGACTGAAAGTTGTTTGTGGATGGTTTCCATGGAGACAGGTTCCCCATGTGAGGTTTTGGCAGTTTGTGCTGCCACCTGTTGGATGTGGTTCAGGATATTTTGCTCCATCTCCTGAAGTCGACTGTTGACCGTCTGCTCCAGGTTCTTCTGTCGCCTCATCAATGGACTGTTGGTTCAAATATCACCAGTCTTACCACACATGACTTATATTAACGTGATTAACTGGACAGTAAGCTTTACACATGAAAGTGACCACACTGTTTGCAACCAAAAGTGGACTGTGTCTCTGAAACTACTGCTACCCAGACTGCAAGGACTGTGTCCGGGACATTACTGCTACCCAGACTGCATGGACTGTGTCCGGGACACTACTGCTACTCAGACTGCACGGACTGTGTCCGGGACATTACTGCTACCCAGACTGCACGGACTGTGTCCGGGACATTACTGCTACCCAGACTGCATGGACTGTGTCCGGGACATTACTGCTACCCAGACTGCATGGACTGTGTCCGGGACATTACTGCTACCCAGACTGCATGGACTGTGTCCAAGACACTACTGCTACCCAGACTGCATGGACTGTGTCCCAGACACTACTGCTACCCAGACTGCATGGACTGTGTCCGGCACATTACTGCTACCCAGACTGCATGGACTGTGTCCGGGACATTACTGCTACCCAGACTGCATGGACTGTCCCAGACACTACTGCTACCCAGACTGCATGGACTGTGTCCGGGACATTACTGCTACCCAGACTGCACGGACTGTCCAAGACACTACTGCTACCCAGACTGCATGGACTGTGTCCGGGACACTACTGCTACTCAGACTGCATGGACTGTGTCTCTGACACTACTGCTACCCAGACTGCATGGACTGTGTCCGGGACACTACTGCTACCCAGACTGCATGGACTGTGTCCGGGACACTACTGCTACCCAGACTGCATGGACTGTGTCCGGGACACTACTGCTACTCAGACTGCATGGACTGTCCCAGACATTACTGCTACCCAGACTGCATGGACTGTGTCCGGGACACTACTGCTACTCAGACTGCATGGACTGTGTCCAGGACACTACTGCTACTCAGACTGCATGGACTGTGTCCGGGACACTACTGCTACCCAGACTGCATGGACTGTGTCCGGGACACTTCTGCTACCCAGACTGCATGGACTGTGTCCGGGACACTACTGCTACCCAGACTGCATGGACTGTGTCCAGGACACTACTGCTACCCAGACTGCATGGACTGTGTCCGGGACACTACTGCTACCCACTGCATGGACTACCCAGACTGCATGGACTGTGTCCGGGACACTCTGGCTACCCAGACTGCATGGACAGTCCCAGACACTACGGCTACCCAGACTGCATGGACTGTGTCCGGGACATTACTGCTACCCAGACTGCATGGACTATGTCCGGGACACTACTGCTACCCAGACTGCACGGACTGTGTCCGGGACATTACTGCTACCCAGACTGCATGGACTGTGTCCGGGACATTACTGCTACCCAGACTGCATGGACTGTGTCCGGGACACTACTGCTACCCAGACTGCATGGACTGTGTCCGGGACATTACTGCTACCCAGACTGCATGGACTGTGTCTCTGACACTACTGCTACCCAGACTGCATGGACTGTGTCCGGGACATTACTGCTACCCAGACTGCATGGACTGTGTCCGGGACACTACTGACCTGAGGAGGGGAGCAGGGTCACTGGAGACTGGGGCCTCGGCACTCACGGGGGGAGATGATGACAGTTTGGCCTTTTTACCAACTGTGTGTAGGGGTGCTGAGTTACTCCTCTTCAGTTTCGACTGATGACTTACGGCTGACACAACTAGAATTCATAGGGACATGAATATGAGCACCAAAGAAATAATTTATGAAAGTAACATACAAAAAACAGCATCACTTTTTATTAAAGGTCACATGCAACGTAAAACAACACTTTGCAGATCCTGATACCTTTCGGTGTGGACTTACAGTAACAAATTATCAAAAATGATAATTCAACTTATAAAGTTGAAAAATAACGCGATGAAAAAACCCCCACGAAATTGGAGTTCAAACGATTCACTACGAGCTGGGGTGAAAGTGGTTTCCACAGCTGTGCTGCACTGCTATCATGGCGCATGCGCAGTGATTAGGTTCACACAGCTTGAAGTGGGGATTCCCGGATTATATAAGGTCGTGAGGAGTAGTCTAATCTTGGTTGTGTACACTAGTGTTGGGAATTGGCTGAAATATCACAATTGATAATTGCTTCATTACCAACGAACAATCATCGAAAAAAATTGGTTAGCGTCATTTTTCAGATTTTCCTATCCAGGTTGTTATTGCAAATATGTATTACATGATGCAACTTGCTACTTTAAAGTGATGACAAATATATCATGAACATAAACTTCCTGGAGTCTTAGAGAAATATTCAGTCATGACTTTTCAGTTAGTGAAGTGAGTTTTCTAAGAATTAAACAAGTTTTCAGGCCCTGCCAACTTCGAAGATATGTTCCATCGTAAAGTGTTTCAAAGACTAAAACAGTAGTTCCAAAATTGTTTATGTTATGGTATGGACATTGGCATTAATTGTTACGGTAGTGACACAATAACGGTAGTGACATTTTTATTAATAGCCAGTTTTGTATGTTTACTTTAAAAGATAATTTGATTAAATTGTCAGTCAGATATTTCAGAATGTTTGAAGAATATGTAATAGGCAAAAGATTTACTTACGGATGTCCCTGTCATGTAAAAAACAGGTAAAGACTGCATGTTACGGCAGTGACATTGTGACGGTATATAATGTCACTACCGTCACGGCCCTATCACAGCCGTGTTCTTCTTTGTCACAGCCGTTACACTACCCTGTCCCTAATGTAACAACAAATTCATACTTATATGCTTATTGATTTTATTCATTTGATACAAAAGTTTTATGTTAAATAAGATTCCAAAACATTTGTTATCTTTGAATTGAAAATTTAGATACAAACAACATTAAATTAGAAAAATGTCACTGCGGTCACAATATCTGTCCTTGCCGTAACAAAACCCATGGGAACGGCAGTGACCGTAACGGTAGTGACAGCCACTAACAATATCAGTTTTAAAACAATAACTGGTCCCCAAAGTTTACTGAGCATCTGTCTTCAAATGATTTCCCCTACTGTCTAAGGTACTTGGCATTGTTTGGCTTCACAAAATTAACTGGTTTCAGTGGTAACCACCGTAACGGTAAGGACATACAAAAATCTCAGATATCATTTTGTACACACATTTTTTGCGATAAAATTCAGAAAAATGAATTTTTTGTGTCAGTGTTTGACAGCCATGTTTCCTCGGTGCCATTGCTTGCAAATATGAAGTAGAATCAGAAGACAGTAGAAATATTTGCACACTACATATAACGAGTCCTGCCCACTAGTGAAGAGGCTAACTTACAATGAAATATGTGTTAATTTACTGTTTGCTATGCATGAATTACAGTTTTATTGAAGTTAATATGTTCTTGTTGCTGCTTTGTGTAATAATAGAAAATATAATCCCTTTGTTTAAATTTTACAGCTTACCTTTTGTGCAGTAGGTTATACACTTGGTTCAGTAGAAAAACAAATGATTCACTCATTCTATTGCTTCCTGATACTCTTATTATTCTGGGGAGTATGTCCCAATGTCATTTCCTCCTACCTGAAACTGAACTTGCCATGGTTTTTAGGACGCTTTCCAATTATCAGGGGCAATCCCATGGTTTAACTGGATTCACTATAACTCTGTCTTCACTCAATAACTAAGTTATTAATATATAAATAAGGCTCAACACATACATGTACTTTGTATGTTATTTGCTGTGGATAAAGTTGTTACTTTTTGATCCATTATGTATCTCAGGACCCTAAGTATGTTTTTGAGATTTGAAAATATACAGCGTAATAAAATCCCTGCAGCCCCTATTGTTTGGCAGATCCCTTACTCATGACATGGTAAGTGGGGATACTCTACAGGGAGAATTACAATTTCCACAACAGTCCTGGCCTGGCTTTGTACAAGCACAACATTTCCAAAGCATTGTTTGGATTCTTGGCCAGCAAATGTCCCCAGCCCCTCATACTTCTCCAATGATCAAGCTCAATTGGGGATCAGTCTGATGCATTCAGTCTTTGATTTGCCTGGTCTTTTGTCAATAATGGTATCTGTTAAAATGCTGACTGATGCATTATAACATTCACTTTCTCTAAGATCACAAGCAACAAAAACCAAACATAATTAAACATAATTATCACATATTCATGACATATAATATACATTGCTGATTATGAAAAAAACCCAAATAAACAAAATTATAAGCGTACAATCGCAAACCAAAAGTGCAATATTTTGTGCTTGGGTTTACTTCCCTCGAAACGAAGCACCCGAGATACCGAACCCAGTCAGAGCAGGAGGGTGTGCACTTAAGTGTAATGAAGACTTTTATTGCCTGGTTCATTTGTCGATACGCTCAGGGCTCTTTGTGTGTATGAGTCATTCTCAAAATTGGTGCATATTTATGTTATATGTTTGTACCTGACAAACTTGAGTCAAAATCAGTAATATTTTTAAGGCAACCAACTTATTTTAGTTTATTCTACACTTTACAGTAACAAATTAGGGAAAAAAAAAAATTTCTATATTTATTTTAACCCCCAACACCACCCAATTTTCATGTGTCACAACTCCACTGGCCGATGTGTAATTTGATTTTTTTGGTCTTTTTCATGTTTTTCAAAAGAAATAATTGAACATATCATAATTAATGATGTTACAGCTGCATGCCTGGTGGGGTTTAACCTTTTCTGAATGGAACATTATTTTGTTAAAAAAGGTCAAACTTTGTCACAAGGTTTGATGTCACTCCCGTAACATCATCCCAAAAATTGCAATAATGATTACTCCCTGTTATCAGTGTTTAGATCGTATAGAGATGAGGTGAGGTGAGGTGAAATTGAGTTTAACGTCGTGCTTGAGAATATTTCGCTCATATGAAAACGTGCATGCGTGTGTATGTGTATGTGCGGCTGCTTGTACTAGCCCAGACTTAAGCTGGTTTTATAGTGCCAGCCCACTGAGATACCATGCCGCAGTGAAGCATGAATACCCCACTCAGACACATTATACTGACTCCGAGCCGACCAGTCCTAGTACCCATTAATGCCGAACGCCAGGCAGGGACCAGCAAGTACCATATTTTAACGTCGTTTGGTATGACGCGGTCGGGGATCGAACCCGCGACCTTCCGCTCTCCGGGCTCTAACCACTGCACCACGGAGGCGGTCTTATAGAGATGATGTATATTGGAAGTGATATTAGTCTGTTTGAGGTCACCTTTTTACTACCTGCACAGTGTAGTCTGCTCAGTGAGAAATTGCACCCTGTGCTATGATGCTGGGTTTAATACTTACCCTTCTCATCACAGGCTAGGATAGTATACTCTCCCTCGGAATGCACAAAGAAAAGAGTAACAAAATAGGATATCTCACCTGGAGCTTCCTTGACGCACACAGTGTTGGTGTTGACAATCTTCTTGCTCTTACTGGCAAAGTTGAGGGTACAGTAAGTGTCGTAGTAGTAGTGCTCCTCAGGAGCAATGTTGGTGATCATGATGGAATGACAAGACCCTCCGATGGAATCCTACATACACAAGCACACTCATAATGACACTGACAAGTCAGTAGGATAATACTAGCAACAGCGGAAAAATATTCATGTGATGGTCATGTTGGTTGAATGCTGATTGTGGTACTCTGTGCATTGCTTTCAGTAGAACTGACTGACGTAGTTAAGTTGGGACAGACCAGGAAAGCTTGCTTCATGCAGCCATAAATTACTTGATAACATTTAGTCAACATATATGACAAACAAAAAGTCATAAATTTTCATTATAATGAAAACAAAGTAATTTTTTATTTCATAAAGATATTTGTAACCGTGCTAATTCATACAGCCTACCTGCAACAGTCGAGTCAGCTTGCTGTTTCTGTAGGGAATTCTTGGCTGGAAAACAAACAACTGGTTATGAACAACTACAAAAATATGATGATGAACTACACTTTATTGAAAGCTGGTAACTGACAATCAAGGCTGGGGGTGCGTTCAGGTGTGATGTTTTCCTGTTCTTGGTGTTTCAACTACCATTCGGAAATGAGAAGAGATAGAAGTCAGTATGAGACAGGATGAGGTGAAATTATTGTATTTATTAAGCATGGCATGATAGTTTATACCTTTTATTAGGTACTGACCTACCATATGTATTATTGCTGGTTGTGACATTTGAGGTAATCAGTCCAACAGAGAACACATAATGGATCACCAAAGTTCGAAAATATAGCCACAAACCTGAAGCCTGGGTCTAGTAGAATTTCTTTAAGCTTTCTGCTCAGAAACTTGGCAGTACATGATATTTGGCTATTAGACTGAGTGCTGGCTACAGATTGCTATTATCTTACCAGACCACAGTTGATGGCATCTACCACCTCTCCAAGAGAAAACAGAGACTTGTTGATGGCACCACTCTCTTTCAGTCTGAAAGTCAAACAATCAACCCAATGGTCAGGGGATCAGCATTTCATTTCCATGAAATATTTCATAAGTTATACAATAATTCCCATTTATACAAGTGACTGACTGACTGAGTTTAGTTTTACGCCGCTTTTAGCAATATTCCAGCAACATCACAGGGGGGGACACCAGAAATGGGCTTCACACATTGTGCCCATGTGGGGAATCGAACCCGGGGCTTCGGCGTGACGAGCCAACGCTTTAACCACTAGGCTACCCCACGGCCCCCCCATTTATACAAGATATTACCAGTGTACCAGTTAAATGAACACAAACGTTGAACATGGATATATATGTGATATTACTCTCTGCGAAGCAACAATCAGAGTTTGAAAGTTGGGTGTGGCCTTCATCCCACCTCACCTATAGTTCAGTGTGACCCCATAATGACAGAGGATCATGGGAGGAAGTGAACCCAGTGATACAGGTCACAGCTGTTTGCAATAAGAACAGGTCAGGAAGGCATATCAGGGTGTAATTTCGCTATTTGCAACCTGCACTGGCACATGTTCAAAATGGCTGATGCAGGTAACCTTTAGTAACAGGTAACAATAAATCCTCCAACATCTTATAGCTGTCATCATGTGTTTTGATTGGTGGTGACTGGAAGTAATGTGTTTCTCTCCACATGACTTGTTACAGCATTAACATTTGTGTACTGATACTGCTACGTAGCAGTAATCATATAACTGAGATTTATAAATAAAGGTATTGCAAAATTCGAACAAACCTGTAGAGGTTTCAGATTCTTTGAAAAGGGTCCTCCTTGGGGTACTTATATGCATTAAAATGTCCATTTTAAATTCCTACGACATAAATAAAATATTTACAAAACAAACAACTTGTTTCTGTCTTGTGAGACCACCCCTACAGGACCCCTGGGCTCCAACAGCCAAGAGCAGGTAACTCTAAGCGTGAACCTCGTACCTCACTTTTCATGCTGAACGAACGCAGACAGAATGAGGGGAGGTGGGCGGTCCTCCCCTAAGGAGGACTCTTTTAAAAGAATCAGAAACCTCTACAGGTTTGTTCAAATCTTTTTCAAAAGAGATCCTCCTTGGGGTACTTATCTGCATAAGACAGACTCCCATGGACATAGAGTCGGGAGTGGTATTCTGTCTGGCATACAATACCCTTCACAAAGTGGAATTCCCCAATCGACTGAGAGAGTGAAAAACACACTTACCCTGTCACCTGACCACTGCTGTCAATCAGGCAGGGGCGTGGTTAGGGTGAGGGACAATAGATGCCAAGCTTAATAGCCTGATAGGCTGAGAGCATATAAAGAAATCGCACCCCCAACCAATGAAATTTGGATGTGGGTCATAACTGACATGTCACCTAACCCCACTATAAACCCAGGAAGCTATGCATACTGAAGGTGAATAGAAAGGGAATGTTAAAAGGAATCGTAAAAACGAATCAGGTAAACCATCACGATAGAACTATAAAAACCTTCCAGTAGCAAATGCAATGGAAGGCGAGAAAGCTCAATCGGCAAGAGAGTCTCAACCCTGCCCACTGGAGAGAACCACACGACCAAACTGAGCACGCTCTCTGGAGTGCTTATCGAGTTGGTAATGTCGAATAAACGTATTCGGACGGCTCCAAATAGCTGCCGAGCAGATCTCCTCAATGGGCAGGGCTGCAGCATAAGCTTTAGATGTGGCTACTGCCCTAACCGAGTGAGCTTTCAACCCTTCTGGGGGAGTTAATCCTTTATGTACATAGCCCATACAAATGGCAGAGACAAGCCACCTAGAAATGGCTTGCCTGTTCGCTGTAAGACCAGCCTTGCCACCGCCATAACAGCAGAACAGCTGTTTATCCTTACGGATAGACGCTGTTCGTTTGATATAAGACTTGAGAGTCTTACGGACATCTAAGATGTGAGCACGTCGAAGAGAGGTACCGTACGATAGAGTCTGCAGTAAAGCAGGAAGCTCAATAGGCGCCGTTATGTGAAAGGAGCCGACAATCTTAGTCTGGCAGGCGAATGCTAACTCTGTCTTTATGAAAAACACCGACCCTCCTGCCAGACGTTACCACCACAAGAAAAGCTGCCTTCCAACTTAACAGTTGGAGTGAAAGAGACGATAGATCGTAAAAGAGAGGAACAGACATCCAATCAAGAACGATTGACAAGTCCCACGGGGGACTAATGCGCCGGACAGTCGGACGCTAAGAAGAGCTGCACCAGAGGGTGTTGACCTAAGACAACACCGTCGGTAGGTGTGTGGAAAGCTGATATAGCCGTAGAGTAACCACGAATGGTGGACGCGGCTCGACCGGCATCCAGACGTGATTGCAAAACATCCAACACTTCGCCTAGAGTCAAAGAAAAGGGATCAAGAATCACCCTGTTTCCACACCAGCGCGCATTACAGGCCCATCTATCCTCGTATTGAATGTTTGTCGAATCCCTCCGCGAAGCCAGAATTGTGTCTGCAACTGATGCAGAGATTCCGCTCCCCTGGAGGCGATTCCTGACAGGGGCCACTGAATCCCCACACCCACTGAATCCTGGGATTGGGGTGTGGCGCTCCTTTCTGGGATAGTAGATCCGGTTGAAAGGGTAATAGTACAGGAGGCTGAGCCAGAAACCTGAAGATTACCGGAAGCCAGCGTTGAGCTGACCAAAGAGGTGCAAGCAGCACAAGTAGGCGCGCTGGTTGGGTGGTTAGCTGCGAGAGGACCCTGGGAATCAGCGGCATAGGTGGGAACGCCCACAGAACCCTGTCCGTCCAGAGGCGATGGCTCTCGGATCCGGTATCCGGGAGCAAAACAACGGTATTTGATTCGTCGCTCAAGAGGCAAACAGATCCACCTGGAACGACCCGAACAACTGGGAGATAATCCCGAATATCCCCCAATCGAGCATCCACCCGTGGGGGACCAGGATACGTTGTGAGACTGAGAGAGCATTCGCACAGGAACGTTGTCCACCCCCGGGAGATAGACAGGCATCACCTGAATGTTGAACCGATCGCACTAGAGCAGAAACTGCCACGCCTCCTGAAGGAGAGTCGGTGACACCGTACCGCCTTGCTTGAGAATATAGGTCATCGCTGTTTGGTTGTCCATTTCTAGACGAACCACCCGGCTTCGAACCTGATCCACGAAGTGTTCGAACATCAACCGGACCGCTCTCAATTCTAGTACATTTATGTTGAGGTTCACCTTGTTCTCCGACCAAAGGCCCGATACTGTGAGGTCGCCTAAGACACCTTCCCGTGAGGGAGACGTCCGTTTGAATTGAGACCGACGAGTCGGAAACTCCAAAGGGAGCCCTCTGGATAAGTTCCCGGGCGTCTGTCCACCACCTGAGATGAGGTAATAACCACTCCGGAGTCGCGAGAATCATCTCGTAACTCTCCGAATGGGACCACAGTTGAGCTAATGCTTGCTGAATCGGTCGCATTGTCAACCTCGCACGCCAAACTACGTCCACTGTTGCTGCCATGCTGCCCAGCAATCGATGCCACACTCGTGCTGGTAGCATGGGGGATGCGAGGAACTGTCGGTCCAGGCGGTCGGGAGACAGGGAGACTAAACCTCTCCTGGTCTCGAACCGCGCCCCACAGAAAAATCAGATCCTGTGTTGGAACAAGCTCTGGTTTCTTGAGATTGATAACCCACCCCAGCTTGGTGAGAATGTTCATCACGGAAAGTGTCGCATCTTGGCTCAAGTGAGTGGCAAGCGCGCTCTGAGTAACCAGTCGTCCAAGTACGGGTGGCAACACCGACCCTGTGCCCTGGCGACTTGCGCTGGAATCAACATAAGTGTGGTGAACACCCTTGGTGCCGTGGAGATGCCGAAGGGGAGCACACGAAACTGATAGCACTTCCCGTCAAATGAAAACCGAAGGTATTGACGAAAGTCGGGGTGCATTGGAACATGGAGGTACGCGTCTTTGAGGTCGATTGACATGAGCCAATCGCATGCCTCTACAGATGACATCACTGAACGCAGTGTCTCCATCTTGAAAGACGGTACCTCGATCATCTTTTTCTGACCTTTTAGATTTAGTATAGGCCTAAACCCTCCATCCTTCTTGGTGACTAGGAAATAAGTCGAGTAATAACCAACTTCTTCCTGCCCAGCCGGGACCACCTCGATGGCTGCCTTGTCCAGTAATGACTGGACCTCGGCACGGAGTATCTCCGCCTTCTCCTGAGAAGATGGCACTGGCGTGCGACGAATTCCGGAGAGGGCGGAAGGACCATGTGTCCACTGAGGCATGTGACCATCCCTGAGTGTGGACAGGACGCAGGGATTTGAGGTGACTTTTTCCCATTCCTGCAGAAATAGGGAAAGTCGGCCGCCTGCCCTTGCCTTTGCCACGGCGAGACTGGAGTGGCGCCGACCACTTATGAGTCTCTTTCCCCGACACGGGAGAATAAGCTGAGGCTAGAACCGGGGGCCTAGCACGAAAGCTGGAAGGCTGTTCCAATAAGGGTTTAGAATCCTTAAACGTGGATACAGCTTCCGCGGCCTCCCGAACAACCATAATAGCGCCAAGGAACATTGTGGAACCCAACTTAAATGGTAAGGCAACTAGGGCTTGTTGTGTGGCGGGAGAATAACGGGCTACTGAAAGCCACAAGCGCCTAAGTCCCATAACTGCGCTCATCATCTGACAAGCGCAACTCATGATGGAGTCCCGCGCCAGATGGGAGTGCACTTCGGTAAGTTGCCGAGCCAATATGTGAGATGATGCCTCATCCTCACCCTGGCCAATGTCGATAAGCTGTCTCTGCAGCGCCAACAAATATGCCGAGTGAATAACCACTCGGAGTTGTTGGCCTTCATTATGGAACTGTTCTTCGAACGTCCGATAAGCGGCCTTAAGGGCTTGACTTGGCACCAAAGGGAGGCAGACCTTGCCTAGCAGGAGGGGTTGAATAACCTCACTGATAAGCAAGGGTAAAATGCGAAGGCGATTCTCGGCAACCCTGCTCGGAGCGAATGCTTCCCGGGAAGCCTGAACTCCAAGGGGTTGGGACTGTCCGAGGGTATAAATACCTGTGGCAGGACAGTTGCGATGCGATCTCACACCTGCCGCAGTGACGACCCGAGGGAGAAAGAAACATCTCCCGGCGCCAACGCTTTAACCACTAGGCTACCCAACCGCCCCCGGTAGCCGGAGACACCGTAACAGGTGCCGACTGTCTGATAGCCGGAGCCAAAGCCATAAGAGGAGCAGAAGCCGTATGGCCAGTAACCAGTAACTGATCCGAGCCAGGGATAGATCCCGGGCCGGTGACAGAACCAGAGGGAGGCCCGAACCCGGCACTGAGGCTCGGGTCGGTACTACACCCAGGGGTTGGACCCGCCCCAAAACTAGTGCTCGGATTGGGACCACCCCCCACAGATGCACCGGTGCCATCCCCGCCACCCGATTTGGCCCCGATCTCCAGCCGGAGACAGACACCGCATCAGATATGAGGGACTTAACTGAAGACATCTGCTGCTGTAATAAATTTAAAGGATATATGCTGTATACGGGACTCCAGTGCTCGCCCAACCATCCGCTTGGGCGGAAAGGGAGAGAGTGACAAGTAAGGCTGGTCACATGACTGTTTGCGCGGGAAAAGGGAGGTGACTTGTGGGTGGGTGTACTTTTATGTCCGCTATAGGGAACTACAATGGATTCAAGTGTTCCACTAACATTCGCATAGAGGCTTCTTACCAAAGGAGATAACCTGGTAACAGAGGCATGCAATGTTGTACAGTTTCAGTGTAGAGGTCAGTGTTGCAATCGGTTTTTCAACCGGCAACAGCAGAAGTAGCAGAAAACAGTGTACACAGATAAAACACAGAATAAAAGTTTGCTGTGTTGGAACCGTGGGAGTTTTTAATCGATACAGACATTAGCAGCGGTGACAAGGCTATAGCAAAGAGCCGGGACTGTGAGAACAATTGCACAAATATTATGTATAAAATAGACGCACGGGCGATATTGAATATAATAAAACAATACACTAGACTAGCGAATACAAAGTATAACACTAGACTACCCGTATACACAATAAAAAAAGTGCAAATACTGAACAACCTAGCTACACGTGGCGCTAAACATGCGCACAAGGGCTAATCATTGAAAAACATGACTCACCTATTCTGACTGAAAAGAAAAGTGTGAGACATGCTAAATAAAAGATGAAAGTACCACCTACTGAACCATAAAGGAAAGTAGGCCCTACAGACAGCTACAAATTGGTACTGAAAAATATTTGAATGTACTTGTTATGAAAATTGTGAAACAAGTATGTATGTTACCCTTTTAGAACCAGTGACATTTCTTTATGGTGCAGCCAAAATTTTGATGGTGCAGCCAAACCTATGAGCCAGGTTGCACTCGGTGCAGGTTAAAAAAACCCGAAATATACGTGATGCCACATAGTGACAACATGATGAGACAACATGATGAGACCTCGCCTTGGTTCTAATGACTGCTATGAGGCCAGAGATCCTAATGTAGAACTAACCTAATGCCCTTGTTGCCTGTCCTCCGATTGTCCTCCGACCCTGCGAGGTCAATGAGATAGATCTTGCCCTGGTATTCCTTGTAGGGGGCACACAGCTGAGTCTTCCGAACCTTCAACATCAGGATACTGTGGCTGCGACTTGACCTGTCATTGAGCTTAGTGGCTGCAACAGTCCTGAAAACAGTTACAAAGACAAGGATAAGTGACGGGGAAATTAAAACAAAAGATGATTTAGGCAATACAATATGAAGAAGGTGAAAGACAATAGGACTATAGGTCACAAATATAACAACTCTGTCATGACAGCTAGCATCAACATGTTTTACCAGATTGACCCTGTATACACTGAGGCAGTAACCCTGAACATGCACTAGCTCGTATACAAATATCCATGCATGCTTTCCAAAGGTATGACACAGTGGTCACTGGTGGCACATGGCCTCTTGGCTTGTCAGCACACGCACAGCTGTTCCTTCATGCAGTTCTAATGGGTGAAAACCCAATCTCACACACTAAAGGCGAACTCACACAGGTCGGCCCGTCGAATCGATATGCCCAATTCGACTCAGTCGTATCGTCTGAGTGATTAATCGAATTCAACAAACAGTACAAATCTGCCACTTTAACCTACATTGATTGTGTCACGAGCATGTACAACCTGTTGTAGTTATTCGGCAAGATCAGCCAATCAGATTGCGTTTTGGTGTCACATGGTAAATATTTGTGTACAAGCGCAAAACATAGGTGGCTTCGTCTGCTTCAAAACCACGCCTCAGTTTTTCACAGGAGGAAACGGAGCATTTTGTTGCTGATGATCTGAGTCACGAAACACTATGGAATATTACAAGCAGGGATTATTCCAAAAGACTGACTGACTGAGTTTAGTTTTACGTCGCTTTTAGCAATATTCCAGCAATATCACGGCGGGGGACACCAGAAATGGGCTTAACACATTGTGCCCATGAGGGGAATCGAACCCGGATCCTCGGCGTGACGAGCCAACGCTTTAACCACTAGGCTACCCCACCGCCCCTATTCCAAAAGAGAAAAGAGGAATGCTGTGCTAACGGCGATCAGCTTGGTTACAATGTGCCGACCTGTCTGAGTCGCACTTAACATGATATCGAAACACATACAACATACTACACATACTCTTTATCATACATGAAGATTTACCTGTTATTTGAAGCTGGACCAAACAGATTCTTGAATTCATCGAAATTCTTTATTGTCTTCTCAGCGAGGCCAGCAACAAAGATATTATGATTTCCGTCCTCTCTTATTGGGAGGTCACAGTTTCTTGGTTCCAGCAGGTCTTGAACCTATGTCAATTATTACTGTTGTATTACTGTATTTGTTTAGCATGGATCGATACATTTTCTGAATTTCATTACTTATTTTAACAACCCAAGAAAGGATTGAAATAGGGTGGGGTGTTGGCAGATTACTTGTGCATCTTACAAATAAAAGTCTCATGCTGGACCCCAGACAGGTTAAAAAGGATTTTCTGGCATATTTTTGTAAATGTGCATCCAATAGGACTCTACTATCAAAGCAATAACATTAATGCTAAGTTTACATGTATGAAAGGTGCTTTCTTTGTGTCTGTCGTTATATTTTTTCATTTTCAGGGTGATTACAGTTTATATTATCCCAAGATGAATTCAGACAATTTGAATGTCCAATTTTTTCACTATTGCCTGTCACAAAATGTTCATTAATAGCTGACCTTGGACAAACATCAAATTGTTAGTCCTTCACACAGCCCACCTCTACTTCTCCTCTCCAAAAGCCAAGACATCACACACAAACAATACCATTACCTTTTCATTATAAATCTCCAGATATGAGAAGGCCACCTCAAACTTGTGTGAATGGGGTTGTACTTGTACACCTATGTCCTTGGTCTTCCTATCAATTGTCTGGAAGAGACCGTTGATAACTCTCGGGATAACACCAGGATCTGCTGGCGACCCAAGCATTGTGTGGGTCTTACCTGAAACATACAAACCCTCTGCTGTCTCACCATTGAAGTTTACCAGCAGCTACGGATAGCATAAAATACTGAAAGTATCAAGAACCTATATTAGGTTCACAATATCAAGAAACACAATATGCAAACCCCCACCAGCTTAGGGCAAGAGTGGTTAAAGACCATTGCACTAATTTGCAGTATGTGTTACTGATCAAATTGAGTTACCTGCCCCTGTTGGACCATATGCAAATATGGAAACATTCTCCCCCTCTAAGCTGCGGTGGAGTAGATTCTTTATACATTCATTGTAGATAAGCTGTTGGGAGCTGGATGAATCGTAAACACTGGAGAAACTGGAAACAAAATCACCATAAACATGATAAAGATAATCTGGGAGGCCAGATAATACTTACAGGAAAGGACATTAATCATGGTAATAACATTCACAAATGATAAACTTCACCAATCAGATTATTTGGAATACTCGTTAATACTACTTAAAGTTTAGCTAAAACCTATTCCAATCAAATATCATGATTGTGGTTTTTGACATGCCCATATCCTCCCTCAAGAATGTAAACATTCCCAAATTGGAACAAATCCCAGATCATGTTATTCAACTAGAGTTATGGTATTCACTGTTAAATATCACTGACAGTGAGTAAGACCAGTAAAGTGCAAGAAGCTTTTACTTTTATGTTTAGTGATTCATTATTCCATTGTATTTAATGTGATGACATTTTATGAATAGTTAAAATACCTTATAAATGTCTGAAAATAAGTACTGAATCATATATTCACAATTTTGAACAAAACAGTGATTTCTGCCAAATTTGCCCGCTTGATTGGTGCCTAAAACAAAGTCAAACTATAAGAAAAGGAGCATATATATGCCAATAAATGTTTCAATGTTCCCTTCACCATACTTTAGCACAGATGAAGAACCAGAAGCGATCTCCAGCACCCACCCTATTTATGAGAGCTGATAGAGAGTTGAGGCAGTAGAACTTACTCATATTTGATGTTCTCGTTGATGTTTCTATGGTTGAATATTTCCACTGAGTCTGTACCTGCACTCACACATATCTTAGCATCTTCTTTTAAAGATGGTCCGAACACGTATCACAACTTTCACTTTGGTCTGTTTCTTGTCCATGATTTTTCTGGAAAGTAAATTTACAATATTCCACTGATTATTCCAGTGATTTAGTGATATAAATAATCGGTACACATGCATTATACCGGATACCTGCCTGCCATAATTAATTAGGTCACGTGATGCGAACGCGGAAATATGAAAAAATATAAAACTGAGATGAAAATAACCCTAACCTAACCCTGCTAGGTATCCGGTATAATGCAATCTAGTCAAATAATCAATGGTCCCTATCAAGCCTATGAAGAAGACCACACATCACCAGACTTGGAATTTTATTCATCTTTTAATCCTCCTTCCCAATATATTATGAGCTAGACTCAAAAAAGCAGATGGAAGAGCAGGAAAAGTTTAATGTTTTGTTCTGAAACAGTTTATTGGTCAAAATCTAACAAACATGATCTAGATATAAGCTGATCAGTCTGCTGATAGTGATAATGCCAAACACTGCAAAATGCTGCATGAACCGACATTTATGTAGCATATGGTATGCGTATGCCATCCAAAAATATAAAAACTTAGGGTTAGGTTAGGATGGCGAACATATCCTATAGTGGCTCCGAAATGTCCACTGATAACCGTTCCTCCCAAACAGCATGTTAGCATGTTGTAAACATGGTGCATCTTCTTTTGTAACCTTGATGTTGCTGGGGGGAATACTTGTCCCAAAATACGTAATAAATGTGTAATAAAATTAATATGGGGCCAAAATATGTACAGCAGGTGGAGGATGGTTATTAATAAACCTTATGACAATGATCCATTATCCACACACAAATTGTCACAAATACACCTGAAGATTGATAATTTGGCAATTACTAAAATCTGCTTAAGTGTGACATTCATACATCACGCAGGTGAATTATTTAACATAAAGTAATACACAAAAAGAATCCGGTAACCCAAACATACTGAATATTGGCTTAAAACTCACATTCACAGCCCCGTCAAAACAATCACTGGGACAGAATTTGCATTTCCAATGTCTTTATTCTATGGGCTTCAATAATTACGGCAATGTTGTAAAACGCGTTTAGTATGTGCAACTCATATTTCAAGCTCACCTATGTGCATGCGCTGATTGGAATAAATAAGCGACAGATACGTTATTATAAAATGTTCCTTACACGTTTTTGTTGATAAACTGTTTTGAAAATGGCTCCCTCTGTTGTTCCAACCAATCACAGTCTTGTCAGCATTCGTAACTACTCGCCTCTTTCCGTGACCTACAAGAATACATCCGGCTTGCCGGAATGACACGAGTAGTTACGAATGTCTTCATTCGTGACCCACTCGTGTTATTCCGGGACAAGCCGAATACCGAAGGTTACGGAAAGGGGCGAGTGGTGACGAATGGAATGTCTTGTCAGGGACCATTCGTAACTACTCGGGTCATTCCGGCAAGCCGGATGTCTTCTTGGTCACGGAAAGAGGCGAGTAGTTACGAATGGGGTTTGGCTCGAAACCGGTATCGGAAACATCCGGTACTGCAGAATTATCGTTCTTGCTCAAAGCTCATAGCAGCGACAAATAGGCCACGCTCTTATTCACTAATGAAATGTGTGAGTTGCACGCGCTAAGATAGAGCTTGTATGTTGACTTGTATGTAATATTTCTAAAACAACTACTATCAGAAGTAGAATTTTAATTGCACATATATGACATATAATCAAGTTTTGGTGTCTAGACTTAGTTACTTGAGGTTATTTATGTTGAGTGATATAATTTGTTGGTTATTTTCCGATAGTTGAATATAACTATTAGTATCATATTAAACGTTGATATGTAAATTGTGAGTAAGTTGTAAGCGTGTTACAATCAATGTGTTTTTGTATGTCAAAATGGCTTCTGCTCTTCCTCCCCGTATTTTGAGAAATGACCACCAAAAAACCCAGAAAGATCGACCGTCTCTGGATACCTTGCAACAAATGGGTTTTACAAAACAAAGGGCGTAAGTGATGTTTTCTATTTTCTATTGTTAGTGAGTGACAGTTCTTTGGCAATGTATTATCGAGATTTTAACATGAAACTTTAGTGACTCACAAAATCGTGACAAATGTCAAACTATATTGAGTGTTGTATCTTGGTTACTTCCGGGTTAATGAATGGGATACTTGCAAATGAGTGTGCACACTTTAGTCCAAAGCGCCGGGTGCAACGATTGTACTTTCTAACTTTTTGTCCCTTATCATGCTTATACTGACTGAGAATGGTCAATGGAACAGTGAGATAATGATGATTTTAGATTTTAGACAATTTCCCCACCAATAACAGGACATTTAGTAGGGCTGCAACAAAGCCACTATGAATTTTATACATATCACGAATATTGGGTAACGTATACAAATATTGGGTAACGAATACAATTACATGTCATCAGTTGATGTATTATTCATTGTATCAAGTGAAACAATAACAAAATAAATTCCTCTAAGATCTTTTGTACATGACAGTTTTTGTGGTGGAGTTAGCCTGGAGGTTAAAGCGTTTGCTCGTCACGCCAAAGACCCGGGTTCAATTCCCCACATGGGTACAGTGTGTGAAGCCTATTTCCGGTGGGTGGACAGACAAAAGCCCCACATGACCGAAGCCCCATAGACAAAAGACCCATATTGCTGGCATATTGCTAAAAGTGGCGTAAAACCAAACTCACTCACTCACATGACTGTTAAAATTACGATGACAGTGACCCAGGCATTTACCTTGATGTACAAAAGTAGGGGTCCAGGGTACCCCATCAATATATTTACAGGTTCTTCCTGGTAATCATGGTAATGTGATGGTCCTGTAAAGCGCAGAAACAGGACTCGAAAATTCCACTCGTCCTCTCGTATTGACAAGTACAATTTTTTAGGGCAAGTGAAAAACATAATTTGCTCGTCCTAGAGGACAAGTACGTTTTCAGACCCAACTATTTTTCAAAACAACAAGTTTAAGTTTTAACATCGTCATTCCCGATTAGCAGTATTTTCAAACCGCAAAGTTTTAAGTCTTCATGTGGTTTGATATCCATTTTTAGCAGATATCATGGAGCATGGTTTTGTAACCTAAATGCTTCGAATATCATGACTGGCTGCTATTAATAAACTGACCAATGAGAAAAATCATCACAACATGAATGTTACTGCTGTCGAATCAGAATAAGCTTTATAACAGGGAATTCCCTGCTTGTCATTACCGATCGTAGTCAACTTTTCTTTTGGGTGATGATTTGTTTTTATTATTATACATAGGTAATTTCCAGGTTAGATAAAATACTTGATATATTTTACCACGTACACTAAAATGAAAATTAGATTAAACAGACGAGGTGGAAATTTTGATTTAATCTTTTAGATGTTTTAATTTAATTCTGACATTTAGAAAACACACTTGCCAGGTGTCACTGATATTTTAAACAAGTTTATATAGTTCACTAATTCATGCTTTGTTGGGTTTACAACGTCATCTCCAGATCTTGCCATGATGAGTGGAGTAGCAGTCCTTGAAGTGTTTCCATTAGTTTTAGTACTGACTTTTAAAGTAAACCATGTAAACAGTTTGTTCCAGTCCAGACTAAAAGTAACATTTTTCTTCTTCTTTGAAGTTCAGCTATCTTAAATGGTGAACGAATTAAATTTTGTCAAAGATTTTGTACAGAAGACAAAGTAGGTAATGTTTATTCTAGTTTTATTCCAAGCAAAATTTTGAAATAAAATAATTTAAATTTACATTCATTGTGATGCATAATCTATAGGGCAAGTACAATTTTAGAAGGACGAGTGGAAAGTTCATATTACTCGCCCTGCAGGGCGAGTGCAGATTTTTGAATTTTTCAAGCCGTGAGAAATGGTGTATTGGAGTGTACAGTCAGATAATTACTTTAGAAGCTGGAATCAGATGATGTGGACAGTGGTCAGGACTGATGGGTGAAATAACAGACAAGGATAACCATCTTGAAGCGCTGTACATAGCTACGTTCTCGGCAATTGTATGTGTATCTCCACACACAGTATTTTGGGTTTTAATTGATCCTGATCATGTATAATATATGTCTGTGTTCAGGGAGAAGGCCCATCTGTAGATTGCACCGCATATATGTGTCCTGATAATGTATATATGTCTGTGTTCAGGGAGAAGGCCCATCTGTAGGTTGCACAACATGTATGTGTCCTGATCATGTATATATGTCTGTGTTCAGGGAGAAGGCCCATCTGTAGGTTGCACAACATGTATGTGTCCTGATCATGTATATGTGTGTCTGTGTTCAGGGAGAAGGCCCATCTGTAGATTGCACAGCATATATTTGTCCTGATCATGTATATATGTCTGTGTTCAGGGAGAAGGCCCATCTGTAGATTGCACAGCATATATTTGTCCTGATCATGTATATATGTGTCTGTGTTCAGGGAGAAGGCCCATCTGTAGGTTGCACAACATGTATGTGTCCTGATAATGTATATATGTCTGTGTTCAGGGAGAAGGCCCATCTGTAGGTTTCACAACATGTATGTGTCCTGATAATGTATATATGTCTGTGTTCAGGGAGAAGGCCCATCTGTAGGTTGCACAACATGTATGTGTCCTGATAATGTATATATGTCTGTGTTCAGGGAGAAGGCCCATCTGTAGGTTGCACAACATGTATGTGTCCTGATCATGTATATGTGTGTCTGTGTTCAGGGAGAAGGCCCATCTGTAGATTGCACAGCATATATTTGTCCTGATCATGTATATATGTCTGTGTTCAGGGAGAAGGCCCATCTGTAGATTGCACAGCATATATTTGTCCTGATCATGTATATATATGTCTGTGTTCAGGGAGAAGCCACTTGTGTATGTTGTACAGCATATATACTAGGCACATAAAGAAACTGTGCATACAAAAATTTAAAATCTAAATTTATCAAACCTGTGTAGACACATAAGGATTCAAACTCAGAGATTAGTGACATGTATCCAACATGCATGCACGTGCCACGTTCCGTGACATCAGTGGATACGTCCTTGAGCGTGCAATACGTTGTTGCACGTGCATTCCGGGAAAGAGAAACATAGCAAATAAATGCCACACAATACTGTCACTTTGGAAAGCTCAACCCCTGCCTTGCGATCATTCAAGAAATTAAACGGCTATTGAAACACATAGCATGCCAAGGCACACGTCTGCACAATGTCATGAGGCCATTGGGATGGTCTGTGGGGGAATGTCTCAACGACAAGTGGCTGCACATTTCCACTGCCACCGGAACACCATTTCTGCACTGGTGAGACGCTACCAGAACACAAATGACGCCATCAATTGGCCACATTCTGGACGTCCACGTGTAACAACGCCAAGACAGGACATATGGATAAGGGTGACCCATCTTCGCCACAGGTTTCAGACTGCAGTTTACGTCATCACGGGATCAGACCACGACGTCCCGCCATGCGGCCTATCCTGACACAACGTCATCGACAAGCTTGCCGAATGTGGTGCCGAAATCATGTCCGCAGACCCTTGTTTTGGTGGAGAATGTTGTTTTTACAGATAAGTCCAGGTTTAACATTTCCCATAGTGATGGACGTCAACATGCCTATAGACGCGTGGGAGAACATTATGCACAGGCCTGTGTCTTTGAGAGGAATCTCTTTGGTGGTGGTTCCGTGATGATTTGGGGTGGAATAACAGCACACCAAAGAACTCCTTTGGTGATTGTTCAGGGCAACTTAATTGGTGTGGGCTACAGGGATCAGATTCTTCGACCTGTGGCAATTCCTTTTCTGCAACGTCATGACCCTGGGTTAACATTCCAACAGGACAATGCCTGCCCTCATACGGCAAGGGTTGCTATGGATTTCTTGCAACACCACAACGTTGACTTACTGCCTTGGCCTGCAAATTCACGGATCTCTCCCGATAGAGCATGTTTGGGACGAGATGGATCGACGTCTACGCCGTCTTCCTCATCCGCCAGATAACGTCCTTGACCTTGCAGCAGAACTTGAGAGAATCTGGCTTGACATCCCACAAGCCTTCCTTGCACGTTTGATAGGCTCTATCGTCGTCGATGCACTACTGTTCTCAATGCCCATGGTGGACATACCCGTTATTGAGCTTGTGACATGGTCGTTTGACCCCTGTCCCGCTTGTGGACTCGTGACGTCATTGTGATTGACTTTTCAATTGAAATTCTCCCCACTTGTTATGGTCTCATGATCCCTCCATTAAAGTTTATATGTACCTTTGACATTGTTATCGTACTTATCAACTGGGATAATATTTTGACAATGCACAGTTTCTTTATGTGGCTAGTATATTTGTCCTGATCATGTATATATGTCTGTGTTCAGGGAGAAGCCCCTTGTGTATGTTATACAGCATATATGTGTCCTGATCATGTATATATGTCTGTGTTCAGGGAGAGCCCCTTGTGTATGTTATACAGCACATATGTGTCCTGATCATGTATATATGTCTGTGTTCAGGGAGAAGCCCCTTGTGTATGTTGTACAGCATGTATGTGTCCTGATCATGTATATGTGTTTGTGTTCAGGGAGAAGCCCCTTGTGTATGTTGTATAGCATGTATGTGTCCTGATCATGTATATATGTCTATGTTCAGGGAGAAGCCCCTTGTGTATGTTGTACAGCATGTATGTGTCCTGATCATGTATATATGTCTGTGTTCAGGGAGAAGCCCTTTGTGTATGTTGTACAGCATGTATGTGTCCTGATCCTGTATATATGTCTGTGTTCAGGGAGAAGCCCCTTGTGTATGTTATACAGCATATATTTGTCCTGATCATGTATATATGTGTCTATGTTCAGGGAGAAGCCTTTGTGTATGTTGTACAGCATGTATGTGTCCTGATCATGTATATGTGTTTGTGTTCAGGGAGAAGCCCCTTGTGTATGTTGTACAGCATGTATGTGTCCTGATCATGTATATGTGTTTGTGTTCAGGGAGAAGCCCCTTGTGTATGTTGTACAGCATGTATGTGTCCTGATCATGTATATATGTCTATGTTCAGGGAGAAGCCCTTTGTGTATGTTGTAGTAGTACAGCATGTATGTGTCCTGATCCTGTATATATGTCTGTGTTCAGGGAGAAGCCCCTTGTGTATGTTGTACAGCATGTATGTGTCCTGATCATGTATATATGTGTCTGTGTTCAGGGAGAAGGCCCTTGTGTATGTTATACAGCATATATTTGTCCTGATCATGTATATATGTGTCTATGTTCAGGGAGAAGGCCCTTGCAGCAACAGGTGACCGAGGAGTGCAGTTGGCGTCAGACTGGTGAGTTCATTGCAAGGAAGTTGTAACAGGAGTTTCCTGGCTGGTATCTGAAGGTTACTGAAATAGATGTGTGTTATCCTTTGCATGTTTTTCCTGTAATCATGGTAATACAGGACTCACACATAACATGCACCGGTACAAGGTCCCGAGTTTCTGAACTGAATCCTGTAGCTACTGCAATCACATGATAAAGGCTAAACCAGTTCTGACAGGTTTAACAAGTTTCTGAACATTAATTAAACTATGTCACTGGGAAAGAAAGAAAAAGGTTGTGTGAGTTAGCTGCTTGAAAACAACTACAAACAGTACAGTGAGACATGGTAATGGCAAACTCCAAGAGACTTTGACAGTTCAGAAATACTTTTAGTGATCAGAATTGACCTAGTGATAGTTAGAGTTTTGATAGTTGGTATGTTATAGTTTTATCCATGTTCTTTTTAAGTGTATTTGACTGGTGTAAACTGTTTCCCACATAGTTTTTACACTTTATCAAGAAGACATTGGGATTCTGGGCAAGACTGTAGATCTCAGGCAACTCAAGTTTTTGTTAGAGTGAGTTAATAGACTGAGTGGTCAGGCTGGGGACTTGGCTGATGACATGTCATGGTGGCACAATGACACGCATTGACCTTTCAGATATTCATCACTGGCATGTTGGGTTCAAATTTGATTATTTATTGGTTGGTGTCTTATATTTTGGATCTTGTGTGGCATTTAAGCAAACAAATAAACAAACAAACAAACAAGCTCGTTATCAACATGGCCATCATGCTCACTGAGTCAGTGCATACTGTGTAATATTTTATCCACATTCTCTCAGTCAGTAACCTGACTTATGTGTTGTTTAATGCATCAGGGCTAACTTCCGTGACAAGAGTTTCATGTCAGTGTTAGTGATGTTCCGATAAATTGAAATATCGAAGATTGGTCGAAGTGACCAAACGACCAAGCAATCGATCACATTTTCTCATAATCGATTTTGGGACTACTGTTTTAGTGTTTGAAAAACTTAATGATGGAACATATCTTAGAAGTTGTCAGGATCTGAAAACGTGTATAATTCTTAGAAAACTGACTTCACTTACTGAAAAGTCATGACTGAATATTTCTTGAAGACTACAGGAAGTTTATGTTCATGATATATTAGTCATCACTATAAAGTAGCAAGTTGCATCAAGTTACATTGGATGTGGAATTTGCAAATGCAGTCCGCACAGTTTCTAAATAAAACAACAAAACAACAGAGAACCACAGGTTTTCACTTTATACTTATCTGCAATTAACAACCTAAACAAGAAAATCTGAAAAATGACGCTAACGGTAACCAATTGTTTTCAATGATTGCTCATTGGTAATGAAGCAATCATCCATTGTGAGATTTCCACTAATTCCCAGCACTAGTTAGTGTGGTGCGTGAAGGAGGGTTAGCAGGTCTGTGTTCGGTTTGTCACACCAATGGTCAGAGTGGATCCCTCTTAGTATGCAAAGCCAAAAGAGTTTTCCCATAGAGATATTACTTTACATGCTCAATGTTGGCAAACTTTGTAGAAATTTCCTTCAAGAACTTGTACTAATACATTACTATGATTGTTATGTGAAGTAGGGGGTTATACAAGCTTTCAAAAGGAGTGAGTGAGTAAATATGGTTGTATCCGGCTTTTAGCAATATTCCAGCAATATCACGACGGGGACACCAGAAATGGGCTTCACACATTGTACCCATGTGGGGAACTGAACCCGGGTCTTCAGCGTGACGAGCAAACGTTTTGACCCCTAGGCTACCCCACCGCCCATGTTCGAAAGGAACTGTTAACCCCCTGAATGCCAGCGGGATATACATGTCCTACCCCTTCAACCCTTACTTTGGAGTCGAATAAAATTCAAAATATATCAAGCGCACAAATACACATCACAGTTTTGCATTCTGGGTGAAATTTCCTGTTTCTTGATACCAACCACAATAATCTTAGAGTTAGACAAAGTAAAGTGCTGAAAGTGACCTCTGAAAATTAGGTTCACTGTAAACGTCACCATTTATGACACACTACGAAATCACCATGCACAGCGTTTTCTGGTGTATGTTTTGAAATGTAAAAATCAGATGATTAATAGAAGGATTTTAAGTTCAAATATAGCATATTCATGATCACTGATATCTGTTTTTCATCAAATCACCAATGGTAATTCTGAAACAACGCTGATGAACCTAGAATCAGTTTTAATGTTTTGGAAAATACACTAACACGAACGCAAAGTGAACTTTCCGCCATATTGGATAGTGTTTACAAAATCCCGTTTCACGAAGGCCCGGTATTGAGACGCCTATTACATCACATATATTTCACATTCAGCTGCGACACATACATTACTGAATTCCACATGCATTTTAGAATCAAATAACAAATGGTCTCGGTCACCAACATCAAGTGTCTGGATGAAATCAAACAAAACATATTGGGTTTGAAAACGAACACTGTGCTCGCAAGACAGAGCTTGTTTGAAACGTAAACATGGAACAATTCAGTTTTACATTGCATAGCAATTTTTCAAAATTTCAGACATTCATCCGTCTATTTGTTGCATGCATTTGCGCAATACTTTTAGAATATGAATAGAAAGAGTATCATTGTAAAAAATAGGAAATTAAACATAGATACAATACAGTAAATTGAGATATTCATATGATATTGTCAAAGTTTCTGTGCAGCATGACTTACGGAATATCATGCAGAACGATGGTAATTATGAACAATTCTGGCTTCTTCTCTTACCTACAATGAAAACAATAGAAACAGATGGCAATAAGACTAAACAGTCACCATATCCCTCCGATTACACTGTCAGTGTTATAATGTATATTTTGTGTATCGTTCAGATATTTTTTCTTGAAACTAAGTTCATGATGTGCATTTAGCTGTGTTCAGTATCATCAGTGTATGAAATAAATGTCCGAGAGCCCATAACCTGGCAGGGCGGTGGGGTAGCCTAGTGGTTAAAGCGTTCGCTCGTCACGCCGAAGACCCGGGTTCGAATCCCCACTTGGGCACAATGTGTGAAGCCCATTTCTGGTGTCCCCCGCTGTGATATTGCTGGAATATTACTAAAAGCGGCGTAAAACCATACTCACTCACTCACTCATAACCTGGCAACTTTTGGAAGTTTGTGTATAAATAGACAAATTATTACATTCAGGCTGGCTATTTTTCAAACTTATTTCATACACTGGTATCATAGACTAATGCTTAGTCTCTGAATATATATAATTTTGATGGTAACAAACAAGCCCATTTAAAGGAGCCCTAGGGAGACCAGAGATCCTGAACCTGAGGAAATCTAGACTTGCTTTATTTAGGGCTTTAGCACTGCAGAGAGGGATTGGCAGTAGGGAAAATAATGTGGTTCAGGGACTGTGAGACAGACTAACTGGTATGATATCATACGTGGAGTTAGGCCATAGGTTTGAAAGTTTTTGTTTGTTTGAATAATATTTACATAAGAAATTGACAAGTTTTGTGTAGTACACCATATTTTATACCTTTACTCAGGTGAGAAGATGAAACATTGGCATTACTGTAACATGTACTTTAGTTCCTGTGCTGTGCAGCAGTATTCAGTATCGGGATCAATATCGGGATCAATATCGGGATCAATATTGCAGTTTTATGTGAACAGGTTAATGAACAGGGACTTTATCTAACCTTGACAATATTAATGAAAATGACATATATTTTTTATGAAATGTTATATGCACACATTTCTAAAGCAATTATCTTGTTCATTGAATTTGTTTGTGTCGTTTTATAGACAAAACAATGATGTATATTGATTGGCCAGGTGCGAGTTTGTTAGAAACGTTGTATGATTCACTATTATTCTTTTCGATAATATAATCAATTAAAAAACACTGTGATGACAGGATATCATAATGTTACTATATTTCTACAAAAATTGTTTAAAAATGTATAAACTATGTCATGTCTTAATTGAGACCAATCTACATCCATATTCTAATAGTTCCATACAAAAAGGGCTATCTTTTTGCATCTTTCATTGAGTTTTTTTTTTTTTCTTGCTTTTTTGACAAAACAGTGATGTATGATGATTGGTCAGGTGTGAGTTTGTTCATTTTACGATTCTCTGTCATAGTTTTTGATAGACCACCTCCGTAGTGAAGTGGTTACTGGTAAGAGCATCCGCCCGGAAAGCGGAAGGTCGCAGGTTCGGTCCCAGGCCGCGTCATACCAAAAGACATTAAAATATGGTACTTGTTGGTCCCTGTCTGGCGCTAAGCATTAATGGGTACAACAAGGACTGGTCGGCTCTGAGTCAGTATAATATGTCTGAGTGGGGTATTCATGCTTCACTGCGGCATGGTATCTCAGTGGGCTAGCACTATAAGACCAGCTGAAGTTTGGGCTAGTACAAGCAGCAACACATACACATGCATGCACATCGTCATATGAGCAAAATAATCTTAAGTACGACGTTAAACCTCAATTCACCTCACCCCACCTCGTTTTTGAAAGTACAATCAATTCATTCTCGAAAAAATATATTGTGATGGCAGGATATCACACTGTAACTATAGTTCCAAGAAATTTGTAAAACAAATATAAATCAAATATAAATGTCATGTCTTACTTTGGACAAGCCTTACATCATTATTCTGATAGTTCCATACAAAAAGTGCTATCTTTTTGCATCTTTCATTGTATACTTATAAAGACAAATCATTAACAAAGAAAAGCCTGTGTGTGATTTGAAGTATTCTTTTGTATTTGCGGAAACTGATGTCAAACAGGTGTGAGTATTGTTCACATTAGGATACACAGTCAAACCATCTAATTGTTTGTCTACTTAGGACATTATTCAATTTTTTATTTAATAGCTTTAAACTCTGACAGAGAAACTGAGACCTTTTATACAATTAATGGAAATAAGGTGAGATATATACTAATCAACATACCAGTGTCGTCTTTCGCCACATGAACATGAACATATGGCTAGTACTCTGTTAATTATGGTGCATAATTAGTCAAAATACATCTACACAAGCTGGAGAATATGTGAATCTAAGAACTAATTTACATGTGGGATAGGGCCAATGCCCATCCAGATCGCTAAACAAGCAGGCAGAGCAATTCATGGAAATGCTGTATGCTTTTGGACTGAAACAACATGTGAGTGGACTATAGTCCGTCAACTGAACTTTTGGCACCCTGTTTTTCACAATTTACCTTTTAACCAAAAAATGCCTTCAAAATATTTTTAGGCATACGCTCTTTATGACCTATCTAAGGTTTAAATTTCATAATTTTATGTCAATTATCAAAGCTTCTTCTTAAGAAGCCATCTTATAAAAATATGAAAAATAGAAGTAGTTATACAAGGGAGTAAAATGATACGATGGAACAGCAAACAACATGGTGTGACACGCGTGCATCTTGTTTACATTGTTACACCTGCAAGCAAATCGAAAGGGACTGTATAATCATCACAAATCCATTCTAAACAAGTTGATTTATTGAAGTCTTTAAATACTGGTTGCTCAATCTCTTGTAACAGATTGAGCAACAGCTTGCATACGGTATGCTTTGATACATTGATGTCATCATGCGCGGATCCAGAGGGGGGGTGCGGGGGTGCGCACCCCCCGAAGAGTGTTCCAAATGTACTACATGTTTTATGCCCAGGGTTCCGAGGATTGGGGTGCACCCCCCCAAACGAAAATCCTGTATCTGCCCCTGTGTCATGGTCTTCTTTTGAACAAAATTGTCTTCAGTTTGCTTAACGATATGGACTCACTGGATCGATTTAACCGATGCATGACGTCCCTCACAACCCTTCTATCGAATTCATCGAGCTATCTTTTCTTTGCATGTTTTGAGACGGTCCCCGATTTAACTATCATGTCATCGTCAGTCTCTGAAATAGTGTCATGGGAGATAACTCTTTGCTATGTTCTATTGCAGATCTTGGTGGCATTAACTGTCTTTAGGAGAAACACTCAATTGAAAAAAGAGGTTTTTTATTTCGCTTTGCCTTGCGCTTGAAAAAGTTGTAAACTCTTTTGATGATTTACCGGTCATCTTTGTACAACATCGTTTTTACCACAACCGTGTGTTGACGATCTTTGACATCACTTGAGCGTGCTAATGTAAATACCCGTGCATGTACATATCACGCTGACACACATTTTACAATGTTGTTGGCTTTTCCATCACGTGCGTTAACCCCTCGTAAAACTCTCTACAGTTTTACAATTATTATATGACAGGTTTAAAGGCAAAATCTTTAATAATCGTTTTAGAATTACTAAAATCGATATCTTGTTAGGTCACAGTATACAATTACCATATGAACAGAGTAGAGTTTTAAAATATTCAGGAATTTTATGTAAATTGTGAAAAACAGGGTGCCAAAAGTTAAGTTGACGGACTATAGTGTTGGTCCGATTAATTGAAATAATCGAAGATTGGTCACAGTGACTAAACGACCAAGCAATCGATCATGTTTTCTCATAATCTAACACAAACAATTCTGGAACACTTGTTTTCATTAACAGTATTTTTCACTAGTTTGGTTTTGTCTGTTACATTTCATAAGCACTACAAGCTCGTTCTAAGTCATGATTGAATTTATCTTAAAGACTCTAAGAAATTTATGTTCCTCCATACTAGTCATCCTTTAACTTTAAAGATGTGAAATTTTGCCATAAAACCCCCCAAAGAACTACATGTTTTTTTCCTTATTTTTTTGTGCATTAACACATTTCATAAATGACGCTAACCAATTATTTTCGATGATTGATCGGTTGTAATGAACCAATCATCAATTATGAGATTTTAACCAACACTAGAGTGGACCGACTCATGCTGTTGGTCACACCTTAGATCTGATAATCACTAAGGAAAGATGATCTGATACGTTCAGTGTGGACAGAAGATAACAAGATATCCGATCACCATTCTCTATTTGTTACTTTGAAGTGTGAGAGACCAAACAGTGTCTACGAAGATATTAGATACAGGAAACTAAAACAAGTTGATATTGCCCAGTTTGATGGTGAAGTTGCTGACTCTAATGTCAGTGGAAAAATAGCATGTTGTCAATCTGTAAATGCTATGGTTGATGAGTTTGATTCCATCATTACTTCACTGTTAGACAATCAAGCTCCTCTAATCAAGAAGCGAGTTATTATGAGAACTAACAGTAACACAAAGTAGATGTCTCCAGAAATCCAGGCTGCTAAGCATGAAAAGCGCAAGGCAGAGATGAGATGGAGGAACGAGATGGACACTTGAGATCAGTCGTCAAATCTACAAACAGAAAAGAAATAAACTCACAGATCTTATCAGAGAGGCCAAAAAAAATGATTAAGAAATCTAATCTTGATCGCAACAAACTGCAGAGTTACCGGCCGGTATCAAATCTGACATTTTTATCCAAGATCTTAGAGAAAGCAGTTAAAACAAGACTCCTGGATCACCTTCAGTATCGGGGCCTGCTCGATATGTATCAGTCGGCTTACAGAAGTGGATTCAGTACAGAGACAGCTCTCAATAAAGTATTAAATGGTTTGAGGACCAGTGTGGATGACGGAAAAGTTGCACTTTTGCTCCTGTTAGATTTATCAGCGGCATTTGATACTGTTGACCACACCTTGCTAATAGATCGACTTCATACTGAATATGGTTTAGACGGTGTTGTTTTGGACTGGTTCCGCCTTTACCTGAGAGACAGATTCCAGAGAGTTAGCATTAATGCTACATCATCTGACAACACTCTTTTGACTTGCGATGGACCCCAAGGTTCCGTACTGGGCCCAGTATTATTTACGCTTTACACAAGCCTGTCTCTCAAGTCATTAGTAACTGTGCCATCAATAATCATTTTTATGCTGATGACACGCAACTGTACAATAGTTTTGCTTTTGATGACCAGTCACAGAGGTCAGGACTAAGTGCGATGGAAGACTGTACATCCAAAGTTAGCGCCTGGATAAACGCCAACATGCTGAAGTTAAACAGCGATAAGACAGAGGCTTTGCTCATAGGACCCGACAAAAGGCTGCAAAAGATCAAAGCAACTCATATCACAGTCGACAGTGAAGAAATCAACTTTTCGACAGATGCTAGAAACTTGGGTGTGAAGCTAGACTCATCAGTCAACATGGACAATCACATCAATGACCTCGTCAAAAAATGCTACTTTCACCTCCGAAACATAGGTAACATACGCCACCTTCTCACAGAAGAAACAGCTGCAGCACTTGCACGTTCAATGATCCTGGTCAGGATTGACTATTGTAATAGTCTGCTTGTAGGGGCCCCAGCGCAACAAATCCGAAGGCTGCAAACCATCCAGAACTCAGCGGCTGTCACACTGTCAAAAGTCCTGTCACATCACTCCAGTACTCAGGTATCTCCACTGGCTGCCAGTCAAAGAACGGATACATCATAAATCCTCACCCTCACATATCAGTGTATCAATGATACAGCTCCTGGTTATCTGTGTGATCTAGTAGAAGTCTATGTCCCTACAAGAACTCTCCGTTCCAGTGATCAAATGCTACTAAAGGTCCCCAACATCAGGCTCAAGACATTTGGCGGAAGATCATTCGCATATAATGCTGCTGTTGAATGGAACGCTCTCCCATTTTATCTGAAATCAACTCCAACTCTAGCTTGTTTCAAGAAACATCTTAACACCTACCTGTTCAACAGAAATGGACTGTAAGCACACGTGATATCTACGAACTCTGTTAGCACTTTGAGCACACTTTGATGTGGAGTTTAGCGCAATATAATAATCCATATTATTATTATTATTAGATCAACACTAAAATAACTGACAATAAACACAATCCAAAAGAACTTTTCAAAATTGCAAACAAGTTACTAAAGCCTCGTTGTCACATATCCTTTCCTTCCGCTGCTGAGTGTGAAGTAAGGGCAGGCAACTTCCCTTCCTTTTTTCTGGATAAAGTCCAAACCCTTCGGGAATCTCTCTCTTTATCACCCTCAGATTTCACGGCACTGGTTCATGACCAACAGTTCACTGGCACCGAGCTTTGTCGTTTCCGTCCCATTACAGTGTCTGAGTGTTCAAACATCATCAGGAAATCACCTACAAAGTTCTGTGCTCTTGACACCTTGCCGACATCACTGTTTAAATCCTGCTGTGATTCCCTGGCCCCAGCTGTTACCTATATTCTGAACTCCTGCTTATGCGACGGTGTTGTGCCTGACAAGTTCAAGTTGGTTCTGGTAACTCCGCTTTTAAAGAAGCCTCCTCTAGATAGCACTGTAATGAAGAATTACAGACCTATTTCTAATCTCCCTTTCCTATGTAAAGTCCTCGAAAACATCATTGCATCCAGGCTTCAACAACATCTTAAAGACAATGAACTGCTGGAAGTATTTCAGTCTGCTTACAAACAGAAACACTGCACTCAGACCGCCCTTCTGTGTGTGCAAGACGACATTGCCAAAAGCCTAGACAACCAAGAATTGTTACTGCTGGTGTTATTGGACATGTCCGCTGCTTTTGATACCGTGGACCACAATGTCCTTCTTCGGAGAATGGAGCACACACTAGGCATTACGGGTACCACTCTTGAGTGGTTCCGATCATACCTAGGAAATCGTCATCTGCAGGTGCAAGTCGATGGCCATCGATCACCTGTGTCCAAGATGCAATTCGGTGTCCCGCAAGGCTCAGTTCTGGGACACATGTTGTTTACTGTGTACACACTTCCCCTCGGTAACGTCATCAGAAGCCATTCTATTCCTTTCAAAACTTAAGCAGATGACAGCCAAGTGTACATCAGTGCAAAAGCATCCCAATTAAGTGATCGGAAAATCCAGCTAGAGACCTGTATCGCAGAGGTGCGCTCCTGGGTTAAGTCCAATTTTCTGAAAATGAATAACGGAAAAAACGAATTCATGATTATTGGCTCACAGCAACAACAACTGAAAGTCCCACCCCTCAGCATCACCATTTGCGACAGCTCTGTCAGTCCCAGCTCAGCTATGCGGAATCTCGTGTGATGTGGTGATGTTTGATCCATTCTTATCTCTTCAACCCCACGTGAGATCCCTCTGTCGTTCTATCTCTTTCTGTCTATACAATATCAGCAACATCAAAGAAATATCTGACCGTGGATTGTCTGAAAACTCTTGTTCAAGCTAGTATCACATCCCGCCTTGATTACTGTAACTTGCTGCTTTATGGAACATCAAGCTCAAACAACAACTACAGCATCTACAGAGCAGCCCTGCTCGTCTCATCACGGGTTCCAGGAAGCACTGTGAAATCACACCAATCCTGCGGGAGCTACATTGGCTTCCTGTACAGCAACGAGTCACCTATAAGCTGCTTTCTCTTACATATTCAGTCCTGAATAATCCCACTGCTCATGAGTATCTAAGATGCCTATTTTCGTACAAAACTTCAAACAGAACTCTTCGATCCAGCAGTGCTTTGAATGATCTTGCCATCCCAAGAACCACCACTAAAATGGGGGAAAGGTGTTTTACAGTTGCAGCCCCAGCCTTGTGGAATGAACTTCCAGCTGAACTGAAAAGTGCAAAATCAAGGGATTCATTAAAAAAAAACCTTAAAACACACCTATTCACATGATTCAGAAAATATATTAGCTTTGAATCCTCGACTCCCCCATATTCAGCTTCTTTTACTGTCTTTTTAAGCATCACTGGGTTTTTTTCTAATCATTGTGTAATTTTTCTGTAAAGCGCCACTGAGCAGGAAATAACCTGGATATTAGGCGCTATACAAATAAATTGTCATTCATTCATTCTATTACATGTACATGCTTTCTAATGTTATATGATGTCATCATTTCTTATACATTGTGATATTACCAAAATGTATCCGGTCACATCTTTGGATTGAAATAGATTGGTTCACCATGAACAAAACATCATGAAAATATAGCACCCGTATCCAGTTACAATGACCTAGTGATAAGCATAGCAGAGTTATGCCCCCTTATCTTTATACATGTATGACCCCTCTGTCGTCATTTGACGTCATAGTGAAAAATCCATTTTCGACATTTATTGCAATTTGCAAGTCACTTATTAGATTGAGTGTATGTTGTTATACATAAGCACACATACCTATTTCATAAATGCTCATGCCGTTAAGATATTGAGCATCACTTTTCGTAAAGGTGCCAAATTAAAACAATTTGTTGCACAGTGCTTTTATCGGTGCACGATAAAAAGCAGAGAAATTTACTGTTTTTTAACGCATAACAGAATGATGGACAACATTTAGCAGTGTTTATTTTCAAACTGTCGAAGTATTTGCACATTAGTTTTCACCATCAGATAGAAAATTTCTCTGCATTTCTCTATAATTTTATAGTTGTAGGTTGATCCAGTGCCGCGAGAATGGAATTCTCGCACAACATTCCCTTTTCAGATCTTGAAAATGTGCGTCAGAAAAAAAGCATCAAAGTAAAATTGGCTATTGCCAATGTAAATGTTTAACATTTAAGAGTCCATATATAGTATCAAATCTCAAGGTTGCTCTCTTTTACTTTGAATGCTGTTACAATGACTGGGCTGCTTGTGTGTTTTTGCACCTAAAAGCAAGTAGAAAGTAGAAAAGACCCCTCTTTTATAAATAATAGCAGTCCTCATCTCATTTGCTGTACATGTTGCAGAGCATGATGTATTCATTTTGTATAAACTACAAATATATCTTCATGTTTTTTAGAAAGTTAAATTTCTGTCCCAAGAATAAACATGTCATCTTCAGATTTTGCACTGCTGATATAGGTTATTGTCTCATGTGAATGATGTCACGCTGGACCAGAATATTCCCCGGGAGTATGTCCTCTATCTGTGCCCAGTCGGTCTGCTACAGCATGAGCTCTCCAACTTCTGGGAGAAGTCACTGTCTACAACAGGATGGAATGGAGCACATGCCTACTTCCCCATATAACCCTCACCAACATGTTCAAGGTATGTTATTAGTTCCCCCATATAACCCTCACCAACATGTTCAAGGTATGTGATAACTTCCCCCATATAACCCTCACCAACATGTTCAAGGTATGTGATAACTTCCCGCATATAACCCTCACCAACATGTTCAAGGTATGTGATAATTCCCCATATAACCCTCACCAACATGTTCAAGGTATGTGATAAGTTCCCCAACATATAACCCCCATCACCAACATGTTCAAGGTATGTGATAAGTTCCCCCATATAACCCTCACCAACATGTTCAAGGTATGTGATAAGTTCCCCCATATAACCCTCACCAACATGTTCAAGGTATGTGATAAGTTCCCCCATATAACCCTCACCAACATGTTCAAGGTATGTGATAACTTCCCCCATATAACCCTCACCAACATGTTCAAGGTATGTGATAACTTCCCCATATAACCCTCACCAACATGTTCAAGGTATGTTATTAGTTCCCCATGTTCAAGGTATGTGATAAGTTCCCCATATAACCCTCACAACATGTTCAAGGTATGTTATTAGTTCCCCATATAACCCTCACCAACATGTTCAAGGTATGTGATAAGTTCCCCATATAACCCTCACCAACATGTTCAAGGTATGTGTGATAAGTTCCCCATATAACCCTCACCAACATGTTCAAGGTATGTGATAAGTTCCCCATATAACCCTCACCAACATGTTCAAGGTATGTGATAACTTCCCCATATAACCCTCACCAACATGTTCAAGGTATGTGATAACCCTTCCCCCATATAACCCTCACCAACATGTTCAAGGTATGTGATAACTTCCCCATATAACCCTCACCAACATGTTCAAGGTATGTGATAACTTCCCCATATAACCCTCACCAACATGTTCAAGGTATGTGATAAGTTCCCCCATATAACCCTCACCAACATGTTCAAGGTATGTGATAAGTTCCCCCATATAACCCTCACCAACATGTTCAAGGTATGTGATAAGTTCCCCCATATAACCCTCACCAACATGTTCAAGGTATGTGATAACTTCCCCATATAACCCTCACCAACATGTTCAAGGTATGTGATAAGTTCCCCCATATAACCCTCACCAACATGTTCAAGGTATGTGATAAGTTCCCCCATATAACCCTCACCAACATGTTCAAGGTATGTGATAAGTTCCCCCATATAACCCTCACCAACATGTTCAAGGTCTGTATGTTTAGAAGTCCTAGTGCAGTGTACAGGTGATGGTGACTGGCATGGTAACCTATGTTCGTTAAACAAGGAATTACATAGATCAGGGTCATTGCTCATAATTACAATTATAGTTGTGTCTGGTGGGTTTTCTGCATCTGCCACTTTCATAAAGCTAGATTGCTAAGTGTGGTGTTAAACAACAAGCAAAACAAACCTACAACAAACATGTACAGATGATTTAGTCTCAGAAGAATGAAGAGTACATGCTATTTTGCCTATCACATTTATTGCTTGGCTGTTTCTGTTCATGGTGTTTAATGCTGGTAATTGTTGTGTCAGGCTGAAGACAACCAGGTGTCCTATCTAACCAAATGTCTGTCGAAGCTGGAAGACAGGCTGAACAAAGCTCCAGGAAAACTCACCCTGGATTTCTTTGCCCAGAAGAGTTTTATCGGCCTGTTTGTTAGTGGGCCGTACTTCCAGTATCTACAGGACACTGTCACCCAGTTCTCCGAGGAAGTCAGAAAGGCTGGTAAGTGTTTGTTCTATGATGCATGCTACAGAGGTTCAGGATCAGAGTCTGCCCTCAATCCACACCTGTTATAAGATGGAGTGTGTTGCATGGTTCAGTAGTAGTCATCTCACCCTGGTGGTGTGGTTTGTCTGCTCCGAGGCCTGATACTTCATGGTTTGAAATGAACATACTACTAATATTAGTCAGGTGAGACTGATGCTATTCCTTTCAAATAATTAGATAAATGGCTTTCAATGTGTATTCTGTTCTTGTGGAAAAGTGTGCCATAAAATCTGAAATTTCCTCCCCAATTTCCTCATTTTCCATCTCAGCTGAAGACATTTCTGTTTCCATAGTCTTACAGTTGCTAAACAACACAGAGCATATTTATTTTGTGAATTGTTATGCTGTATAAATGCATTTTTATTATTATGAAACAAAACTACCCTGCTGCAATATCTCCATTATTATATGTCTTGTATTTGGCCAGTGAGATCAAGTTTTATCAAACATTAATTCTTGGGAATGCCAAACTGAACATGATGTAATGATACATAACCTTGTCAACAGCCAGCTTGGGAACTGAGGCATGTACACTGATTTACACACTGACTGAATGTGTAACATATGACATTATAAGCTTTATACATGATATTTCCATGGTGTGTGCAGGCATCATAGTTGGGGAGAACAAGAAGCAGTTGCACCTGTCTCTGTCGTACCAGTACCAGGACGAGAACCATGAAGTCCTGCTGAAGAAGGCCAAGGAGATGAACTTGTCAGCGTCGGTACGCTGGGATGTCCGCTTGTACTCTCGAGACCCTCGAGTTGGACAGAGCGAGGTGAGAAATTGTTTGTTTTACCGCTTGTAAACTGAGTGAGCCACAATCTCATTGGTTGAAATATGGGATTCCAAACCTTGAAATAATACCCTTTACACTAAGGTAATAATTTGAAAAACATATGCTGGTGACATTTCTTATTTAGAATTGTAAGGTTGAGGGAACTTACCCACTTCTATCAATAACAGAAGGATGTAGAAAACTGTGACAAAATTCTCCAAAGGTATTTAGAAGTTGATGTAGTAATACAAGACAAATCTTATTGATAACAACTTCTTGATTTATTTCTCACAACATTTCTGGGCTAGCTCAGAAACAAGAGAAATTAGTAAAGAAGTTGTTATCTATAAAACTGTGACAGTTATATACACGAAGAAACAAACATGTGAGTTTGGTTGGAAATGTAAACACATGGGAAAGGGAACAGCCCGCAAGAGTGAGTGCAGTCGGCTTCTATCCTCTGAAAACACTGAGTGTGTGAGTGCAGTCACTTTCCATACAATCATTAGCTTCTTAGGCTGACTTCAGTTTGTGTGTTGTGCAGGTCCGCAAGGTGTTGAAGGCATACACGACTCAGTTGACTGATGAACTGGAACTCATCGATCAGGACTTTGTGTTCATGGACCCAGAGGAAGTAAGTCGGAGCAAGGATGGATGGTACAAGGGCACTTCCTGGCTGACAGGGAACACAGGGATGTTCCCGGGGGTGTTCACGTCACGCACAGCTGAAACCTGGACATGGACTCTGCATCGGTGAGACATTTACAGCTCTCCTGTAGGCTGGATGAACTTATAGGACAACACATTGAAGCCACAGCTCATGGGTAGCTGGCATGGATGATCCTACCTAGGTAACTGGCATGGAAGATCCTACCTGGGTAGATGGCATTCCTACCTGGGTAGATGGCATGGATGATCCTACCTGGGTAGATGGCATGGATGATCCTACCTGGGTAGATGGCATGGATGAACTATGGGTATGATCCTACCTGAAGCCACATGGGTGATCCTACCTGGGTAGATGGCATGGATGATCCTACCTGGGTATATGGCATGGATGATCCTACCTGGGTAGATGGCATGGATGATCCTACCTGGGTAGCTGGGATGATCATGGATGATCCCTACCTGGGTATGGCATGGATGATCCTATGATCCTACCTGGGTAGCTGGCATGGATGATCCTACCTGGGTAGGATGATCCTACCTGGGTAGATGGCATGGATGGGTCCTACCTGGGTAGATGGCATGGATGATCCTACCTGGGTAGCTGGCATGGGGTAGCTGGATGATCCTACCTGGGTATGATGGATGATCCTACCTGGGTAGATGGCATGGATGATCCTACCTGGGTAGCATGGATGATCCTACCTGGGTAGATGTGATCCTACCTGGGTATGGCATGGATGATCCTACCTGGGTAGCTGGCATGGATGATCCTACCTGGATGATGGCATGGATGATCCTACCTGGGTAGATGGCATGGATGATCCTACCAGGATATGATCCTACCTGGGTATATGGCATGGATGATCCTACCTGGGTAGCTGACATGGATGATCCTACCTGGGTAGATGGCATGGATGATCCTACCTGGGTAGATGGCATGGATGATCCTACCAGGGTAGATGGCATGGATGATCCTACCTGGGTATATGGCATGGATGATCCTACCTGGGTAGCTGGCATGGATGATCCTACCTGGGTAGATGGCATAGATGATCCTACCTGGGTAGCTGGCATGGGTGATCCTACCTGGGTAGATGATCCTACCTGGGTAGCTGGGTGATACCTGGCATGGATGATCCTACCTGGGTAGCTGGCATGGATGATCCTACCTGGGTAGCTGGCATGGGTGATCCTACCTGGGTAGCTGGCATGGGTGATCCTACCTGGGTAGCTGACATGGATGATCCTACCTGGGTATATGGCATGGGTGATCCTACCTGGGTAGCTGGCATGGGTGATCCTACCTGGGTAGATGGCATGGATGATCCTACCTGGGTAGATGGCATGGATGATCCTACCTGGGTAGATGGCATGGGTGATCCTACCTGGGTAGATGGCATGGATGATCCTACCTGGGTAGCTGACATGGATGATCCTACCTGGGTAGATGGCATGGTTGATCCTACCTGGGTATATGACATGGGTGGTCCTACCAGGGTAGATGGCATGGATGATCCTACCTGGGTGGCTGGCATGGGTGATCCTACCTGGGTAGCTGGCATGGGTGATCCTACCTGGTAGCTGACATTGATGATCCTACCTGGGTATATAGCATGGGTGATCCCAGCTGTGATGTCATACTGAAACTGTCAGTTTTGTTTGATACACCTGTGCAGGCACCATCTGATGTGCATTAAGGCGTGTTGAGAAACATTGACATGTTTTATACTTATCAACATTTGATTCGTTTATTTTCATGAGTATTCATGATGCATTTATGCATCACAAATCACGTTTCCAAAGTATGTATGTATTCAAAGTTTGTTATCCTTTGTTTTGTTCACCTGAAGCAGTACAATTTAATTTCTGATAGAAAACAAATCTGTTGAGCTGTTCTGAATAATCAAGTCATTAACAAGTTGTTGGCTTCTAGTTTCATGGATGCGCTCAGAATATAATGTTCTGAGGTGGAGGGTTTCGAGAGAAAGTTGAGGGTATGAGAGCCTGTTTATTGTTTCATTATGGCAATTTCCCAGGGGAATAAAGGTGTGTTACAGAACCTGGGAACTACTTTTGTCTTTTGAAAAGGTCAGTGTGTTCAATGAGGATGAATGCTGTTTTCATGTCTGACCATTGTTTATGAAATACTTCCTGTTCATTGTTTCAAGGTCGTTGCCTTTGCGTGAACATCATCCAAAGAGTGGCCAGACAGCATCGGCAGTGACAGCCAACGGTTCAGCCGAGGAGGACTATGACAATCTCTGGCAGGAAGAAAACAATGATGACATGTATGCAAAGGTGGGTGATGCCTCTTCACATCTTCCATTTGTTAGTTGCTATGTCATTTAGAAATGAGAGATATGAAAAGATCAGTTACTGATATCGGGTTCCATGAATATTTTCACTTGCTTGGTGAAACACTCTAGGCTCCAGTTTCAGTGTCCCACATATTGGAATGCTGACGTTTTACATATCTTTGCCACAATGTGGCTAGTACAGTACTGAGGGTGGCCAGAACCCTTCACACTCACTCACTCACTCCACCAAGGCTCACTGCTCCTCAGTCTAGGGCTGGGAAAGGACACTTACGTACTCAGTAGTGTGGATCATTATTACCCACAGGGATACTTGGACCTGTGGTTAGTCCTGCTATATATTGGTTCATGACAATAACAATAACACTCCATGGTTACCATGGTTACACTAGACGTTGATAACGTCTAGATCTGTTTCTGACTCTGCATGCTTTCCTTCTGACTTGTATATGTCTAAGGCTCCTGTTAACTTCAGTGTAGACATGATCAAATTGGGTTTTTTTCAGGTTTTTAAGTCTGTTGCCATTACTCCAGGACATTTTATGCCTGGACTAAACTTGATCTGTTGCATGAAAGCCTTAATAATATGACATATGAAGACCAGAACTAACCTTGATATGATGACGCAGTGTTTAATGTATGTAGGTGATCAAGAACAAGAAGCAGAAGGATGTTGCAGCCCAGCACAAGAGTCCCCGGAAGCTGTTTATCATGCGCCATGGAAGAGATGTGACTTATCATGCGGCATGGAGAGAGATGTGACTTTGTGTTTGGCAGAGACTGGTGTGACAAGTGCTATGATGAAGTGGGTAAGGATATTGATGTGACTGTGTTTGGCAGAGACTGGTGTGACAAGTGCTGCGATGAAGTGGGTAAGGGTGAGACTGGCGTGACAAGTGCTATGATGATGTGATGTGACTGTGTTTGGCAGAGACTGGTGTGACAAGTGCTATGATGATGAAGTGGGTAAGGGTGTGACAAGTGCTATGATGTGACTGTGTTTGGCAGAGACTGGTGTGACAAGTGCTGCGATGAAGTGGGTAAGGCTGTTGATGTGACTGTGTTTGGCAGAGACTGGTGTGACAAGTGCTGCGATGAAGTGGGTAAGGGTGTTGATGTGACTGTGTTTGGCAGAGACTGGTGTGACAAGTGCTATGATGAAGTGGGTAAGGGTGTTTATGTGACTGTGTTTGGCAGAGACTGGTGTGACAAGTGCTGACGATGAAGTGGGTAAGGGTGTTGATGTGACTGTGTTTGGCAGAGACTGGTGTGACAAGTGCTGCAATGAAGTGGGTAATGGTGTTGATGTGAACTCTTGGCACTATATGATCACAACCAATTACATTCTTGTTCTTTGAAAAAGTGGATATGGTTCATCCGGCAATTGTCCAATATCATACTTGTTGTGTATCCTTCACAACATCTCTAAGACAGTGGTATGCTTCAATGTACAGGTAACTACAAACGAGTTAACCTCAACCTCCCTAGGACAATGATGACCCGAAACACCTACCTGGAGTACATCAAAGACTGCCCACTGACAGAGATTGGAAAGGTGCAAGCACACCTTACAGGTAAGTATTCCATTGTTCATGTAAGATATGTATGTGTAATCCAATTCAGGAATGGTGAATCATTTCACAGGATGTATAAAATGCCCTCTCACTGACCACCACTGGTATGTTGTTGATCCAGGGGATGCACTGAAGACAGCATCTGTACCTATCTCATATGTGTACTCCTCTCCCGCGCTCAGGTGTGTACAGACAGCCTCGGAAGTCGCTAAAGGTAAGTAGAGACCAGCAATATGTAAAATTTAGGTGATAAACATCATGTGCTGGCAATTTCTGGGTGTTATTGAGTATTTGAAGCACAGGAATTCATTTGGAACTGACGGCGTTAGCAACAATACAATTGTGTGCCATATTTTTATGTGTCAATACACAGTGAATAGTCTTGCAATTTCCGGAATCGAATTCCATTCGATCAAGGTTTTCAACCAATCAGATTAAAGAACATGGTGACATTTGGTTTACATTTAGACTCTATAATCTGTGTCAGGTTCTTGAAAAGGTAAAAGGTGGTTGGGTAGCCTAGTGGTTAAGGCATTCGCTCATCACGTCGAAGACCTGGTTTCGATTCCCCACATGGGTACATTGTGTGAAGCACATTTCTGGTGGCCCCCGCCATGATATTGCTGGAATATGGCTTAAAGCGGTGTAAAATTAAACTAACTCACACAAAAAAATAATACTGCTTTTACAAATTTGCACATGACATCCGTATATGTGTGAGTGAGCTTGCAAATACGTTTAAGAAAGAAAGCTGAAAATGAATGCCAATGTCTCCGTGTAACACATGTAAAATTGAAATTTGTGATACCACTTAGTCATGTTGTCACGTTACATATGCTTCCAGCTCTTGGCGTGACTGGTAAGATCTGCATTGAGCCAGTGTTGTTTGAGTGGCTCGGATGGTACAACCCTGTTATACCCAAGTGGATGAGTCCTGCAGACCTGGCCAAGAATGGTTTCAACATCGACACTTCACATGTACCATTCATGGACATTAAGAACTTGAACGTGGAGGAGAGTGTTGATGAGTTCTACACACGGAATGCTAACTTCGTCAAGTATATTCTCCGCAAACATGAACCTGAAGGTAAGGAAAACAAATGTCTTAGACACATGTTTCTGTTGTGGGTTCAAATCCCAGTTTTGAGGGATGCCTCTCTTCTCTTATCTGTTAATTGTTATCAATAACTCTTTGGAGAAAGAAATTTTGATAGAATTTGTGTTGTACCCAGTATTTGTGTAATCTTTTATTGGAGAATCTCACAGCCATGTTGTAAGAAGCCTAAATATTTCTTCTTTAAGTGGCGTTTTGAAGTTGGTTTGAAGAACAAGGGGAAAGTTCTATGGATATTTTCCTCATGTATATAAATGCTTTACCTACAGTTCTGTACATCACTTGTTTGATAATAGTGTTATCATCTACACTGAAACATTGCATATATTGTAATAAAGAAGTTGTACATTCATAGCACTATCCCCCTTGTTCAGCCTAAATATTGTAAATATATATAACTGGTGTGAGCATGTTGTTCTGTACAGGTTGGAATGTGCTGGTGGACGGACATGCAGGATCTATCCTCCTTGTTCAGCCTAAATATTGTAAATATATATAACTGATGTGAGCATGTTGTTCTGTACAGGTGGGAATGTGCTGGTGGTCGGACATGCAGGATCCCTGGACGTGTGTTCCAGACAGCTGTGTGGGAGGCCTGTCCGGAAAGCCTCCGAGTTCCACCAGCTGTTGTCAGGGGTGGCATATTGTGCAGTTGCTATGTGTGAAGAGAATCCAGTCAGCAAAGTGTGGGAGCTGAAAGAACCATCGGTTGTACCACTGTGTCATGGAACAAACAAACTGTACAGCTGGAAACTCATACAGTGATACACAGACATACAGTGATACATAAGTTCAGACATAGTGATACACTGATACATAGGTTCAGACATAGTGATACATTGATACATAGGTTCAGACATACAGTGATACACTGATACATAGGTACAGACATAGTGATACACTGATACATAGGTTCAGACATACAGTGATACGCTGATGCATAGGTTCAGACATAGTGATACATTGATACATAGGTTCAGACATACAGTGATACACTGATACATAGGTACAGACATAGTGATACACTGATACATAGGTTCAGACATACAGATACATACAGACTGATACATAGGTTCAGACATACAGTGATACACTGATACATAGGTTCAGACATACACTGATACATAGGTTCAGACATACAGGATACACTGATACATAGGTTCAGACATACAGAGATACACTGATACATAGGTTCAGACATACAGAGATACACTGATACATAGGTTCAGACATACAGAGATACACTGATACATAGGTTCAGACATACAGCATAGTGATACACTGATACATAGGTTCAGACATACAGAGATACACTGATACATAGGATAGGACATACAGTGATACACTGATACATAGGTTCAGACATACACTGATACATAGGTTCAGACATACATAGTGATACACTGATACATAGGTTCAGACATACAGTGATACACTGATACATAGGTTCAGACATACAGTGATACACTGATACATAGGTTCAGACATACACTGATACATAGGTTCAGACATAGTGATACACTGATACATAGGTTCAGACATACACTGATACATAGGTTCAGACATACAGGATACATAGGTTCAGATACATACACTGATACATAGGTTCAGACATACAGTGATACACACTGATACATAGGTTCAGACATACAGTGATACACTGATACATAGGTTCAGACATACAGTGATACACTGATACATAGGTTCAGACATACACATACACACTGATACATAGGTTCAGACATACAGTGATACACTGATACATAGGTTCAGACATACAGTGATACACTGATACATAGGTTCAGACATAGTGATACACTGATACATAGGTTCAGACATACACTGATACATAGGTTCAGACATACAGTGATACACTGATACATAGGTTCAGACATACAGTGATACACTGATACATAGGTTCAGACATACACTGATACATAGGTTCAGACATACAGTGATACACTGATACATAGGTTCATAGGTTCAGACATACAGTGATACACTGATAGGTTCAGACATACACTGATACATAGGTTCAGACATACAGTGATACACTGATACATAGGTTCAGACATACAGTGATACACTGATACATAGGTTCAGACATACACTGATACATAGGTTCAGACATACAGTGATACACTGAAACATAGATACACACTGATACATAGGTTCAGACATACAGTGATACACTGATTCAGATAGGTACAGACATACACTGATACATAGGTTCAGACATACAGTGATACACTGATACATAGGTTCAGACATACAGGATACACTGATACATAGGTTCAGACTGACATACAGACATGATACACTGATACATAGGTTCAGACATAGTGATACACTGATACATAGGTTCATACAGTGATACATAGGTTCAGACATACAGGTTCACAGTGATACACTGATACATAGGTTCAGACATACAGGATACACTGATACATAGGTTCAGACATACAGTGATACACTGATACATAGGATACACTGATACATAGGTTCAGACATACAGGATACACTGATACATAGGTTCAGACATACAGGATACACTGATACATAGGTTCAGACATACAGTGATACACTGATACATAGGTTCAGACATACACTGTGTTCATACACACTGATACATAGGTTCAGACATACAGTGATACACTGATACATAGGTTCAGACATACAGTGATACACTGATACATAGGTTCAGACATACAGTGATACACTGATACATAGGTTCAGACATACAGGATACACTGATACATAGGGTTCAGACATACATACAGCATGATACACTGATACATAGGGGTTCAGACATACACTGATACATAGGTTCAGATACATACAGTGATACACTGATACATAGGTTCAGACATACAGTGATACACTGATAATAGGTTCATAGGTTCAGACATACAGTGATACACTGATACATAGGTTCAGACATACAGGATACACTGATACATAGGTTCAGACATACAGTGATACATAGGTTCAGACATACAGGATACACTGATACATAGGTTCAGACATACAGTGATACACTGATACATAGGTTCAGACATACAGGATACACTGATACATAGGTTCAGACATACAGTGATACACTGATACATAGGTTCAGACATACAGTGATACATAGGTTCAGACAGTGATACACTGATACATAGGTACAGAGATACACACAAGTACTGACACACAGTGGTGTACAGGACTGCTACAGAAAGGCAGACTTTCTTGTTTGTCAAGCAGATGGGCCCAGAACAGGCAGCGTTGAAACAACCATCTTTTTCAGAATGTTTCTTATGCTTTTTGTCTAACAACAGAACATTGAATATAACAGACATATTTAGTTAGATTTTTAACACAACCTGAAAAAATAGTACAAGATATCTGTGTGATTGCAAACTTGTGTTGTGCTGAGTCAGATAATTAGTGGGATCTTGGCAAAATACTTATGCTTTAAATTTTGATTGTCAACAGTAACACTTACAAGTATGTACAAGGCTACGACTCATTACTTGTTGGATTTATAGCTACCTTTTTACTTACAGAATATTGATATTTTGGGTGGGTTCTTAGAATGAGAATCATATGCCTAAAGGCATGATATTTTCTTTTTTTCTGTCTTTAAGAGGGCAAAAATCTCAAATCAACATAGCGTGTAAGTTTCTTTTTGTACACTTTGCATTATTCTTCATCCATTTCTAAGTCCGAGAAAATCTGTTTCAAAACAAATAGATTGATTTGGACTTATTACAACAAAAGTTATTCTCAGGCATGTATCATTTTGATAGGTCCTAAGGGTGACTTTAAGAAAGTGGGTGTAGCTGAGCATATCTTCCACAGAAGACCAGTATGGGTGTGTTGGGCCAGTGTCGTCCACAGAAGACCGTATGGGTGTGTTGGGCCAGTGTGGTCCACAGAAGACCGTATGGGTGTGTTGGGCCAGTGTCGTCCACAGAAGACTGTATGGGTGTGTTGGGCCAGTGTGGTCCACAGAAGACCCGTGTGGTCCATGGGTGTGTTGGGCCAGTGTGGTCCACAGAAGACCTGCAGTGGCCAGTGTGGTCCACAGAAGACCCAGGGTGTGTTGGGCCAGTGTGGTCCACAGAAGACTGTATGGGTGTGAAGACCACAGTGATGGGTGGGTGTGTTGGGCCAGTGTGGTCCACAGAAGACCACCGTGTGTTGGGCCATGGGTGTGTTGGGCCAGTGTGGTCCACAGAAGACCGTATGGGTGTGTTGGGCCAGTGTGGTCCACAGAAGACCGTATGGGTGTGTTGGGCCAGTGTCGTCCACAGAAGACCGTATGGGTGTGTTGGGCCAGTGTGGTCCACAGAAGACCGTGTGTGATGGGCCAGTGTCGTCCACAGAAGACTGTATGGGTGTGTATGGGCCAGTGTCGTCCACAGAAGACCGTATGGGTGTGATGGGCCAGTGTGGTCCACAGAAGACCGTATGGGTGTGTTGGGCCAGTGTGGTCCACAGAAGACCGTATGGGTGTGTTGGGCCAGTGTCGTCCACAGAAGACCGTATGGGTGTGTTGGGCCAGTGTGGTCCACAGAAGACCGTATGGGTGTGTTGGGCCAGTGTGGTCCACAGAAGACCGTGTATGGGTGTGTTGGGCCAGTGTAGTCCACAGAAGACCGTATGGGTGTGTTGGGCCAGTGTGGTCCACAGAAGACCGTATGGGTGTGTTGGGCCAGTGTGGTCCACAGAAGACCGTATGGGTGTGTTGGGCCAGTGTGGTCCACAGAAGACCGTATGGGTGTGTTGGGCCAGTGTGGTCCACAGAAGACCGTATGGGTGTGTTGGGCCAGTGTGTATGGGTGTGTCCACAGAAGACCGTGATGGGTGTGTTGGGCCAGTGTGGTCCACAGAAGACCCGTATGGGTGTGTTGGGCCAGTGTGTATGGGTGTGTCCACAGAAGACTGTATGGGTGTGTTGGGCCAGTGTAGTCCACAGAAGACCCGTGTATGGGTGTGTTGGGCCAGTGGCCCAGTGTATGGGTGTGTTGGGCCAGTGTGGTCCACAGAAGACCGTATGGGTGTGTTGGGCCAGTGTCGTCCACAGAAGACTGTATGGGTGTGTTGGGCCAGTGTCGTCCACAGAAGACTGTATGGGTGTGTTGGGCCAGTGTCGTCCACTACATAGTGTGTGGAGTGGGATGTAGAATAACAGTAGGTGACACCATGGCTGGAGTATTGATGATATACACCTTTCAACATTACTTTCAAAATCAAATAGAACATATGCTATGAATGAGAAAAAGAATTTAATTGTTAAATGAGTTATTTCATCATCTCTTATGCAGCGCCCCATGCATGAAATCACTGTTACGTGAGTATTTTTGTTGTTTGTTTAGTAAAACACTGAGGCTTTAAACATGTTGATCCTACTGGTACAGTATTCTTAAGACTTTAGCTTTACGTGCAAGATAAAACATGGTCTCACCGTCACAAACTATGTTGGACATTAGTTACCCGTTTAGTTTTTCATTTTGTCACATCCATGTGTGTTTGTAGCATGTCCAACCCACACACACTGTATTAGCCGGAGCAGATGAAGCTATTGTGAAAGAATCCCACAGCCATATCAGCAGTGTTCAGTGTACCTTGTCTTGTGGTAGTGTATTTATCTCTGGGAGTTTTTTTTGGTCAAATATCTTACATTTGGAATTCCAGTTTAGTAGGTAACTAAGATACACAAATATCAAATAACCTGACTGTCTCCTTAAATGGGTATGCTTTGAGTTACATGTAGTTTAATGTTAGGAGTTGATGTTTTCATGAATTTTTTGGCTTTACTTCAGTCTAACAAATTTATAACCTGTGGGTTAATGTAAAGACCTCTAGACTTTGGTACATGTTCTTTTAACACTGAAACAACATGTTTGCAGACACATTTTATAGGTTAGTTTGGAAAACATTTCACTTCAGTGCTTAGTCAGACGTTGGATACATCAACCCCCCAGATAGCGTTGATATGTTGGCCCATAGTTGGCCCATAATCACCGGTTTGGTTGGTCCTTGATTGTCAAACTGATGATGGGCCCACTTGGATATGCTCATCGGCTCCACAGTGGCCCATCATGTTGGCTCGTTGTTGGGCCAACAAATGGAAATTCACACTAAACCATGGCCCATACTTGGCCCATCATAGTGATTTTGTTGGCCTTATGTTGGCACCACTGTTTCAACATTAGCGCGCTTTCTTGACCTTTGTACTAAACCATGGCCCATACTTGGCCCAAAGTAGTGATTTTGTTGGCTTTATGTTGGAACCACCGTGTTTCAAAATTTAGCTCTTTCCTGACCTCTGCAATCAGAAACATATAAACAACAAAACAAGTTAATCAAGTGAACTATTTAATTCATTTTTGTCATTTGAACAGTATTGTATTTCATGAAAACATGCTTCTCTTAGGTCTTTCGTCTTTCTTTCCACCCCCTTGCCGATCTTTGGCATACTGGAGTCAGTCCTTCATGACTGGCTCTATTTAAGCATTTGTGGCCACAGAAAGGTTTTTCCGAACCGCTGCAGAAACAACCCCCCCCCAAAATGTCATGAAAACAATGATGCTTCACCCTTAACAGTTATCATTGACAATTAACTTCCGTCATCAAACTGTCAGTTATCATAATTTTAGACATGAAATCTATCTAAAAGGACATATTATTTGACGTTATGTTTTATTTGAAAAAGAAAACCTACAACTTATGAATGACGACTTCTTGTTTATTGCAAAGAACAATGTTTCGATGTAGCTTCTTACACTGTTGTCCAGCTGAAAGTAGTACAGAACTCAGAGAGTTGTATATGGAAACAGGAGTGTAACTGACAGACACATTATGTTAATAAAGTAAACCAATAAATTCAAATAATTTACAATGAAATGATAAGATTTATCAAAGTGGTTAAAACAGGCTACCAAAGAAAAAAAGTCAATTAAGTCTTTTATCCGCTTAATCAGTTACCTTTCAATACTGTATGTGTCAGTTTCTTTAGCTTAAATTATTTCACAGTATATTCACAATTCAGTATCACAGAATTAACACTGCATATTTACCATCTGAAGGTCTCCAGAAATGTAGTGTCGTCTGCTCTTTGAATATCAGGTGAAGTTATCAATGATGACAAGTTTGGTATTCAATTTGGAGAAAACAACGCTGCAAAATTCACTGAACACTTCAATGGTAAGTTTAAACTGTTTGAAGCACGGGTATGGGATCATAGAATGGAGTACCAGACGACAAGAAAACCAAATTTAGAGTTATCTCCCTTCCATCGATTTGCATTCGCGAAACATTGGTAATTTCCGTACATCATATGTGATTCAATGTTATTTGAGATAAAGAATTACTACTATGAAATACCAAATGAGTTCAGCATTCCAATAGAAAATGTTACTCGCTTGTAAGTGGGGTACATTGAAAATAATAGAAGAGCGCTCAGCCAATCAGAAAACGACATTTATGTGTGAGGCAAGATAACTATTTGTCCTCCTGGTCCAGACTTGTCCTGAGTCTGCTGGTCAGACTGTACTTGTCTCACCATGTCACAACCTGCTGGTCAGACTGTACTTGTCTCACCATGTCACGACGTGCTGGTCAGACTGTACTTGTCTCACCATGTCACAATGTGCTGGTCAGACTGTACTTGTCTCACCATGTCACAACCTGCTGGTCAGACTGTACTTGTCTCACCATGTCACAATGCGCTGGTCGAACTGTACTTGTCGCACCATGTCACAACGCGCTGGTCGGACTGTACTTGTCGCACCATGTCTCAACGTGCTGGTCAGACTGTACTTGTCGCACCATGTCACAATGCTGGTCAGACTGTACTTGTCTCACCATGTCACAATGTGCTGGTCGGACTACTTGTCTCACCATGTCACAACGTGCTGGTCAGACTGTACATTTCTCACCATGTCTCAACGTGCTGGTCAGACTGTACTTGTCTCACCATGTCACAACCTGCTGGTCAGACTGTACTTGTCTCACCATGTCACAACGCAGCTGGTCGAACTTGTCTCACCATGTCTGTACTTGTCTCACCATGTCACAACGTGCTGGTCAGACTGTACTTGTCTCACCATGTCACAACGTGCTGGTCGAGACTGTACTTGTCTCACCATGTCACAACCTGCTGGTCAGACTGTACTTGTCTCACCATGTCACAACGTGCGGGTCAGACTATACTTGTCGCACCATGTCTCAACGTGCTGGTCGGTCGGACTACTTGTCTCACCATGTCACAATGTGCTGGTCAGACTGTACTTGTCTCACCATGTCACAACGTGCTGGTCAGACTGTACTTGTCTCACTTTGTCACAACGTGCTGGTCAGACTGTACTTGTCTCACCATGTCACAACGTGCTGGTCAGACTGTACTTGTGTCACCATGTCACACGTGCTGGTCAGACTGTACTTGTCTCACCATGTCACAATGTGCTGGTCGGACTGTACTTGTCTCACCATGTCTCAACGTGCTGGTCAGACTGTACATTTCTCACCATGTCACGACGTGCTGGTCAGACTGTACTTGTCTCACCATGTCACAACCTGCTGGTCAGACTACTTGTCTCACCATGTCACAACGTGCTGGTCGAACTGTACTTGTCTCACCATGTCACAATGCGCTGGTCGAGACTGTACTTGTCGCACCATGTCACCATGTCTAGCGTCGCGAGCACTATGTCTGGCGTGCTGGTCGGAACTGTACTTGATAAGCACCATGTCACAACGTGCTGGTCAGACTGTACTTGTCTCACCATGTCACAACGTGCTGGTCAGACTGTACTTGTCTCACCATGTCACAACGTGCTGGTCGGACTGTACTTGTCTCACCATGTCACAACGTGCTGGTCGGACTGTACTTGTCTCACCATGTCACAACGTGCTGGTCAGACTGTACTTGTCTCACCATGTCACACGTGCTGGTCAGACTGTACTTGTCTCACCATGTCTGCTCACCATGCATGCTGGTCAGACTGTACTTGTCTCACCATGTCACAACAACGCGTGCTGGTCGACTGTACTTGTCTCACCATGTCACAACTTGTCGTGCTGGTCAGACTGTACTTGTCTCACCATGTCACAACGCGCTGGTCAGACTGGTCAGACTCACCATGTCACAACGTGGTCAGACTTGTCTCACCATGTCACAACGCGTGCTGGTCAGACTGTACTTGTCTCACCATGTCACAACGTGCTGGTCAGGACTGTACTTGTCTCACCATGTCACAACGTGGTGGTCAGACTGTACTTGTCTCACCATGTCACAACGTGCTGGTCGAACTATACTTGTCTCACCATCTCAATTCATGGTCACAACGCGTTGGTCAGACTGTACTTGTGTCTCACCATGTCACAACGCGCTGGTAGGTCGAGACTGTGGTCGGACTTGTCTCACCATGTCACAACGCGGTTGGTCAGGACTGTACTTGTCTCACCATGTCTGTGGTCAGGACTGTACTTGTCTCACCATGTCACAACGTGCTGGTCTCACCATGTCACAAGCGTGCTGGTCTGTACTTCTGTCTCACAACAACGCGTGGTGGTCGGACTGTACTTGTCTCACCATGTCACAACGCTGGTCGGACTGTTACTTGTCTCACCATGTCTGTCGCGGACTGTTGTCAGTCACAACGCGGGTGGTCTGTACTTTGTCTCCACCATGTCGTACTTGTCTCACCATGTCACAACGCTGGTGCTTACTTGTCTGTACCTGTGTCACCATGTCACGTGCTGGTGGTCAGACTGTACTTGTCTTGTCACAACGTGGAAGTCGGACCATGTCACAACGCGTGCGGACTGTACTTGTCTCACCATGTCACAACGTGCTGGTCGGACTGTACTTGTCTCACCATGTCACAACGTGCTGGTCGGACTGTACTTGTCGCACCATGTCACAACGTGCTGGTCAGACTGTACTTGTCGCACCATGTCACAACCTGCTGGTCAGACTGTACTTGTCTCACCATGTCACAACCTGCTGGTCGACTGTACCTGTCTCACCATGTCACAACGTGCTGGTCGGACTGTACTTGTCTCACAACAAATGTTTCATCCATATTGCCATGAGCCATGTAGCCCACAGACAGTTTCTCATGGCATACAGTTACATAACCCATTCACCTTGATAACCTTTCACCTTACAATGTGAAAACAGTTCTTAGGCTTTAAGAACTGTTGTAGGGCTCCAAGCCATTGCCTTTATCTTTAACTACTTTGTTGAAGTATGTTACAAAACGGTGCATGACACCCTCCATTTCTGCTAGCAGTTATATTTGTTTTGTGTATATTCAGTTACATGTTTTCGTATATTAATTCACATTTCTGTCTGTATTACTACACCACATCAAATTCTAAGATTACCATCTGAAGGAACAAATCAAACTCAGTATTACAAATAGAAATGTATGGGTATATTTTGCTAGAATGAAACAAATGGCTGCAAGATGAAGTATTTTCTTACACCATGTATGAACCATGTTGATGTATGATTATGTGAAGGATTGAAATGCTCATGTTTTACTAAGTTACTGAAATTAGCTGACTCCACATAGAGGTTCTCTCTCAGGTCTGGATTGTTACAGAATAGTCTTGCTTAAACGTGATCTCCAGGCAGTATCTGGAGTGAATATACAAAATGATGAAGTTCACAAAAGAATTTTCACAGGCATTCTAACAATGTAATGAATGTGTAGTGTTGAATCCCCAATGTGAGGGGCTCCTGCCCACCTTTCCCTGTGGTAATGTTACAGAATAATGGTGAAAGTAATGTAAATCTCTCACTCAGTAACACAGTATTTGTAATAGGTTTCCACTCTCAGGGATTTGTCCAGTATTTATCAAGTAAACTTTTCTTATGCGGTCAAGTTAATAATTTTAAGCAGTATTTTACATGATGTCATTTGTCATATGTGGTCAGGTGGGAGAGGACATGAAAACATAGTGAACAAATGGAATAGTTGAAGATAACTGGGAGCAGCTGATGCCCCCATTACTGGGAGCACTCTGTCGCTTTCAGCCACACTTTTGCATCATCTTTGAGTTGTTGAGTTTATTCCGGCTTAGTATCAGCAAAATACAATCTTTCATCAGCCCAAATGACTTAACAAGTTGTTCTGATATATTTTGTGGTGGTAGTGAATTATACATACTGTGTACCGGTAACTACAATGTTCCATGACATAGTTTATAATCAGATTTTGCCAACTTTATACATCTTTATCAAGATATGTATATATATCATCTTCTTGTTTGTGCTCGTTTCCAGCTCTCTGTGTAAAGGCTTAAATCAGAACCTTTTCTTTGTTCAGAAACTTGTATAATTTGATGCTCTGATAGCTCATCTGGGGATGTTGTTCACTGTTATACTGTTGGGTTGTTGTGTGTTATATACTGATGGAGGAATGTGTATTAGAACCTGAGGGTCATATTTTGGCCTTAAGGCCAACCGTGACCTTGACCTCAGGGGAGCATAGGGACAAGAGGCCGAAGCTGTAGCACGGAGCAAGTCTGAAGTCACTAATCCTGTACGTGTTTATTGTACTGGTATTGTGTGGGTCCTTCAGTGCATGTATATACTTGTTGCAGTATTTCACCCCAACCTGGATACTCGTTTACTTGAGCCCGAACTTGTCACATTCCCTCACACCATCTTTCATTATGTTCAATCACTCAGCATATTCGTACATGTTGTTGTGTTCACTTCCAGAACAAAACGGTTAGAATGTTCTGAGCAAGCAGCTGTCTGCTTTTTTAAGGCTTTCTTCACAAGAACACTTTAAAGAAGGATGTTTTGGTGCAGGGAGACTATTGCTTAGTGCTGCTTCTCTGGGGGTTAACGTGTACATGTAGCACACCTCTACATGTAGGACTGTAGCTCAACAAGTGTTTGGTTCCTTTACAATGATGCATCATTTTAAAGATGAATTTTAACTATCTTAAATTTTAAATTACAAGTTCTCTGACCAAACATCTCAAACAATTTCAATTTTATACCTGAACAGTTACTGTAAGTGAACTGATGCAGTAGATCCAAAGTAGAGAAAGGTATGATCAGTTGTTGAAAGACTTTTATGTTTAAACACTTGTTATCTGTGCCACAACCCACTGTTGTATAGTGGCCAATGTTACTTCATTATTCATGAACATACTAAGCTTCTAGTCAGTTTTCTGATATTTTCTATGGTTTTGTAGACGTGTTTACTAGATGTCTGTTTTGTTTCTGCTGCTTTGACGGATGTAACAAGTCTGAAGTGTTGAAGACATGTATTCCTATTGTAGGCTATATCTGTACAGCTAGTATTTGTGTTGATGGTTTTATCCTTGTTCCTTGTAACACTGTTCGTTATATATGAATCAGTTGCTTGAAGATGCTTCTGTAACGAATTACTCACCAGCCTCATCATTCCTTCACATCCAGGCAACTGACACTGTACAATCTGTTTCTTGAAGTTGCATCAGTGGTTGTGGAATTGTTTGCAGGGAGAGTAAGTAGGGAAAGTAAGTGTTGTTCTGTTACTTGCTTTCATGCTTGACACTGAAGGACATCTTCATAGTTGCCAACAACCTTGTGTGTCATCTAATGCACCGTGTTCTGTGCTACTCAACGTTCTTCCTTCGCAAATGTTGAGCAATGTATGTATATTAGTTGATATAAATACATTATACATGTATATATAAAGGGGTGAAGTTCTGTGTAGAGTACTACACATATACTGAGGGAAAAAAATAAGGGATCACATGAAAGCACAAGTGTTCCTTTATTTTTTTCCAGGTTTCTTCTCAAGCTGTGCGATACAAAGTTTGTGAAGAAACCTTGGACAAAAATAAAGGAACACTTGTGCTTTCATGTGATCCCTTATTTGTTTCCCTCAGTATATATAGAAATCTACAAAATTATGACACAACACAAATCTCCCTACTATGGGTTTCAACTTTATCTCCAGGGCTTCAGATAATTGGTGTTGTATGATTATTCTGTGGATTTCTTTATGTAAATATATATAGCCTGGACCCAGTCACCAACATACCTTTGAGTTTACTCCTTTTGAATGACAGACAGCTAATGATCGCCATCAAACTAATTAGTGCTATTATTTTGTGATTATGTAATTTCCAACAAACTACAAATTGTTTTGTTGCGGACTGTCTCAAATACATCTGGTAGTGACTGGTAGCATAAAGACTTCCCTCAGGAAAACTTCAACTCTAACCTATAATACATTTGTAACGGTTTTGTGATTCCAGTAAAGCTTTACTCATATTTACCCCCAGTTTTGAATTTCGATACAAAACTGTGGTGACATGTTGGCCAGGGTGTCCACATAGAACAGAGTTGTAGAACACTGGAGGAGTGATTGCCAGGTGATATTCACACATTTTATCAAAGATGTTGCTTAGGTATACTTTCTTTGAAGTGTTTTTAATTTGAAATATGTTTTTACTGTACAGTGTACAGCTGGATGACTGATTATCCACCCTGATTTTGGGGGGTAAGGTTAACTCTGATTTAAATTCATCTGTATTTTACACTCTTGTTCAATTGGTATTGAACAGCAACTATGTGAAATGCTGTTTGCAGATATGTTTGGTAATCAGTGGATCATGTGTCATTATATTTGTGTTATAGATACCCACTGTATCGTGACCACTGACTTATGTTCCCTTGTGTTCTGCTGCCACAGGACTGGCAGGACTCTTCCAGCCCAGTGATTCTCACAGTTGAAGCTGGTGTTGTGTGTTACACAGGTGGATAGCTTAGAATGGTACTGTCACAGAATCAACATCATCCTGCATGTTACACTACAAAATATGAACTCAAAGAAATTTTATATAAAAAACTAGTGCTCAGGGATTATTCAATTGTGGGTTGTGTATTTTCATTTTGACTGTAATTGCCATTTTGGAATTCAACTGTACAAGGACTGTTGACCTGTTACACTGATTAAGTAACATCAGTTGTAGCTGTCCTGGATGTCCCAGCCCGCTGAAGGGTTTGGATTGCAGCTAATACTGTCAACCATTCAACCTGCCCAATCTGGATGCAGGGTCGACCAGACTTCACGTCACACATCTGTCCCCATGTTGTCAACTGCTGACTCACCATATATGTTCATGTTATCATCCATTGGCTGTCCCAGTGTGTGGTCATGCAATCAATCCCTGGTTTGCCTACTGTGTTCAGGCTTCAAGCCTCTTACCACGGGTGAGTGTTCTGATCCTGTCAGCCATGGGAGTCCCCTTTGTGTAGTAACACTATCAACTGCCAGCTTGACTGGCCTTGTCACTGTAGGTGTACATTGTGGGACGTATGTATTGACTTTGTTCCAGGTTAGTTTGTGCTTGTATTTGGTTTCTCAAGCTGTTACTTAAGTCAGAACATTTCCTGTGCCACTTCTGTCATCAGAGGAATGCTCAATGTTGATTTCTGAACTACTTGAAAGGCAAAAGCATTTAGTCTGGAATTTCAGTTGTCCAGAGCCTTTATTACAAATTCACTATGTTAGACAAATGATAAACCATCTGTCCCAGTGTTTCATGTGGTTTTGTATCAGCCCTGCTATTTGACAGGACAATATTACGTCATGGTTATAGCCGATCAAGGGAGGTAATGATAGGTTATAGCCGATCAAGGGAGGTAATAATGGGTATAGCCGATCAAGGGAGGTAACTGGAGATCTCACTCATAGTTGTAAGCTAAAATATAACAGTTTGTTAAGTGTTGGACGCATATAGGCCTTTTAAGGCCCAAGGTTGCCCTAAAACCTGATCTACCTACCTACCTACCATAGTTGTAAGTGCAGGATTGGGACCCACGGTTTGACATTCTTGGCAGGATTGAGGGAAGGGGAGATAGACATACACATGTATGTCTTAAAGCAGATCACTAAACATTCTGTCTCCAAGAAAATTTCCACCAACCCGACCCTGACTATTTGACAATGGTTGGTTCCATCGTGAAGCAAGGAAACACTGTCTATATTTGTATTTTCACCATAGGTAGCTTCACAGGTATTCACGACCACATTCTTATCACAAAGATATTTTGTTTACACCAGAACTGATGACAGGACTGCTGACACTGCTATATGAATGACCTTTGCTCGAATTATCTTCATATATTTATATTGTTTTGTTACATGTTTATACTTACATATACACATATATATTGGTGTACTGTTTGTATATATAAAAAAACTTTATGCATACTGTAAGGTATGTTATCAAATTTATGAATACAATATTTCTCATAAACATGTTTTTGTTTTGTTTTGAATAATTCAATCAAAATGTTCCCCAAATAATGGAGGAATGTAGAAGTGTTATAGTGTAGGAGTTTGTGGTGTAAACCATAAGATCAGCTTTATGTATCTGAACCAAGGAATGTTGAATCCAGGTGGATGGACGCCTGTCACACAAGAAGCTCACCATTTTAGTTGAAAGCTTATTTGACCTGGGAAGGGTGGGACAAACCTCACCTTCCTCAAATGTGTCCACACGGCTCCAATATCAGATCATAAGGCACTTTCTCGTCCATGCTTACGCTTTGGCACCGTCTGAACCGTTCAGATGTCTTTTCCTCCGTGTTTATTTAGCAGCAGATTAAACAACAGCCGACGCATAGGAGACACTTATACGCTGTACATCATGCAAGCCGCCATTGGATAACGATATATCGAAATCAACCGTAGCAGGTTATAGTCTGTTTGCAGTGAAAACGTACCGATGAATGTCACTTTAAACCCAAAAGTAAAACAAATAAAGTGAAATTAAGACTGCGAATCCTCATGATTTTACCTTGCCAATTGAACATTTAAATCTCAGAATTTCATTCGACTTAGGATAAAACTTGTTTAACAAACGATCATAGTTTCACATGGCTATCATTGGTTTGTATTACAAGGGGGTATGCACATCAAATGAAACACCGAAAACGACAAGGGTTGTTATAAGTTAACGCTCTTCACGTACAGCACGTGCATTTGTTTCACTGTTCCAACTACTGCGCTTACCCCTTGTAATGCAAACCAATAATAACGATTTAAATCTATGATCGTTTGTTATACAACTTTTATCCTAATTTGAATAAAATTTTGAGATTTAAATGTTCAATTGGCAAGGTAAAATCATGAGGATTCGCAATCTAAATTTCACTTTATTTGATTTACTTTTTTGTTTAAAGTGAAATTCATGGGTACGTTTTCACTGATATAATAGAGATAGTATTATTTAAATTGTTAACATAATAACTATTTGTTAGCTCAATGTACAATTTCATGTACGTGCGTTATGGACCGTGTTATGATTAATGGTTTGACATATGTTTGGCATTATTTTCCGTCCATAAACGAGTGAGTGAGTTTACTTTTACGCCGCATTCAGCAATATTCCAGCTATATGGCGGCGGTCTGTAAATAATCGAGTCTGGACCAGACAATCCAGTGATCAATCGCATGTGCATCGATCTGCGCAATGGGGAACCGATGACATGTCTCAACCAAGTCAGCGAGCCTGACCACCTGATCCCCTTAGTGGCCTCTTAAGATGAGCATAGTCGCAAGCATGGGTTGCCGAAGACCTATTCTACCCCGGATCTCCATAAACGAAATGTAGTGCCACTTCACTATAGCTCACTGGTGTACCCCGCCGTGATATTGCTGGAATATTGCTAAAAGCGGCGTAAAACCATACTCACTCACTCACTATAGCTCACCTGGATATGTAGTCGACAGTGTAAAATGTCAACGATGACAGGGCAGAAAAAATTGTGAACATTGATGTTGCAAAAGTTTCAGTATAAATAATGCTAACTAAATGTTTTCACTAGTGAGGAAATGTTGCCTTAAGCAGCATCAGCAATTTTGGAGTTTTCACTAAAATCTAATGATGTAACGTCATCATAAAGCGGAGCACGTGCCAAAGTTCAACTTACCCAGTTTTGTTGTAGCAGCATAGTCAAGGCAACAATGTACGGAGGCAAATTTGCACTTTGAAATATATATTAACGCATGGTCAAAACAGCGTTCAAGTATATCATATTATATCAAGAATGATATATGTTGACCCCACTAAGTAACTGAAAATGTACCAAAGCTGATTTACTTTTGGACACAAGTAATGACTGCTGTTAAACCATACTGAAATCGGCTTCGAACCTCTTGAAAACTTTAAAAGCCATATACGTTTGTAAAACACTGAGCAAATAATGGAAATAAACAGATTTTTCAACATGGTCGCTGTGGCGGACCTCTCGCCGATTTGGTGTTTGAGGAAAAAAACATTAAGAAATCATTTTGAGCGGGACACATAAACCCCCAAACATCCACACAAATGTCCATCCAGCCAAAACGTAACGTCTGTTGACGCTGACCCTGAGGACGTGCCGCCACATAAACTCAGATGCCCTTCCAGGCAAACTCAGCTAGCTCGGAATGTGGATGTCAATTCCTAAACTCTCAGGTAGTAGTAAAAGTTAATATGTACGCCATGCATTCCGACTTTAACCGTTTGTTCAAGAATGCAAGAGAGGGACAATTAGAACAGGGAACGCAAGGGACTTATCCATTGTTCTCAGATGGTCAAGTGAATGAGTGAGTGAGTTGGGTTTTACGCCGCTTTTAGCAATATCCCAGCAATATCACGGCAGGGTACTCCAGAAATGGGCTTCACACAATGTACCCATGTGGGGAATCAAACCCCGGGTCTTCGGCGTGACGAGCGATCGCTTTAACCATTAGGCTACCCCACCGCCCCGATGTTCATGTGAACTGTGTTAATGACCACTAAGTCTTCTTCAGCAGTTTGTGCCACAAAATCATCTTTATTCCAAATTAATGTTATATGCTATTAGAAGTCTCGGCCCTCAGCCACAATTTATTTAACTTAGGGACCGTTCATAATCTATGGCTAAGGGGGTGATGATGATTTTTATGGAAAAGCATGTGCGGTGTGAATGCGGTGTACAAAATCAATGCCCCCTCCTCCCATAATTTTTAAGCATAAAATTTAAACATATACATATACGTTCATAATTGCTGAAACCCCCCACCCACCGCCCCAGTACATGTGTACAGAATTGCCTTTACATCTGGAATCAATGCTAACGGGTGCTTTATGGTCGCAATTCGCTTTTCAAAGTTGTGTAGCGTTTTGTCTAGCCGGGATCCACGGTTACGTTCCGAGACTTGTCTCCACACAACACATACTCCTTGACAGCTTGTGGTCTGATGAACTCACTCAGACCCTGTTACAAGAGGGTGGTGGCGTTCATTCACATATGTATCCTCTTCATATCAACAACACGACATCTGTGTAGCTTTTTGAGCACTGGCATTCTGTCAAGTGTTTCTATATCAACGGCACATTTGTATGGCGGATTGTGGCCGAGGTCAGACTGTAATCCTACACGTTGATCGTAATAGGACTGATACGAACACACGGGATTGGAGAACACAACCAACGGATCCTATTTCTGCTTATCAAGAACTATTAATGGATGAGGCATATGATGTAGCCGACCAAGCCTGGTCGAGGCAGATGGTACCGGAAGTTACCTCCGAGATAGATGACGTCAACTATGCCTCCATCCACCCCGCCGAGGAACATCCTGTCGCCATATGTCCGTAACAACTGCATCGACTTCGGTGTGCCTGGCAGTTCGTCTATTAAAACCGACGTGTCATTGGATGGGAAATACTTCATTACTTTACTGTTGTGGCTGAAATACAGAACATTGGTTTCTGGATGAAACGCCAAAGCAGACATATATGTTGCTTTGAAAATAACGCGAAAGTTTAGCCCAATGTATGTTAAAGAATATAGTTTCTCGTTGTCACACACATATATCAACATGTTTTCTTCATCCACTGTGATGCCATTCAAAGGTCCGCCACTGCTGTGCAGGTTTAGCAGGGGGACGTAATCGTTTCCAGATGTGGGTATAATGTTGACAGACTTCTTGCGCCAGTCTGTGTGAATCACAAGTTGCCTCCCTTCGTCTATGGCCATCCCACTGCTCGCCACACCCATCTTTAGGACTGACTTCGCGCTGCTGTCCAAAGGGTACGACAGAATCATATCCGGATCGTATGTTGACAGCAGTAATGTCCGGCGAGAGGCTACGTACGCTGCCGACAATACGTGTGTAGTGTTTATAGGATACGGATCGTACTTTTCGCTCCAATGGTATCCAATTTTCAGTGTCTGAAGTTGTTGATAATAGCTGGAAGCAAAAGGCACGACAAGCAGACGGCGGGCCACCTTGTCTATTTCAGATGAAATAGCAGGAGGTGAAACAGGTGAAGCTGGTGTAAATGTAGCAGATTTTTGACTGGCTTCGATGATTTCCTTGGCGACGTTTGTTGTTAACTTTGTAGGAACTGTTACAGATAGGCTGTCGTCTTGAAGAACGTTGTTAGGTGTAACACACTGCTTCGGTTGACAGTCAAACTGACGGTTCATCTTTTGTAGTTCTTCCTTCAGAACGTTATTCTGTTCCACCACTTTGCCGAAACCCTTCCTTAAGACGCTGACTTCATGTTTCAGAATGTGCATCCGTTGCCTGAGGTGTTGAAATTCCTTACGGTTAGCACTAGATATGTCGGTGGCCGTCTTTTCTTTCTGAAGCTCTTTCACCGCTTTAGACACCAGTTCGGGCAATATCAATGGGACTATCTCATTCTTCAAGCGGTGCTTCCACTCACTCTTAACATTCCGTATTTGTCTTTTTAGTTTCCGATCCGTTTGAGTCCTTAGTAGCTTCACGTCATCCTGGACAGTGACAACATCGTTCTCTACTCTGTCCAGACCGTCGTCCATGTCCTCCTCGACATCTTCAATGCGTTGGAGAAGTGTCTGAATGTAGTCGTAGTTGTCGGCGTGAGATGTAGCCTTGTGGAGATGGAGCAGTATTAGCAGAACCGCTGCACACACTTGTCCAGCCATGGTGTCTCACCAGCAGAATCTAACGGACTGACCTCCTCTGCTTGGCGTAGGGCAATGCTATATACCGTACAACCTGGAAAATGGGTGGGTTTTATATATGTGACACTGACATCTCGGACTCCTTGATGGTTGCAGTCCATGTTGAGGAACTGTGAACAGTGTTTGTTCAAATACGTTGCATGGTTGTTGCATGGTTGTTAGGTTAGGATGGTTTTCTTGTAGTTATCATATTTGATAACCTCTACCTCCTATGATCAGAACGGTGCCCCTTTCGATTTGTGATGCCGTGCTTTACCTGTTTGACAATACACAATGGGTGTGCCATTAGTCGCATTTTCAAGCATAAATAACATTATAACTTTCTCGGACTTAAAGCACAGCCCTACTTTCTCTTATTAGAAAAAAAAACATCCCAACTTTCTGCATCTTAAACTGCCGCCCTAGAGTCTACACCACCACCTACAGTCTATACGGCAACGTTTTCAGCAAAACAATCAAATTGTAGACGCTTCCCATAGAGCTACTCACACGTGAAGACCTATTGATTCGAAGCACACACGTCTCACATAGGTTCCACGACCCGTGTAACACCAACATCCCTGTGTAGCACCCGTGTAACACTGGCATCCCTGTGGAGCACCAGTGTAACACTAACATCCTTGTGTAGCATCCGTGTAACACTAACATCCCTGTGGAGCACCCGTGTACTACTAAGATCCCTGTGTAGCACCCGTGTAACACTAACATCCCCGTGGAGCACCAGTGTTACAATAACATCCCTTTGGAGCACCCGTGTAACACAAACATCCCTGTGTAGCATCCGTGTAACACCAACATCCCTGTGTAGCACCAGTGTAACACTTACATCCCTGTGGAGCACCCGTGTAACACCAACATCCCGGTGGAGCACCCGTGTAACTCCAACATCCCTGTGTAGCATCCGTGTAACACCAACATCCCTGTGTAGCACCAGTGTAACACCAACATCCCTGTGGAGCACCAGTGTAACACTAACATCCCTGTGGAGCACCAGTGTTACACTAACATCCCTGTGGAGAGCCCGTGTAACACCAACATCCCTTTGTAGCACCCGTGTAACACCAACATCCCTGTGTAGCACCCGTGTAACACTAACATCCCTGTGTAGCACCAGTGTAACACTAACATCCCTGTTTAGCACCAGTGTAACACTAACATCCCTTTGGAGCACCCGTGTAACACCAACATCCCGACGGAGCACCCGTGTAACACCAACATCCCTATGTAGCACCCGTGTAACACTAACATCCCTGTGCAGCACCAGTGTAACACTAACATCCCTGTGGAGCACCCATGTAACAGTATCATCCCTGTGTAGCACCCGTGTAACACTAACATCCCTGTGAGGCACTCGTGTAACACTAACATCCCTGTGTAGCATCCGTGTAACACTGACATCCCTGTGGAGCACCCGTGTAACACTAACATCCCTGTGTAGCACCCGTGTAACACTAACATCCCTGTTTAGCACCCGTGTAACACCAACATCCCTGTGTAGCACCCGTGTAACACTGACATCCCTTTGGAGCACCAGTGTAACACCAACATCCCGGTGTAGCACCCGTGTAACACTAACATCCCTGTGTAGCACCCGTGTAACACTAACATCCCTGTGGAGCACCCGTGTAACACCAACATCCCCGTGGAGCACCCGTGTAACACTAACATCCCTGTGGAGCACCCGTGTAACACCAACATCCCTGTGTAGCACCAGTGTAACACCAACATCCCTTTGGAGCACCAGTGTAACACCAACATCCCAGTGTAGCACCCGTGTAACACTAACATCCCTGTGTAACACCCGTGTAACACTGACATCCCTGTGTAGCACCCGTGTAACACTACCATCCCTGTGTAGCACCAGTGTAACAATAACATCCCTGTGAGGCACTCGTGTAACACCAACATCCCTGTGAGGCACTCGTGTAACACTAACATCCCTGTGAGGCACTCGTGTAACACTAACATCCCTATGTAGCATCCGTGTAACACTGACATCCCTGTGGAGCACTCACGTAACACCAACATCCTTGTGTAGCATCCGTGTAACACTAACATCCCTGTTTAGCACCCGTGTAACACTAACATCCCTGTGGAGCACTCACGTAACACCAACATCCTTGTGTAGCATCCGTGTAACACCAACATCCCTGTTTAGCACCCGTGTAACACTAACATCCCTGTGGAGCACCCGTGTAACACTAACATCCCTGTGTAGCATCCGTGTAACACCAACATCCCTGTGTAGCACCCGTGTAACACTAACATCCCCGTGGAGCACCAGTGTAACACCAACATCCCCGTGGAGCACCCGTGTAACACTAACATCCCTGTGTAGCACCCGTGTAACACCAACATCCCTGTGTAGCACCAGTGTAACACTAACATCACTATGGAGCACCCGTGTAACACCAACATCCCTGTGTAGCATCCGTGTAACACTAACATCTCTGTGGAGCACCCGTGTAACACTAACATCCCTGTGGAGCACCCGTGTAACACTAACATCCCTGTGTAGCACCAGTGTAACACTAACATCACTATGGAGCACCCGTGTAACACCAACATCCCTGTGTAGCCCCCGTGTAACACTAACATCCCTGTGTAGCACCCGTGTAACACTAACATCCCTGTGGAGCACCCGTGTAACACTAACATCCCTGTGTAGCCCCCGTGTAACACCAACATCCCTGTGTAGCACCCGTGTAACACTAACATCCCTGTGGAGCACCCGTGTATCACCAACATCCCTGTGTAGCCCCCGTGTAACACCAACATCCCTGTGTAGCCCCCGTGTAACACCAACATCCCTGTGTAGCCCCCGTGTAACACCAACATCCCTGTGTAGCACCCGTTTAACACTAACATCCCTGTGGAGCACCCGTGTAACACCAACATCCCTGTGTAGCCCCCGTGTAACACCAACATCCCTGTAGAGAGCCCGTGTAACACAAACATCCCTGTGGAGCACCCGTGTAACACGAACATCCCTGTGTAGCATCCGTGTAACACCAACATCCCTGTGTAGCACCAGTGTAACACAAACATCCCTGTGTACCACCAGTGTAACACAAACATGGTAATTGGTCAAATCCAGTTTTCACATTTTTCGCTTTTGTTTTTTCCCAGCAATTTAAGTTAAACATGAGGGTGCGTGACAGTGTGAAATGTCCTTTTTAATAGTTGTGAAAACACATTTCTCAGCACCCTTGGTCAGAACAACATGATATATTCCATCGGCATCACAGACTTATCTCGGTTAACCTGTAACTGCACACCATTGCTTGTATTGGCAGAACTAAGTCAACACTCCATGCCGTACATCATCTTATAAACGGAATATATTTAATAAATCCCAGATGATGAATACACAATGCCATTTAGAATGTAGTCAACTGTAACACCTGTTATCATTAGGATTACACTTTCTCAGTAAAGTACAGGTTCTAGTACTTGTGTTGGATTGAGTCCCTTCCGGGATTCGAACCCACACCCTCAGAGTCAGGCACCTAATCGCCAGCACGCAATAGTCGGAAAAGTTATCAGTGGAACACAAAGTCCGTGGTCCATTGTGCGACGTCCATTTTTTATAAATAGGTGCTTGGCTTTGATGGTGTGAGATCGAATCCCGGATAGGACTCAGACCAATAAAAGTACTAGAATCTGTACTTTACTGAGAAAGTCCGAAATGTAACATGTGTAAAATACTCTATTCCTGGACAATAGGGAACGGTCCATACAAGTGTTTCAGAAGACACTTTGTTTGTCTGGCAACTCAGAAGGCGTGACTAAAACAGGAACGGGGCCCCCAAATTACAGCTGGGAAGGTAGATTGCTAACTTGTGAGATGGGTGAGCAGTACCACTGTACGCGATGACCCCGAACAATGCAAAACACCTGGGTAAATACACAGTCAATCAGTCCGTCAAAGAGTCTGTCAACGTCACAGAGTCAATCATCTGGAGATATCCATGACTGTTCACGCCAAACACATATATTAGACAGGACATAAAACTACCGACAATGGTTGATAAAGATAATGTTTACTCTGAAAGCTGCACGTTTAGCTACAATTTTCCAAGATATTAAGTACACTTTTCTCTTTATATCTCCTCTATGATATCATAATCTAACGTATCCACGGTGAAACTGTTCTATAATTACTGTCGGGGGTCCAGGGTGCCCACTCGACTTAGGAGCTAGGATTTTCTGTGCAGATAAGAAGAATAATGATTTATATAGCGCCTAGTATCCAACAATAGGTGCTCACTGGCGCTTTGATAAAATCCGAAAAAGTCAAGGATATAGTTGACAGGTCTTGTTTAAGGTTCCTGTGTAGGCATTAGTATGTAGGCAGTTATGTTAATTACTTAATCGACGCGCAATGTCGTGTTTCTGATTCCAGTAGCGAGTAATATAGTGGCTAAAACGCAAGGCCTGGGTTCGATTCCATAAATGGGTATGTTGTACAGGGCCCCCAATCTCGCTAACAGTTGCGTAAAACCTCACAAGCCTAATGTACCTGTATCTCGTGAAACAAGCCCGGAGTTCCGCTTCCTTACAATAGCCACGATATCTCTCTCTCTCTCTCTCTCTCTCTCTCCCTCCCTCTCTCTGTGTGTGTGTCTCTCTCTCTCTCTCCCTCTCTCTCTCTCTCTCTCTCTCTCTCTCTCTCTCTCTCTCTGTCTCTCTCTCTCTCCCCTCTCTCTCTCTCTCTCTCTCTCTCTCTCTCATCCCACCCCCAAGATCAAACTGGCTGAAATCTCCCCCTTAAAATCTTCATCAACGCCCCACCCACCTCAGCCATAAATTATGAACGGTCCCTAATTGGGTATTTAGTTTTACGAAGCCAAACCGTTGTTGACGTTCGGTACACTCCAGTATACACACAGCCCGAACACTCAGGAGACATATCACACATGAATTTATTCAACAAACGTAGATGTGAGAATTGAGACATGAATAAAGGCATACGATACATGTATATATACAATGGATGCTAAGAATATTTACAATAAATATACTCATTGAAGGACCATTTTCTAAACATAAAATGTCGAATTCTGTGTTCCTGGAAACTAAGTACGCACTGATTTATCGTTTACAATGAATGATATGTTTTTGAATATAACGAACAGCGTATGATCTCTGAACACTGTCTGAAATAGCAGATTTCTCTAGTATTGCCCTCTATAAGCTCGCTGTTGACTGGCGTCTGAAATAAGACAAAAACTTATTAAGGACACACATATTTGTTAAATGTATAATATATAACGTATTATTACTGAACAAGGTATTCATTCTATCAGTGTTCTCGTATAGAACCGTTACAGCGTGATTCTATAAATGTACTTCAAAACATAGGTTATTTCGCAGCGATTATTGTAGAACAATTGTTAGGATTGATAATCTCTCACAGAAGTGGGACCCCGTAACACAGCTTATTCGTCTATCAGTACTGATCACTTACAAAACTGTTCCATAAACAAATGATATGAACACATCTGGACATTGCTTAAAAAGAAGACATATTACATGAGCGTATGTCAATTAAAGATTGATTCGTTAAAATGTGTATGACTCGCCACAAAGATTTGATGAAGTAGACGTACCTTGTTTTGTCGCAGTCGTTGTCGTCGCTATGAGATTCTGACGCCGTCCCATAGGAGTCGATGGACGCTACAGATACCGAGTCGATGTCGTCAGTCTCGCTTTGGGCTCGTCTTTTTCCGCTGTCCCCTTTTTCGCGATTCCTGAAAATGCCTGTACCTTTGTACAACAGTTTAGCTTCTTTGGCACTGCACTTGGGTGTCTGACTTGGGACCACGTTGTCGAAGCGGACAAAGTCAATGCACCATGCGTTGCTTCTTTCATCGTATTCTTCGATCTTGGCAAACCTGTGACCCCAGAGAATCTCGGAAGCTGAGTACGAGGTCCGCGACTGCAACAGCTCCCCTGTCGTCTCGATAGTCCCTTCCAAGAAGAAGATAATCTCGAACTTGTCCAGGAACAGGTCCTCGGGTCTGATACTCCACAATGGGCTGTCTTCGGTGATCCTGTGAGACAGCACCATGGGCCAGATGAGGAAGATTTTGTCTTTAATGCCGTGCGATTTGAGTTCGATTTTATGCTGGAACAACGGATACACGTACTTCTCCTTGCATATGTGCTTCTGGACAACCATTCCATACACACTAGCGTCGATGAGATGGGTCTTACTTCTGATATCGCCCACACGGACCTGTAGGCACATCGCGCCGTCTTCCTGACAGACGCACACGCTTCTGCTGAACATGATCGTCTGACATCTGTTCTTCGGCCGAGCAATCTTCACAAACACCATGCCGAGTATGACGGCCTCCAGGAGGACGCCGAGGGTCATCTGCAGGAACACGAGAGGGATGTTGGCAACCCCACACTCTGGGGACGGGTACAGCGTTCCATACCCAACTGTCGACTGGGTCTCGATCGAGAATAACAGACTGTCCCAGAAAGACGTGACCCTCATAAAGCATGGCACCCACTCTGGGTTGTGGAGGTTATGGAAGTCACCGTGTATGTAGCCTAACACCCAGTATAAGATGGCGAAAGTTAGGTATGACGCTAAGAAACCACCAAACAGTACCAAAAATGCATACCGCCATTTTAGATCAAGTAAGCTATTGTAGAAGTCCTTCACATAATGCAGTCCCTTATTCTTGATGCCTCTGTAAGCAACGTTGCTCTTGCCTTCCTTCCGCACCAACGACCGACGTGGTTGGTACCTCCTCTTCACCCTCTTCCCCGGTGAAGATGACGACGTGGACGGCCGCAGCTTCTCAAACTTGTATTCTTCCCATCGAGGGTGATCTTGAAACATATGTAGATTGTCGCTGGTCGCCATTTCGGGTATGGATGATTAAATCTTGTTTATCTGGCCACCTTCCCTCTCGCAGTCATCACCTCGATATGTTGTCTGAGAAGGCAGACGCTCCATAAAGTGTCAGCCCCGACCGCCAGAAGCAGACGATCGCGAGAAGCAGTGTGATTGGTTGAAGGAGCTCGTCCATACATATGGGTTAATTATGAGCGAGATAGGTAACAATAGGTACTGCTCCCTGTCAAGTGGTGCCCTCGGATGACCCGGGGCGATTGATCACCGAGGCCTGACAGCTTTCTGAAAGAGTCGCAAAGGCCCCCGGCAGTTGCCTGGTGAAATACAACGAAAATGTCAAAAAGCATGCATGACACATCAACTGCCACATAAGCTCGGATGTTACTATACAGCAATGAAAATACTTTTTAGTGATATTTCAACCGTTTTTAGTGATATTTTTTCTCCAAATTTCAACCTGACGCGAGTGTCCCAGAATAACCTTTTGCCAGAGCTATTCATAATTGCGTTTTCTATGTACATGCATCTGTTACCGAATACATATGATATAGCTATATAGATATCGGCAACTAATATATATTTATCGGGCAGTATATTTATTGTCAATAATACACTTTAATAGTACGCATATAATAATGATTTTTCATAACTTGTACATTTCATTTCGTGAAAGTACCTGTTTGACAATTTCACGACATATGTAGGCATACTATTGTAATTAAAGCATAATTATTGAGATCTATTACAACTAACACCGTTCACATGAGACGATCCTACGTGATTGCGTATGTTAAACTGGACAGAATAATATATGATATGACAAAGGTGTATATAATTACAACAAACGCGCTCCATAAGTTCGCTGACCACATCATGCCACATGGATGATGTTATTAGAAACTGATTCCACATTTGTAGAAATTACAGGGCACCAGACCTGATATAGTTTCTACGAGTACATAACATGGTGTATATGTATCCAGGTTGTATCGAAGCACGAATGTGAATTAATGTGACGATGCCAAATACTCTCTGTATAAGTGGGAGTTACGGGTCATAGTAACCTCCCAGCTCCCAACGTGACTTGTAAGAATTGCTTACAATGAAAATAAGTCACAGTAGTTGAACTGATTAGAATGAGGATAGGTCACACAAGGTGAAGTGACTGATTACAATGAAGATAGGTCACACAAGGTGAAGTGACTGATTACAATGAAGATAGGTCACACAAGGTGAAGTGACTGATTACAATGAAGATAGGTCACACAAGGTGAAGTGACTGATTACAATGAAGATAGGTCACACAAGGTGAAGTGACTGATTACAATGAAGATAGGTCACACAAGGTGAAGTGACTCATTACAATGAGGATAGGTCACACAAGGTGAAGTGACTGATTACAATGAAGATAGGTCACACAAGGTGAAGTGACTGATTACAATGAAGATAGGTCACACAAGGTGAAGTGACTGATTACAATGAGGATAGGTCACACAAGGTGAAGTGACTGATTACAATATGAAGATAGGTCACACAAGGTGAAGTGACTGATTACAATGAGGATAGGTCACACAAGGTGAAGTGACTGATTACAATGAAGATAGGTCACACAAGGTGAAGTGACTGATTACAATGAGGATAGGTCACACAAGGTGAAGTGACTGATTACAATGAAGATAGGTCACACAAGGTGAAGTGACTGATTACAATGAAGATAGGTCACACAAGGTGAAGTGACTGATTACAATATGAAGATAGGTCACACAAGGTGAACTGGCCAAGAAGCAGCCCGACCTGTACTCGTTACACGCTGTCAGCCCTGTTACTGCCGTTTAAGAGTCCCTCCCTGTTTACAGGCCGATTTTATGTTATTTGAAGACTGACAACTGTGGCAAAAACATTGCACACAAAATGTCTGTTCAAACCATGCTGTTACTTTGTGAACTGTTCTATTTTGACAGGACTTGACAGATGGGTTCTATTTTTAAACTAATTCGTGTGATACACCCCATGCCATACCTGCCGTGTTCTGTGTGTTGAAGCGGGCGGGCGGGTACGGACTGGCTGCTTCTAAGCGATTATTAGTTTTACATATAGTTTTCGCAATAACTTTATGCATTAGGATGTATGAAACGTAGCAAAAATGTTTTACATAAAGTCACATAAAGTATAATTTAAGTAGGGGGATATCCTCATAACATAAATCCATAATGGGATTCGAACCCTGCGGGACCTCGGCTTCATTATTTTTCAGGACTGGAGAGGCACTTCGACATTCCCCTTTAGGTAACATAAGGTCTGAGTGATGTACTCCCTACAGCCGCGGTGGCCATTCACATATACTACCCATTAAAGGTTTAGACTCACTAGTGTAAATGTGGCCACTTACTTCAGTCAACTGTTCTAAACTAGATGTTGCAGAATAGTCCATACTGTTTAAAGGTACTGTTTACACATGAACTGATGTATTGTAAAGCAAATTCGTAACATTGAAAAAATTATTGTCGTGAGTTCAATAAATGATAAAAATCAGCGAAAATTGGCGAATTTTTAACAAAACTTTACACCAAAACGCAGCTGTTCACATGCACGATGTTTGCACATGCTTTCCAGCAATTTGATGTGTGATCTTCGTGCAATTCATCTGCATAAGGTTTGCAGTTGGTTCCCCAAAGTTAGGGGAGATATTCATCTTCGATGTAACCATACATATATATACACAACATAGTGACTGCTTAAAGTGAGTCTAAACTTTTGATGGGTAGTGTATACAAATTCATAGTGGTAACAAACGTTTTCTACTTCATGAATATATCGCATATGATACCAGCACCATTCTAACTGCTTATAGTAACACAGATTATATAACTATTTGTGCTGTTGCCAAATTTATGGCCTTTTGACCTTGTTTACAGATTCAAAAGTCTGAATTTCAATCTTCTTTTAGAAATGAAATTCTTTTTATGAATTATCACTTGTGACTTAAGCAAGAATGTAATTGTATAGTGAGTGAGTATGGTTTTACGCCGCTTTTAGCAATATTCCAGCAATATCACGGCGGGGACACCAGAAATGGGCTTCACACATTGTACCCATGTGGGGAATCGAACCTGGGTCTTCCTAACCATTAGGCTACCATACCGTACCTGTAATTGTATAACAGTTTTCATGCTATCTTAAGCTTATATGAATAGTGTATATTTGTGTCACTAGAATCTATTAGCAATTATGGATTGTGGGTCATGGGTTAGTTACAGCTACCCGTGTTGTATAATTTGGTATATCCTATGGCGACAAATTCCGCACGTTCATCCGTTCATCCAGCCTGCTAGCGGAGTACCCATGATTGTGTTTGACGAACCTGTTAGTACTGCTGGCAAAGGTTAACATGGGTTGAGACAGTTAGTACAGACGCTCGATGTCGACCCTCACTGCACTCATGGTGTACTGTAGCTGTGACTATGTACTGATCCACCTCACTGCCCCAGATCTGATGACCTCTAATACAAGTCGTCATAACCGTCTACTCAAGTGCCATGGTGCTTTGGCCTCCACGGAATAACAGAATACCACTGATCATTCACTGTTGAATACAGCCAAACCTGTATTTTGTAAATGTAGCTATGTAAGATGAAAGGGTTGAAACCACGAATGGGTGAAATTTACTGCCTTGGCATACAATAATATTTACTTCTATGGCTACTAGGGGTGGGTATTGCAGAGAATTTTCATATTGCGATATATTGCGATGCGAAAGCATGTATTGCGATATGTATTGCAATATATTGCATGAAGTATTTTTATACAAAAACTATTTATAATCGAGTTACTTCTTGATTTATAGAGCAAAAAACACAACAAAATCACAAGGCTTGATTAAGCTTTAATAACAACTTTTAATCATGATAAAATACAAAATGTGAAGAATATTTGGCACAAATGAAACAAGGACATATCCGAACATTTCCGAGTGTTACGAAGTTTTCCGAATGCAAGTCAAAATACCGGTTTTCGATCAGCGTATCGCAATACGTATCGTTTTCATGTCTGAACCGGTAAATACCGGTAAACCGGTTATATTGCGCAGCCCTAATGGCTACGAGTTCATAACGTTCAATCGGATCATTTGTTGTACTTAAGGATAAATTATTTGTGAACAAGGTGGTGTAAACGTTTTACAATTACTCCCTATATCCAGTCTGTCGACTGGCGTAAAATAGCATTGAATTCACTATGAATGCATGCATTGGATAGGTGTATCGGCGTCAAGGAGATGACGTATTGTAGAATCTGATTTCACGGGGACGAGTTAGGTGACAGAGTATGATTTTGATTTGTAAGGCACCTTCGGGATTAAGTGTTAATCTAAAAACATGTGAGGGGGATATGATCGACGCTTTTTATTTGTTTCCTTTTGCATATACTGGCACCAATAACTGCAATACCCACATATCATATACATCTTCGGGAATGCAGATCTTTAACTGGATGCCGTGTGGGACTAATTCACCAATAAAATACCCGGACAACGAATGTGCATATATTTGTTTACTTTCGACGGTTTGAATGTTTAAAAGAATGTGGAATGCAAATGTGCCCAACGAAGAAATATTTTGTTTAATGAACTGATACTCTAGTTTGATGAGTGAGTGAAGGGTTTCAAACTCCACTCTAGTACAGCAACATCACGGCGAGGCAGTGTTCAGTCGTATGTTCGGCGAGCACCCATCCTTATCTGACAAGATGTCCTGTATTTCCTCCAAACAAACTTAACCAAATATGTCGTTAACTAAAATATAGGCTCCCCAAAATATACAACATTGAACATTATTTAAACCATAAATTATAACAATATGTTTGTCTTAAAGTTGCCGCTAGATAGAAAGAAAGTAATTACATTACGATTATATAAAACTGCCATTAATTATAAGCCTGTCCAGGACAATGTTGTGTTAGTCGCTGACAGTGTAATCCATCACCCTATCAAGGTATTGTTTTCTCTGTGGCCCCGGGGTCCCCCTCGCACTTGGTGCGTCCGTGTGACGTCATCAAAGAATTGATGGCTTAAGCCAGTGTGAGGTATGACAGCCGAAGCATCATTGTTGTTTATTCGGGTATTGTTCGTGAGACGTTCGTCTTACAGGCGGACTGTGTCAGATTTATTATCTATAAGAAGGCGTTGTGACGTGTGACTGACTTTGTCCGTGGAACTACTTCACCCTTGGGAGAAAAGCCTGACTCACTCGATGAGTTACTTTAACAGACAGACAGACAGATAGACAGACAGACAGATTATTTATTTAAGTCTCACCCCTGTTATACATATATACAAACTAATTAAACATATATTTACATAAGGGCCATTCCATACGGAATTATGAGAGACTAAAATTCTTTAAAAATTGCATGTACATGTATTATGAGTAACAATAATTAAAAGTTATATAATACGGATTTTCTCCTTTTTAAAACAACATGGCAGGTTTTGGCAGCTATAAAACAGATATGGCTATCACAAGTATTTAAAAGACTAAAACGTTCATCACTATAAACCGGACAATTAATTAAAACATGAACTTCGTCTTCAACACAGTGTTTACAATAAAAACACGTTTGAAAAATATCTCATTTTATATAGAAACAACACTGAAACATTTTTGATTTGTCTCTAACGTCTCCCTGAGAACATACTGATACAAGTCGCACTTAATGCCATGTATTAAGAAAAACAGGGCGGCATCATTGCGGTTCTCGTTTTGTAATGACTAGACGATATTTGCACACGTAACAAAACTTTGATACATATTAACAATATGATTTGCTACAAATAAATGATATATTATGACCAAATGGTGTACAACTGCCATGTGATTTCAATGATAATTATAATGTACACATTTATAATTCGCCAAATTCAAGGCCCCAAACCATGCTCAACGTTCTACATTATTACCTGGGTCAATGGAGCAACTGGCACTCGATTTTCATTCTCAGCTCCCTGAGGAAGATAACTAAATTATATATCATAACAAAATGGTATTCTACAGCCATATGACATATTGTAATATATAGGATATATTACTATCGTATGATTTACTGTCACTATATGACATGTAACCAATTTGCCATTAATATACGAGACACTATCACTAAATGTCTATCACTTATCTATATACAACTACACTGTTATAAACACAGTTATTAGAGGAGTTGCAACCACTTTCTGATATATACAACTACACTGTTATAAACACAGTTATTAGAGGAGTTGCAACCACTTTCTGATATATGCAACTACACTGTTATAAACACAGTTATTAGAGGAGTTGCAACCACTTTCTGATATATACAACTACACTGTTATAAACACAGTTATTAGAGGAGTTGCAACCACTTTCTGATATATACAACTACACTGTTATAAACACAGTTATTAGAGGAGTTGCAACCACTTTCTGATATATGCAACTACATGAGAGAGAAGGGGAGGTGAGAGACAGATATTCTCTATTTATGTCATGCAGTGATAAAAATACCTGCAAATAATAACTAACCCGTTTCGGATCATTACATGAAACCAAACTGGGAATATTAACACAAATGGTTATCACAATATAATAAAGTATCAACAATTATATAAAATACCTAATCCCCATGATACATATGCTTTTTTCTCATTCGAGGCAAAGAGTGCGGGTTTTACTAGTTGTTTAACAATACGGGGCGAGACAAACTTCTTTGAGAAGCATTTTAGGAGTTGTATAGGTGAAGGAAAACCAAGTTCCTTGGATAGTCAAGTTCTTTATTGCAGTGAGTGTGACGTTTCGATGTTGGTACTAACACCGTTACCACTGATCTGCTCTCATCACTGCTTGATAACAGTGTTAGTACCTACACCGACACGTCGCATTCACTGCAATAAGGAACTTGACTATCCATAGAACTTGGTTTTCATTCTGGGCTAGACAAGTTGAACCATACTTTCAGAAGATCTAAAAGTATTTAAAATGGGCGCATATGTCTCGGCATCTGACTGTTCAAAACGACACAACATTCCGCCATTACAAAGTGACGTGTGGTAAAACGTTACTGGTCACGGAAACCGATCTGTAGGAAGATGGAAACATGCCTTGACATGACACCAGACATTTCTTAAAGACTATATGTGTGTAACATATGTTATATTTGGGATTACACTTTCTTTGTAAAGTACAGGGGCGGTGGGGTAGCCTAATGGTTAAAGCGTTGGCTCGTCACGCTGAAGATCCGGGTTCGAATCCCCACATGGGCACAATGTGTGAAGCCTATTTCTGGTGTCCCCCGCCGTGATGTTGGTGGAATATTGCTAAAAGCGGCGTAAAAACAAACTCAGTCAGTCAGTTATAAAGTACAGATTCTAGTACTTTTGGTGGGTTGAGTCCCATCCGGGTGTATGTGGTTTGTGTTCTCTGTGGTTTGTGTTCCGTGTATAAAATCGAATCCCGGATGGGACTCAACCCACCAAAAGTACTAGAATCTGTACTTTACAAAGAAAGTGTAATCCCAAAAATAACATATGTTAAATTTGACCACTTTCTAAATGGCATTGTTTATTTCATATATGTGTGCACCCTATAACAGCTACGGAGTTAGGAAACAGTTGTATTTGGACTAACATCACTGATTTGTTCCAAATAAATGTTACATTGTGGAGTAACGATGGTGTTGTTTCATCAGACATGACGCAGTTCACTATTTAAGTAAGAGCGTACGGTCACAAAGACACGATTGCCCGACTCCCAGAATCAGTTGAAGTTGAAAGATGATCAAATGAACCATAATAAATGTTTATATATTATGGAAGAGTCTTTGGATATTTATTTTACGACGCCTGGATAGCTAATTGCAATATTTATATAAGTATGATATCTGTAAGAAGTTGTTTTGGGGTGAAAAGAGTGAATGCCCCGATCAACAAAGACTTATTGGCTCTGAAGGAATCTAGTTCAGTTGGGCTACACATCAAACCCCATAACCGATATTTGGATTCACATGAAACTTTATCATTACAAAGGAGGACCAGAACATTCTGTCACGTTATGTTTTATGCCCTCAATCTATCACAATTCGTGTCGGAATCGGCTAAGTATAAGACATAGGTATGGCAGCAGACGACAGTCAGTGAAGCCTGAAGTGCTATAACCCCCACCCGCGGCTATCACTGACAGGGAGTCGATCAGTCACAGGCGCCATTGTTCTTCCCTGTGGATCATACGTTCAGCGTATTGGTGACGAGTTGGATAAGCCCCGCCCCCTTTTGTCAGGAGAAGGGTGTATAGGGTCGCGTCCTCACTTCACCCAGCATATCTTCCTTCGTGCTTCAGCCTTCAACCACGAGATCTGGACATTGCGGCGGTGTCCATCTGAAGTGTGGCAGCAGTAGTTAGAAGTAGTGAACCCCAGACAGTGAGTTGACATTGTTGCCGTGATAGACTGATATCAGTGACTAACATGAATTCCGAGGAATCGGCAGCAAGTATTTTCATGTTTACTGAACGAAAGCCGGCACCACCACCCCGAAGTGCTTTCGTGGAATTCTTCAGGAGCAAACTTCTATGCCGGAAGGACGACCCTGAAGAAGAGCGTAAAGCTTTACTGAAGAAGAAAGGAGGCTATAGGATCACCTATACAGGGCTGAGCGAACATCGGAGGAAATATGTGGCTGATATTTACATCACGTTGATCGACCTGGAATGGAGGTATGCTATTGCGGTACTGTTCAACGTCTTCCTTGTGACGTACTTGGTGTTTGCGTTCTTCTGGTGGCTCATGGCCTACAACAATGACGACTTCGCCAACCTGGACAATCCGGATCACATTCCATGTCTGCTAGGCGTCAAGTCGTTCGCTGGCGCGGTTCTGTTCTCCATTGAAACGCAGACGACAATTGGATACGGGTATGCTTACCCTAACGCGCACTGTGCTGGAACATTACCCTTAATCTATCTGCAAGTCACGCTGGGATTTTTCTTAGAGACAGTGCTCCTTGGCTTCATCTTTGTGAAAATAGCCCGCCCTAAATACCGTGCTAATACCATCATCTTTAGCAAGAACGCTGTGGTTTGCCAGGAAAACGGCCAACTCTGTTTGCAGATCAGAGTGGGAGATTTGAGGAAAACACATCTTGTGGACGCTCACCTTACTGCCATAATGGTTCGCAAGAAAACGACAGAAGAGGGCGCTGTGTACCCACTGTTCCAGTACGAGGTCGAGATGGAGGCGAATGGAATGGGCGACAGGATCTTCCTCCTCTGGCCCCTCATCATCACCCATAAGATCGACGACAACAGTCCTTTCTGGGACATCAAGCCAGCCGATCTTTGTTCGGAGAAGTACGAGCTCCTGATCTTCCTGGAGGGAACAGTTGAAGCTACCGGGGAGGTGTGTCAAGCCAGGACCTCGTACGGCCCTAAGGAAATCCTTTGGGGTCACAGATTCGAGAGAGTCGAAGAATACGATCTGGGTATGAAAAGGTGGCATATTGACTTCACCGGGTTTGACGACGTTGTGTATTGTCAGAACCTACGTCACAGTGCAAAGGAACTCTCTCAGTACGCCGGCAGCACCCAGAAACTTGATACAACAGGGATCTCGAAACGCAAGTCTTCAGAACGACCCGCCCCAAACCCTCTCTCCCTCAACACCGGCGTCCGGTACGACATGACGAATTTAAATGGTGCCCAGAATATGGTAGAAAGCAGCAATGGAGCAGCCCTTCTCACCAACGAAGATGAGACATCAACTTAGGTAAATATTACTGCCTATTGAGTGAGTGAGTGAGTGAGTGTGGTTTTACGCCGCTTTTAGCAATATTCCAGCAACCTCAGGGCAGAAATGGGCTTCACACATTGTACCCATGTGGGGAATCGAACCCGGGCTTCGGCTATTACTACTTGTGAAATTCACGTTGGTTGTGCGCCAGTGTATATTTGGTAGATGTGAAGTCCACGTGGGTAAGGTGCTGATCTATATGGTTAACACGACTGTAGTCATCATAATTCCCTAGCAGAATTTAGTGCAGACATTTCATCTTCTTGTATGTGAAAAACAATAATGCCGAACGTAAAGGAAGCATCTGTCACTAAATCACCATGTTGTTTCTTATCATCAATGTCACACTGTTACGTGTGAATGTACATGTATCAGTGATGATTAATGAACACATTATATCATTTAATTTAATAATGTATTTGAAATTGCTTTCATGTCTAATTAATGTCGTGCACTGCGCCATACACTCTATTAAGTTGTCATAAATTTCTTCTTCACCTTCCAGAACTTGCTTCCGTAGCTGCTCGCGTGGACTTGTGACTTGATGTTAGACAGCAGGTTAATTTCCTGGAGCCACGAGCACTTCGTCACTGACAACATCGGATGATGTATGGGAGATCTAAACACACAATGATCAGCGGGCCATGAGATGACATATGAAGCTCCTTACATCATGTGATAGGCATCGCTTCAAACGTCACAAACGAGAGCACTGATTTATCTGTTTATTATTTATATTTTCCATGATGTAAATATTCTGAATGTACATAATTTAATCACTCGATGAAAGAATTGTTTCATTGTTTTTGTAATTCATACCCCACATTTGTAAATAGAGTTATAACAATGTGTCTTCATTTTTTCATTGTTTAAATAAACATCGTGATCGTGATAAGCTGTCTTCCTGTTTTGTTAACATATCTGAATAGTATCAGAGACTGAGTGAGTTGGTGAGTGAGTATGGTTTTACGCCGCTTTTAGCAAAATTCCAGCAATAACATGGCGGGGGACACCAGAAATGGGCTTCACACATTGTAGCCCATTTGGGGAATCGAACCCGGAATAGTAACACGTCTTTACTCCACCACACGACCACACATATACAAAGGGACATCACTCAACAACAGGCGTGAATGGTTTGTTTTAGGTCTGATTTACCTATCATACATGAGACTTCCCTGGCCCATTATTAAGACAATCTTTGCAAGCTATGAATGATGATGAGAATCAGACTTTGTTCATTTCAATATGTGCATGTATGTCGAACATCACTAGTATTAATGAGCAGAATAGGCGAACATGTGTCAAGCACGTGGAATATTGCCTAAGGTTGTTTTAAAATTTCCTCAACCACAATTTGACATTTCCATTGGGCAAGAAGTGTCTCTAAAGCAATCCGACAGACTGCGTTAGTGTACGCATAGGTAGACCATAAACCACGTGACAATCTAGGGACGGAAGCTCGCCTTATATTTCGTTTGGCTCAAAATCGGACAGATGAATTGCAATCTAACTCGAAAACTACTAAACATATAGTACTCGATGAAACACTGGTCATAATCACAACATCAGACCAACTCTGTGTTTTTTTTGCAGAATTTATGTCCTAAAAATAAAGAAGTTAAACAAACTATCATTAAAATTTTGACACACTTCACTATTTGTTACGGGGGAGTGGTGCAAAGAGAGAAACAGCCAGGTGTGCGAGAAAGGATGGAGACAGCACAACACAGGTACTAAAATTATTCAATTACCTTGTCGACACTTGTGCACGTGCTACACGTACACCTGGCTGTTTTCCCTTTGTACTCCTCCCTCGTAACAAATAGTGAACTTTTTGTCAAAATTTTAATGATAGTTTGTTAAACAACTTTTTTATTTTTAGGACATAAATTCTGCGATAAAATCTCGGAGTTGGTCTGATGTTTTGACTATGATCAGTGTTTTATTGAGTATTATATGTTTAGTAGTTTTCGAGTTAGATTGCAATTCATCGGTCCGATTTTGAGGCAAACGGTCTATAGTAGTTTCTGTGAGACGAGTACTGATGAGGTGAAGTGAAGTTGGGTTTAACGTCGTACTTGAGAATATTTCACTCATATGACGACGTGCATGCGTGTGTATGTGTATGTGCGGCTGCTTGTACTAGCCCAGACTGAAGCTGGTTTTATAGTGCTAGCCCACTGAGATACCATGCCGCAGTGAAGCATGAATACCCCACTCAGACACATTATACTGACTCCGAGCCGACCAGTCCTTGTTGTACCCATTAATGCCGAGCGCCAGGCAGGGACCAACAAGTACCATATTTTAACGTCTTTCGGTATGACGCGGTCGAGGATCGAACCCGCGACCTTCCGCTCTCCGGGTGGACGCTCTAACCACTACACCACGGAGGCGGTCTAGCTGTGATGAGGAGTTCGACAAGCGACTTTGTTGTGCAACGTATACAACAAAAGACTTTGTTACACTGAGGTTGATTTATGTTGATAGTTTTTACCACATACTTTGCATACAATAAGAAACAAAATGAACACCGCCCTTCTACAATTTACGTATCCTGAACCGCAGTGTAACGGAAATTCCATGTACATGTAATACCGCGCCAAAACATAAGGAACACCTGAAGGATACTATCTATAGGACACAGCGGATCCTTCAGCCTTGGATCTGTCACAAAACATGTAATCACGGTATTGTGCACATAAAGCCTCCTCAGAAACGTTTTACGTATTTTTTACGTAATAATTGAAGTACGAACATGATTGATGAAATATTACAAACATTGCAAAAAAATATCTGGGCCAAGTTATATTCATGTAAACGGGCATACTGGATAAAAATCATGAATTTGTGTACAGAAAAGGAACAGTTAAGGAATATCCAAACATGATTAATAATCGTCTTTGTACACATAGGCATGATAGCTTTGGGGGTGGTGACCATATCTGAATGTTAGATACGCGGGAACCCGTTTGACAATATATAATTGTGGATATAGTGACCTGAGAGCCCCCAGCCATCAGATCGGGGCAGTAGATCACGGTGCGATCCATACATGGACGTGGTCACATAATCTCCGCCCACTCATGTTTATTTATGATTACTATGCACTTAAGACCATTGTAGGTTTAAGGGCACCACAAACGTCGTTTTCCTAAAGTGTGTATAGAAAGTAATAGTAATAGTCCGCTTATACGTACATTACTATCGCCGGTCATAGGACACTATACCGATACTTTTTCAACTCCATGGGAATCATACAGCCATGCTGCCTGTTAGGCGCAATGAACTAAGAACACACATTGCCAGCACTTCCTCACGGGTACCCATTTTACAGCTGGGTGAACTGAGACAATGTGGATCTAAGTACATGTATCTTGTTAAAGGATACTACGCAAATGTGGCCGCCCCGGGACCGAACCTAGGTGCCTCCACCGGGGATCGAACCCGGGCCGTCAGCGTGATAGGCAGACACCTTACAACTGCACTATTGCGCTCCACTGATACGTTCAACTACACTCTTCAGGTATGAATGAATTATTTTAGAGAAAAAGGTAATGACTATAGCTTTACTTAGTCAAAGTCTTTCTGCGTGAGACTTTCCTCCATCCTACATGTTTACCAAGTACAAGATCAAATGAGTCCAGTTATAATACCAGTCTGGGGTTACTAGTTGTTCTCTGGCCTGTGAGAGATCAGACAGGGAATGTCACGCTACTGTCCTAACCCGATCTCATTCCCGTCATGTTCATCGGAATGAATTTATCAGATCAGAGTATACATAATGTTCGTTGTGCTTTATCAATAGAGGTGACATTACAAGTACAACCAGAAATTATTGAGAATTTAAAGATTGTAATTTTATTTTTTTTCACTCAATACTCACGTATTAAATGTGAATATTAGCAGAACATAACTCCAGATTCAAAGACAGGTGAACAGTTAGTATTTTGTCAAGTCACCATGGGCAGCAATGCAGGCTTCAATGCGGCGGGGCATGCTACTGATCAAAGAAGTTAGAAAGTCGTGGTTTATGCTGTCCCAATATCGGACCACCTCTTCTTTCATTTCAGCAATATTTGTCAGATGTTTCTTATTGACACTTTCATTTGGATATAGGTCAGGGCTATAGCTTGGCCAATCTAATAATGTCATATTTTGGGTCCGAAACCAGGCCTGTGAATGCTTTGAACGATGTTTTGGGTCGTTGTCCTGCTGGAAAATCCAAAAGTTTCCATAGAACACGTGAGCAGATGGAAGTAAATGTCCCTCGAGAATATCTGTGTACCGCTCACTGTTCATATTCCCTTCAAATACACAGAGGGGCGTTGCCCCTAACACAGTTATGCCACCCCACACGTTAAATTTCGGACTGTACTTTGGGCGCTGATACAAAGGTTTTTCAGTTCGTTTGGTCCAGAATTCAGTGTATTAGGTAACAGCCACACAGAACTTTCATCTGAGAAAATCACATTGTCCCAGTTACAATTTCTATGCTGTAAGCACCAGTTCAACCTTCGCTCATTTTGTTCAGGTTTCATGATCGGTGATGGAATTCCTCGACTTTTCTGCCAACCCATTGCATGCAGCTCACTTCTAATTGTCTCCTTACAGACAGCCACAGTTCCTCTATCAATCATATCCTGCCTTAAGTTTTCTAAACTCCTTCGTTTGTTTTTAGAAACAAGAATACCAAGCCGCCTCCTGTCACCGACAGTCAATTTTCTGGGCCTACCTGCGCCTCCCTTGCAATATTTTTCAAAACACGATAAACAGTGGACAAAGGGATGCCTGTTCTACTTGAAATCACTTCAGCTGATCTGATGTCCTTGTTACAATACTCTAAAATCAACTTCCTCTACTCTAAATCATCCATACTGAGGATCACTGACAATGTCGTCTGCTAGCAAGTAAACAAAGGGGGATAACTCTTCACAAACTAATGAAAAAGGATTAACGGAGTTGTGTCTCTTGGATGAAACCAAGCACTTGATAGCTGGTCAAGGTTGTTTATACTAGAAATCCAATTAAACATATTCCTAAAATTCTCAATAATTTCTGGTCATACTATATAATCGAAATTACATGCAAGTAAATGTGTTTTGTTCACGCTCCACATGTAGTTATTGTGTCTGTTAAACAAGATACATATAGAGAATCTCACCCGGGTGTCTTTTGATATCAAATACATCACCACGAGTTGACAAAGTAACAAATCAACGAGTGTTGATATATTTGATATCAGAAGACACGAGGGTGAGATTATATTTATCATCAATAAATCAATCTTCATTAGTTATCAATTAAAAATTTACATCTCTGAACACGGTACTGTCATTAGACTTGCAGTGCAGCGATGCCATAGCATTGTGACGTCATCAAGTTTATGACGTCTGATCTCACAAAAGCAATATCTCCTGTGGAACACAGTTTTTGGATGATAAATGAGGTTTCCAAAGGTACAAACTCATAAACAATAAGGGAACACATGACAATAAACGTGTTCCTCTATTTACAGAACATCACTCACAGTGCAATACATTCCTTGTGAAAAACCTGGAAAAGAATAAAGGAACACTTGTACTTTCATGTGTTCCCTTATTCGTTTCCATGAGTATATCTTAAAGCAACAAGCCATTGTATTTTGTGTTGACATTGGAAGCTAACCGGCTTTCAGACCATCCTTTCCAATGTAGACAGTTAATAAAAACACAGGAATGTCTGAAGCTTTTTTTCTGATTACATATTTTTATTCAGTTTTCTTACGTTAGATAATCGTTACAAAAAGCATTTGTAATGGAGGGTATTTTATCTGGAATAACACGTATGTTAATGCCCCAAAGCAAGTCTATTAAACAGCTTTTTAAAATAATCACCCAAAAAATCATGATATATGTTCAAATAACAGTTGGAATTGCCCTTTGTGATAAACAGCATTGAGTCATTGTGCCGCTGATTCTTGTGCGAAAACAGGCTTTAGTTAATACTCGAGCAGACCATTGTAAAATACCTTGGAAAACTATTGTTCTTAAATGTTGGAATAAACTGGTTCCCTGTCCGGAAATACTCAGTATGTACCACCGCACCGTCACGTTTTTAAAACCCCTGAACAACGCACTGATTACAACACAACGACAGACATATGATATTGTAGCCTAAACCTTTTCTAACATTGTACATTGTGTACTTACTGCCATCCTACTTATGCTAAATGACCGTATATCCAGAAATAAATAACGCTGTCAACTACCATGAGGAGTTTCATGTTTCAACACACCCGTGAAGATCCGGGTTACAATTGATCTTCAGTAACTCATGCTTCTCGTAAGAGGCGACTAACGGGATCGGGTGGTCAGGCTCGCTGACTTGGCTAACGTCATCGCATCCCAATATTGCGTAGATCGATGCTCATACTGTTGATCACTGGATTGTCTGGTCCAGACTCGATTATTTACAGACTGCCGCCATATAGATGGAATATTGCGGAGTCAAACTAACCTCACTCACTCATGTTTCAACATAAACTGTTTTCACCTGCATGGTGTGAGTCGGTTTGAAATTGATCACGACCAGATTAGCAAATACATGCATTTTGTTCTTCATACTTTCAGGTTGATGAAAGATGGCGTTAACAGTCCTCAAAGTGGCCCTAGAGCTTCATGTTTCTTCTTATTACAACAATTGACAGAAATAGCCCTGTGGCTCACCTGCATAGCTGAAAGTTGGGTGCGCCAAACATTAAATTAGAGGGAAACTAAACGTTCTGTCCAACTCGAAATTCGAACAAACAAGAAATTGCTGAACATAGAATGTGTGTGAATACCCAATGCCATTTATAATGTGGTCAAATGTGACAAACGGTATGTTTGGGATTACACTTTCTCAGTAAAGTACCGATTCTGTACCCCTCTTGAATCCCAGATGGGATTCAAGCTAACAAAGGTTCTAGAATCTGTATTTTACTGAGAAACTAACTCAAAACATACCATGTAACCTCGTTATATACTCCCCATCAAAAGCAAAATATGCCATACTGTTTAAAGGTACTGTTTACACATGAACTGATGCATTGTAAAACAAATTCGTAACGTTGATAAGATTATTGTCATGTGTTCAATAAATGATGGAACTCAGTGAAAATTGGTTAATTCTTAACAAAACTTTACTACACCAAAACACAGTAGTTCACATGCATGATATTCACACATGCTTTTCAGCAATTTGATGCATGATCCTCGTGCAATTCATCTGCATAAGGTTTGCAGTTAGTGGAGAATTTCATCTTCGATATAACCACATATCTATACATAACATATAGTGAATGCTTTAAGTGAGTCTAAACTTTTGGTAGTATAGAATGCCTGCGTAATCATACCTGCCTGCGTAATCAGGAGCCTGATAACATCGCTCAACGTCCTCAGCGTGTACCACTACTGACTGACGAACTGTATCACCTATGCAGGGCAATGGTGTTTGGATGTGGGAGTTGGGTTGGACGTGCTTTAGCAATACCGTTGCTGAATCATGGATGGAATCACTATCTGTTGGCTTCGCAGACTGTCGTTACTGTGTTTAGGGTCACATCTCGAGGCCATTTGACCATCCAACTCATTGAAATGAGATGTGTCACTCTAATGGGTGAGCGAACTTAGTTTTACGCCGCACTCTGCATTATTCCAGCTATATGGCGGCGGTCTGTAAATAATCGAGTCTGGTCCCGACAATCCAGCGATCACCAGAATGAGCATCCATCTTCGGAATTGGGATACGTCCCGATAGTCGCCTCTTACGACAAGCATGAGTTACTGAAGATCAATTCTAACCCGGATCTTCACTACGATGGGTTATCTCACTGTCAGTTGAACTTTCTCATCCTGACAGCCTGGATACTTCTGAAGCAGCTTAACTTTTACCGGTCTCCTCATTTGATTCGAACCTCGGACATTCTGATTCTATGTCAGATGCTTTAACCACACGCCAAAGCCGTTAGACCTACACACTTGATATGTTGACTGTATACAGGATGAGTCGCATAAACCACCCAGAACACTAGCAAATTTATGTGGATTGCATGCCAGTTAAACGCTCTTCCATGGCGTTTATAATTTAACTTGGCTGTATTCAATGTCTATCTCCCATATTAAAATGTTCAACGGACTCTAAACAGTTTGTAGTGTTGGTAGGCCCTGCAAGCTCAGATCTTGTAGCCAACAGATGGTGTCTAAATAATGATGTAATGTGCAAACATATCAAAGTAAAAAAACAATTCTGAATTGGATCAGGGTCTTCAACTACACAAGAGAACTGTATTTTACCACTGGACTACTCTTCTGTATGAACAGTTTTTCTATCGTTGGAAACAGGGTATCCAAATACAGAATTTGCTGTCCTCTGGCAAATTTGAGAGAGACGTATTTTAAGCAGTTGGGTGTAACTGCTCTTTGAACAGTATTACAGTCATAATCACCTGGCATCAGTTCAAATGGGAAGAAACCACCCGTGTGATGCTGGTCTCAGGCATCTGCCACTGTGGTAAAACCCCCGTGTGATGCTGGTGTCAGGCATCTGTCACTGTGGTAAAACCCAGAGACAGGGCTATAACCAAGGACTACCCTGAACATGTTGCAACACTACACAGTGACATGAGGCACCTTAGATCAGTTACTGTTGTCCCAGTTTGATTTGTGGGATAATGATTAACATAGATATACAGTGGAAACCTGATAAGTAAAATTTCAAGGGACTCGCCAAAATTGTTTACTTATCAGGTATTTTACTTATCCAAACCTGCAAACGACAACCATATGAATGTATATGTATACAGCAGAATAACAGACAACATTTGTGAGTACAGTTGTCAGTGTTTTGTCAACTGCACGATGCTAGCAAGCTGTAAGTAGGATGTTTGTTTAGCTGGAGACTGACACGTGCCCCTCATGTCAGATTATGTGGTGACGCTAATTTAGTTATCCGGTCTCTTTTGTTAAGTAATTTACTACCAGGGACCAAGAGAAGAAGTTAAGCAGTATTGTTTACTTATCCGAGTTTAGTTAACAGGACTCTAATAGTGATAATTAATGAAGAAATTTGCCGGGACCAAAGAATAGTGTTTACTTATCCGGTCTGTTTAGTTAAGCGGTCATTACTTAGGTTTCCACTGTATAAACTCCCTTTCAAAGGGGGTGGTGCAGCATATATTTAGACTATTAAGACAAAATTACAAAGCAAGAAAAAAATGTATTTTGTATTTTTTTTTATTTCCCCTTTTTACAGACTCAACTGCTTAGATGATGCCAATCTGTAAAGAAAAGAAGGTGTAATGAGCATATGCAAAAACAACGAATAAGGTACTAAATATGAAAATCTACACGTTTTAAGTTTTTAAGCCATGGAGAATGTCTTGCAAAAATAATGTGGATTGTGAAAGGCATATGAAGAAATCAGCCTGCCTAGGTACTGAGGTTTTGACACCAGTAAAACATTTCAAGTTTCAGATCCAGTGTCCACTTTGAAGTTTAAGTATATTAAGTCAGCAATATTACAGTGGATCAGCTCTACGTGGCAGGTAGGAACCACTGAAGGGATGCCGGTCCCAGACAGTAACACTTTGGTTTGATCAAGGGCACCTTAGCTGAGAAGGCCATTCATGCAAACTTGGTTTAAGAATAGATGCGTCAATCATCACAAAAGAAAACAGAATTAATTGATAGGGAAAGAACATGTTCTAATTTTAAGTTGGCAACCAGTGTTTGACCCAAGGTATGAAATGTTCATGTTTATAGTGCAAGCCATATCTCTAGCCTCATCCATACCATTCCTGCTTCAGATGGTCAGTAATAAAGTTTCTTGTACAATGAGTACAACATTTTTCACAAGCACGAGGGAAGTGAGTGAGTGAGTATGGTTTTATGCCATATTATGGTTAAGCAACATTCCAGCAACATCACGGCAGGCAGCACCAGACATGGGCTTCACACATTGTAACCATGTGGGGAATCGGACCCAGGTCTTCAGCGTGACGAGCGGACACTTTAACCACTAGGCTACCCTACTGCCCCCACTAGGAAAACCAAGAAGTTCTCAGCCGAATGGGTTTTCAGCTTACATCGCCACACAAACACGTCTCCCACCTCTGGCTGTGTAAAACATGCCATAACCATGTGTTTACATCCAACGTCACTACATTTGTTACAAACTAGCCATCACCTGTACCATCTCAATGTCACAAACTACTGAATGTCGCTCAAGAACTTATCAAATGATCAACTTGCCTTATTTGCAACATCCAGAGCATCGTAATCTGATGCTAGCCGCACATAAGCTTTCTTCTCCCCATCAGGTCTGAAAATATAACACAAAACTATCACATCTGTTTCACAAACAGGTGACATCAAACCTACATGATTTTATACAACACTGATGTCAGCAAATTTGTGCTGGTGGTAAGAAATATATTGTCCTTGAATTGAAGGCTCAACCTTTCCAAAGATCCTTTCAATACTTTCTACACATAGGCAGTAACAATAAGCCCAACCAAATATAAGTGCTATCTATGCCAATATGTACAGAATATGACACATATACCCTTGAGTTTCAGGCCAACTGGTGTGCCAATATGGTGAGGTGAGGTGAAATTGATTTAACGTGCTTGAGAATATTTCGCTCATATGACTACGTGCATGCGTGTGTATGTGTATGTGCGTCTGCTTGTACTAGCTAAGACTTAAGCTGGTTTTATAGTGCTAGCCCACTAAGATACCATCCCACAGTGAAGCATGAATACCCCACTCAGACACATTATACTGGCTCTGAGCCGACCAGTCCTTCGTGTACCCATTAATGCCGAACGCCAGACAGGGATCAACAAGTACCATATTTCAACTTCTTTTGGTATGATGTGGTCGGTGATCGAACCCGCGACCTTCCGCTCTAACCACTACACCACGGAGGCGGTCTGTGCCAATATGGCCAAACAACTTCAACATAATGCAAAAAGACGTTTCAGTTACTTTACCACTAATAACAGACTAAAAGCGAACAGACTATGACAAAATCACACAGAGAACAAACATAAATCCTTTACTTCTTCTATGCACGGTGAATTCTGACTTCATTTGTAGTAGCGAGTGAATAATAGTTAAAGCTGTGTAAGCAGATTACCAGTCATGTCACATCTGGCTTTCAGTGAATAAAAGAATGAGCGGCATCTACCCTATCAAGGTGTGTGTGTGTCCTAATCAGTGTTCGAAATTAACTTCGGTCCTTAAGCCAAAAGCCGTCTGAAAACCACTCGGACCCACAACTTTTGTTTTCTGCAGGTCCTTATGGCCGACAGTTTTTTCATCCCCAATAACTAGAGCATTATTTCCATATTAAAATATAGGGCCTACACATTCAGATCAGGACCCTGACATTCAGATCAGGACCCAACTTCTATGGGTCTGGGTCCTCAGGGCCTGCAGCTTTTCGGGGTTAAGGGCAAACACTGGTCCTGATCAGTATTTTAGTCCTAATGAATGACAAGCATGGGTTTCTGGGGATCTATTCCGACCCTGAATTCCTTTACTTCTCACTCTGCAGCACACAGCACCAAAACGTACCTGACCAAAGTGTTTACTTTAGCGACTTCAATATCATACAGCTTCTTGACGGAGCTCTTGATTAGGGGTTTGTTGGCTCGCTTGTCCACAATAAACACCAAAGTGTTGTTGTCTTCAATCTTCTTCATGGCAGACTCAGTGGTCAGGGGGAACTTGACAATCTTGTATCTGTCCAACCTGAAACACAATCATCACAAGGAAATAAGTGAAAACATTTTGTTTAAACCTGTGTCCCAGCATACATACACCCATTAAAATCCTTGGGAACAACTGGGCTGAATACAACATTTACAAGCTTACAAATATGATTCACATGAAGACATCGATCAAGCAGACACTACATAATAGTTGTGATGTGCACACAAACTCTCCCAGTAAATGGTTGTGATGTGCACACAAACTCTCCCAGTAAATGGTTGTGATGTGCACACAAACTCTCCCAGTAAATGGTTGTGATGTGCACACAAACTCTCCCAGTAAATGGTTGTGATGTGCACACAAACTCTCCCAGTAAATGGTTGTGATGTGCACACAAACTCTCCCAGTAAATGGTTGTGATGTGCACAAACTCTCCCAGTAAATGGTTGTGATGTGCTCTCCCAGTAAATGGTTGTGATGTGCACACAAACTCTCCCAGTAAATGGTTGTGATGTGCACACAAACTCTCCCAGTAAATGGTTGTGATGTGCACACAAACTCTCCCAGTAAATGGTTGTGAAGCTGCAATCAAACAGTGTAACCAACATTATAACACTCAAACATGATGAATGAACAATGACACTGAATCCAGAATAGTTGAGAAATGTTAATATCTTAACAGTGTATGAAATAAGGCCCGTCCGACCCGCCCGCGATGGTCTAGATTTCTGACGGATGGTTTAAAGTTACAGTCAGCCAGCCCAATGGTCTGGTATTTTTTTAGATGTTACATACATCTGAGTAAATTCACCATATTTGGTCTGGTTTAATCAATTTTGGGCTGGTAACATTTTGAAATTACCAGCCCTGATGTCTTGCTGGATTTTTTACTTATTTCATACACTAATCTTTATCAGTATATGAACAAAAGAAATGTCTATTATGTGAATTACCTGTCCCTTCGTGCAACACTTTTACGGGGATATCTGGGAGCTCTGGGCAACTTTATGGTCTTAGGCCTCCTGAATTTGACGGAAGTCCTTGTTTTCCTGTTCCTTTTATCATGGACACCACGTAGGACGGCTTTCTTTGCCTTCAGGGCCTTGTCCTTGGCACTTTTAGGTGGTGCTGCTGCTGCCTTTTTGGCAGGTTCAGCTTTGGGTTTGTCAGCCTCTGAAGTAATAATCCAACATAATAAATTTCTAGAATTAGTTTTTCTTTTCTTTAACATTGACTTTATAACAAACATTTGTCACAGTATGCCTGAAATATTGCCAGTGTGACATTAAATATTAACTCACTCACTTATTACAAATATACTGCTGATTAACATGTGATGGAATCTTGTCAGTTTTGCCATTATTTCTATAAACTTTCTCTGAAAAGGAACAAGCAAAATGTAATAGTGCCAGCAGTGCTCAAAATTAACTGGGACCACTTCTATTATGCTGGTATACTATTTTCACAATGTGTTTGAGGCACCCTCTAAATCATTAACTGTTAAAAATGGAATTACAGCAAAGACCCATTGACTTTTATATGATTGTATCCTCTGGCAACTCTTCCATGATGTTCATAAGCAAATTTCATTTCAATACTGAAACTTCACTGCTTAGTCCATATCAAGGAGAAAATGAACTTAATAAACAGTTGGACACAAGGTGGCTAGGACACTCAAATATTTTTTATAAAAAAACATGGTCAGTTACAAGCTTCTGTACTGAATCGTTACCTATCAGACAAGAGTCAGATTTCTTGGTCATGTTTTTGAAAGCTAGTCTTGTTATATATTTTGATTCATAAATAATCAATTGTAACTTATCTCTGGAGCATATCTGGCATCAGAGTACTTAAACAGTAACTCTATCATACATACTCCTGCTGGTACAAAATAGGTTTTGGACATTACACATGATACAAAGATACCAGTGTTTAATCACGCTCTTAACAGGGGTGTTGCTTCATACAGATATTGTAAATTCTTCAATGAAGGCTTGTGTTTAGGATAAACTTATATTTTGTACATTGGTACAATTGTACATGCGATAAGCAAGAAACAATGGATGTTCTGAAAACTCATAATAAACAGATTAAAAAATGCAAAAGCAATATATGCCGACCATAGACAACTGACCAGTAGCAATGACACTTCAAGAAAGCATTGATATCCAAAGAAAGAAGCCAGCAATTAACCAAGACCAAGGCATTTACCTTCCCAGTGTGTACTCATTTGTGCTGTTATCATTGGCCACCCCTTACAGTGTTATACAATTAATCTCAATGACTTCTTTACATTGTTATACATGTTCCCAAACTAATTGGCTTTGTGACTGTATAAGTGAGTGAGTTTAGTTTTACGCCACACTCAGCAATATTCCAGCTATATGGCAGCAGTCTGTAAATAATCGAGTCTGGACCAGACAATCCAGGGATTAACAGCATGAACATCAATCTACACAGTTGGGATACGATGACATTTGTCAACCCAGTAAGCGAGCCTGACCACCAGATTCCGTTAGTCACCTCTTACAAGCATGGGTTGCTGAAGATCAATTCAACCCGGACCTTCATGGGTCCGATTATATAAATATTTTTGTACAATAACCACCTTGCACTGGGTTAACATATACATGTATATATATTATTTGTGTGCACTGACATAGCCTTCACCCGATGAAGAATTAGCTCTGATGTGAAAAAGAATAAACAAGGGGTTGCTATCACGTGTTCATTCAACTTGTAAATGCCTTTGAATAACTTTATTTACATAAGCTTGAAGTGCTAACGAGTGAAACATTCTACCAGGAAGACTTAATACGAAATTAATGTTACCTGTATGTACACTCATACAGGCCTGGCAGTCTGTGGACTAGTTGCTACAGAAAATAATGCATGCTCCGTCATCGTAAGTGTTCAGATTTACACAACTTAAAAGTAGTTTGAGTCGCCTATATTGTGTGTAACTGATGTCAATGACATTGCAGTTCATATTTCCATACATGAACAACATTCATCAAAGCGTGTGGTCGGACCTTTCCAAAACCAACAACATGTGCCTTCATCCCCTTCAACTTGTTGTGGGCATGGTATTACCCTGATCCTACATTCCTATGTTCATATTTAATTATTCTAAACAAGTACGACAATTACGAGGGGAGTCGGTACAATTATATCCTGTTAATAATGTTTATTTTATCAGATACATGTCAGGTTTTGTACGCACTTGCCGCTGGCTTCTTCTTAGCAGCCATGTTGGTGTGAAAGAGACCGAGTAGGGGCTCCACGTGCTAGATCACGGTGGACGGGCACTGGGCTTCCGCTTCCTGATCTGTTGCGCATGAATATATTCCGCGCTTCCGTTTCCGGTAAATTCCAAACACATGAACACGAGCACTGTGCAAGTGGAGATACCCTGCCAAGTATGTTTTTAATTAAGTTCTGTATCGAAAAAGATCCTCTGCTCAGATATGCTAACTGAACTGGTGGGTAGAAGTAGTCTCTTGCAGTGCAAATTGACGTTTTCATTGAAAACAATGATTGTGTTTTGGCATAACACGATGTACGAGATAACACGCTAACAACGGTGTAAACTTTTGGTATGAGAATATATTGAGATTTGGTAAAAATGTAACAACACTGATAAAAGAGTACGTTTATTCCATACGACAACATTTGGTATTGTTTTAGTGTTTTATTATTACCTCGAAGTTTCTTAACTCTGTGGAGGGAATGCCTAATAACCCTAACCCAATATTCATCTTTAACTTGACATTTGCATTATAGTCTTCCACTGTTGGGAGATAAATTAACCACTGACCCCTACTGTCCAACCCATAACCCTACCACTATTTGTTGAAAATGATGATGTTTTCTTGGCTTCTGTGCTGATGACGCCCTTAACAACAGCATCTTTCTTAAATTTATATTTGCTCATTTACGATTTGTTAGCAGCTCACCCATGTGCCAGTTGTGGTGTAGCCAGTCATACTTGTGCCTCCTTGTTTCTTACTCTGGTCCACATTACCCAAATGGCCATATTTGAAAAAAACATCCTTTATGCATATTTGTAGGTACAATCTCTGAAACTGTTTTCTGATCACATTGTGTCGGCACATTAATCACCATCATGTACTTGTAGATTAGTAGTAGACAGTGGTTAGAGCGTCCACCCGGAGAACGGAAGGCGCATGTTCAATCCCTGGCCACGTCCTACCAAACGACGAAAAATATGGTACTTGTTGGTCTCTGCCTGGCGCTCAGCATTAATGAGTACAACAAGGTCTGGTCAGCTTAGAGTGTCAGTAGGGTATGCATGCTTAACTGTGTCATGGTATCTCAATGAGCTAGCACTATAAAACCAGCTTACATGTGGGCTAGTACAAGCAGCCACACATACAATCGCATGCACGTCGCCATATAATGAGCGAAATACTGTCAAGTGTGACATTAAACCCCATTTCATCTCACCTCACCTAGTAGTAGACAAATCTGACAAATAGTACTGGGATCTCTTCAAAGTGTTTGTGTGAGGGTGCTACAATTATTTATCACTTTTAGTATGTATGAGTGTCTAAAAATGATTCAACACGGCAACACGGCAGATTAATATTTTGCTAACTGTTGCGCTGTTGTAGATAAATGATATCAATGAAACATCTCAGTCTCATTGCCAATCTTCTTATGAAACTTCCAGTACAAAAGCCTTACAGGCATACCTCTATATCTGCCTGTATGTGGCAGCATATACATTCAACTAGGGTTGGTTGTGAATATAGATCACATAGATCAATAATTGTTAACTAAATAGCAGCTATTGGTAAATATAGGAGCAGTAACTTTGACTACTTTGAGTAAAACATACTCCAAACTAAATATTTCACATCAGTGGTGAGTGGTCAGATATTTTTACATAGGTTGTAAATAAAAACAAGTTTTCTGAACATATTTTGGAAGTGGCCTGTGAATAAAGACATAACTTTGTGTATTGTGTGTGTGATTTAAAACTTTGTTTCATTGCAATAGTTCATGCAAGATAGTTTGGAGGACAAAATTTTCATAACAATAACTGCTAATAATTCTTCATATCAACAGTATTTCTGATAATCAATCCTTTTAGCCAGATCTAGAAGACCTGGTTGTGTTGAGCTAACAATCCAGTCACAGAAAACTTGTCCTGATTTTAGGTCTGTTCAATCCCAGAGGTGTTCAGCTGAAAGTGTTGAATTACCAGTTGTCTCGAACTCGCTTTATAGTTCAAAAAATCAGATTTACCGGTACTGTAACACCCCCTACCTCCACCCCCCACCCCCGATGGCCAGGTTTACAAAACACAGTTTTTGTACAAGTTAGTATTGTATAATCTTTATAAAATATTATATGATATACCGTATATTACCGAAGATATGCCAAATTTTTAGGACCAAAAGTAGCAGTCTGTAGGGGGTCGACTTATCTATGGGTTACTCTTTTGTCAAACTTTTTTCAGGGGTAAGAAAATGACATTGTATCGCTTCGCATGAACAAACAAAAAAAGAAGATGACTTTCTCAGTAAGGACGTCAAATTTGCAATTAAACGTCACTAGACAAGATTATTTATCTGTTCAGTTCTAATTTGTTTTTGCTGTCTTATATGCAGGGATTAAGATTACCGTGTGTAATTGTCTCGTATACAGCGCCGGTATGTTCATATTATATAGATGTTGTTATCCCCCGCAACGCGTTTTGCGGGGGGTATTAATATGGACTCCGTCCTTCCGTGCATATTTGTCTTTTCCGAAGCAGAACTCTAAAACCGTTCTATATTTCTTCACCAAACTTGGCACATAGATAGATCTGGTGGTGTACTGGTGCCTTTTGGTAGTTTTGGAATTCTGAATAAAATATTTTTGGCATTTCCATGGCAACAAGTTTGACTTAGCCTGAAATTGGTGGTTGTGCTCTTTTCCGGAGCTGAACTCTAAAACCGTTCACTATTTCTTCACCAAACTTGGCACATAGATTGGTCTTGTGGTGCACTGGTGCCTTTTGGTAGTTTTGGATTTCTGAATAAAATATTTTTGGCATTTCCATGGCAACAAGTTTGACATAGACTGAAATTGGTGACAGTGCTCCTTTCTGGAGCAGAACTTTAAAAACCTTTCAATACTCTCCTTCCACTTTTCTATATACACACCTAAATATTTGACATAATCATAACTCGTAGACATAATCATGAAGAGTATTTTGCCATTGCGGGGATATTGATGACTTTGTCTTCTTGTTTTTTCTACATGGGTGAGCTAAAAGTTGTCTAATAGCAGTTGTAACTCAGGTGCATCAGATGAGTTGAACACGAGACATATTGAACCATTTGTCAGGTCCCCAGGAGAGTGAAGTTTGATTATCATGATTCTATTTTTGTCAGATGTGCTCTCTGTGTCTAGTTATGCCTGTCTGTCAGCGCATTAACATAGGCATAAACATGATAAAGGAATGCACCTCATTAGGTTTTTTCTATATAGCAGTAATACTGCAAACTGTGTGTAGTTATTTTAATGAAATCATTCTGTAATGACATGATGATGATGATGATGATGATGAAATATCAATATGGTAAATTCCTGTACAGTGGTTTAGTTCCTCCATGCTACACTATACTAGTAGTATTACTAGACAACAACAACTAGCTCTTTGCTCTTTTCATTTCTAATCTTTGTTAAAAGTTCCTATTTTCATCATGTTCATAGGACTGGAAATTGACTTTCTCAAGAGCAACATCATGTAACAGCTAGCCCAGAGAAATTCAAAACTCAGTGTTGTAGCAACATCATGTATTGCTAGCCCAGAGAAATTCAAAACTCAGTGTGTAGCAACATCATGTATTGCTAGCCCAGAGAAATTCAAAACTCAGTGTTGTAGCAACATCATGTATTGCTAGCCCAGAGAAATTCAAAACTCAGTGTTGTAGCAACATCATGTATTGCTAGCCCAGAGAAATTCAAAACATCATCAGTGTGTTGTAGCAACATCATGTATTGCTAGCCCAGAGAAATTCAAAACTCAGTGTTGTAGCAACATCATGTATTGCTAGCCCAGAGAAATTCAAAACTCAGTGTTGTAGCAACATCATGTATTGCTAGCCCAGAGAAATTCAAAACTCAGTGTTGTAGCAACATCATGTATTGCTAGCCCAGAGAAATTCAAAACTCAGTGTTGTAGCAACATCATGTATTGCTAGCCCAGAGTGTTGTAGCAACATCATGTATTGCAGCCCAAGACTCAGTGTTGTAGCAACATCATGTATTGCTAGCCCAGAGAAATTCAAAACTCAGTGTTGTAGCAACATCATGTATTGCTAGCCCAGAGAAATTCAAAACTCAGTGTTGTAGCAACATCATGTATTGCTAGCCCAGAGAAATTCAAATCAAAATCTCAGTGTTGTAGCAACATCATGTATTGCTAGCCCAGAGAAATTCAAAACTCAGTGTTGTAGCAACATCATGTATTGCTAGCCCAGAGAAATTCAAAACTCAGTGTTGTAGCAACATCATGTATTGCTAGCCCAGAGAAATTCAAAACTCAGTGTTGTAGCAACATCATGTATTGCTAGCCATCAGAGAAATTCAAAACTCAGTGTTGTAGCAACATCATGTATTGCTAGCCCAGAGAAATTCAAAACTCAGTGTTGTAGCAACATCATGTATTGCTAGCCCAGAGAAATTCAAATCATCAGTGTTGTAGCAACATCATGTATTGCTAGCCCAGAGAAATTCAAAACTCAGTGTTGTAGCAACATCATGTATTGCTAGCCCAGAGAAATTCAAAACTCAGTGTTGTAGCAACATCATGTATTGCTAGCCCAGAGAAATTCAAAACTCAGTGTTGTAGCAACATCATGTATTGCTAGCCCAGAGAAATTCAAAACTCAGTGTTGTAGCAACATCATGTATTGCTAGCCCAGAGAAATTCAAAACTCAGTGTTGTAGCAACATCATGTATTGCTAGCCCAGAGAAATTCAAAACTCAGTGTTGTAGCAACATCATGTATTGCTAGCCCAGAGAAATTCAAAACTCAGTGTTGTAGCAACATCATGTATTGCTAGCCCAGAGAAATTCAAAACTCAGTGTTGTAGCAACATCATGTATTGCTAGCCCAGAGAAATTCAAAACTCAGTGTTGTAGCAACATCATGTATTGCTAGCCCAGAGAAATTCAAAACTCAGTGTTGTAGCAACATCATGTATTGCTAGCCCAGAGAAATTCAAAACTCAGTGTTGTAGCAACATCATGTATTGCTAGCCCAGAGAAATTCAAAACTCAGTGTTGTAGCAACATCATGTATTGCTAGCCCAGAGAAATTCAAAACTCAGTGTTGTAGCAACATCATGTATTGCTAGCCCAGAGAAATTCAAAACTCAGTGTTGTAGCAACATCATGTATTGCTAGCCCAGAGAAATTCAAATCATCAGTGTTGTAGCAACATCATGTATTGCTAGCCCAGAGAAATTCAAAACTCAGTGTTGTAGCAACATCATGTATTGCTAGCCCAGAGAAATTCAAAACTCAGTGTTGTAGCAACATCATGTATTGCTAGCCCAGAGAAATTCAAAACTCAGTGTTGTAGCAACATCATGTATTGCTAGCCCAGAGAAATTCAAAACTCAGTGTTGTAGCAACATCATGTATTGCTAGCCCAGAGAAATTCAAATCATCAGTGTTGTAGCAACATCATGTATTGCTAGCCCAGAGAAATTCAAAACTCAGTGTTGTAGCAACATCATGTATTGCTAGCCCAGAGAAATTCAAAACTCAGTGTTGTAGCAACATCATGTATTGCTAGCCCAGAGAAATTCAAAACTCAGTGTTGTAGCAACATCATGTATTGCTAGCCCAGAGAAATTCAAAACTCAGTGTTGTAGCAACATCATGTATTGCTAGCCCAGAGAAATTCAAAACTCAGTGTTGTAGCAACATCATGTATTGCTAGCCCAGAGAAATTCAAAACTCAGTCAGTGTTGTAGCAACATCATGTATTGCTAGCCCAGAGAAATTCAAAACTCAGTGTTGTAGCAACATCATGTATTGCTAGCCCAGAGAAATTCAAAACTCAGTGTTGTAGCAACATCATGTATTGCTAGCCCAGAGAAATTCAAAACTCAGTGTTGTAGCAACATCATGTATTGCTAGCCCAGAGAAATTCAAAACTCATCAGTGTTGTAGCAACATCATGTATTGCTAGCCCAGAGAAATTCAAAACTCAGTGTTGTAGCAACATCATGTATTGCTAGCCCAGAGAAATTCAAAACTCAGTGTTGTAGCAACATCATGTATTGCTAGCCCAGAGAAATTCAAAACTCAGTGTTGTAGCAACATCATGTATTGCTAGCCCAGAGAAATTCAAAACTCAGTGTTGTAGCAACATCATGTATTGCTAGCCCAGAGAAATTCAAAACTCAGTGTTGTAGCAACATCATGTATTGCTAGCCCAGAGAAATTCAAAACTCAGTGTTGTAGCAACATCATGTATTGCTAGCCCAGAGAAATTCAAAACTCAGTGTTGTAGCAACATCATGTATTGCTAGCCCAGAGAAATTCAAAACTCAGTGTTGTAGCAACATCATGTATTGCTAGCCCAGAGAAATTCAAAACTCAGTGTTGTAGCAACATCATGTATTGCTAGCCCAGAGAAATTCAAATCATCAGTGTTGTAGCAACATCATGTATTGCTAGCCCAGAGAAATTCAAAACTCAGTGTTGTAGCAACATCATGTATTGCTAGCCCAGAGAAATTCAAAAGAGAAATTCAAAACTCAGTGTTGTAGCAACATCATGTATTGCTAGCCCAGAGAAATTCAAAACTCAGTGTTGTAGCAACATCATGTATTGCTAGCCCAGAGAAATTCAAAACTCAGTGTTGTAGCAACATCATGTATTGCTAGCCCAGAGAAATTCAAATCATCAGTGTTGTAGCAACATCATGTATTGCTAGCCCAGAGAAATTCAAAACTCAGTGTTGTAGCAACATCATGTATTGCTAGCCCAGAGAAATTCAAATCATCAGTGTTGTAGCAACATCATGTATTGCTAGCCCAGAGAAATTCAAAACTCAGTGTTGTAGCAACATCATGTATTGCTAGCCCAGTTCAAAACTTGTTGTAGCAACATCATGTATTGCTAGCCCAGAGAAATTCAAAACTCAGTGTTGTAGCAACATCATGTATTGCTAGCCCAGAGAAATTCAAAACTCAGTGTTGTAGCAACATCATGTATTGCTAGCCCAGAGAAATTCAAAACTCAGTGTTGTAGCAACATCATGTATTGCTAGCCCAGAGAAATTCAAAACTCAGTGTTGTAGCAACATCATGTATTGCTAGCCCAGAGAAATTCAAAACTCAGTGTTGTAGCAACATCATGTATTGCTAGCCCAGAGAAATTCAAAACTCAGTGTTGTAGCAACATCATGTATTGCTAGCCCAGAGAAATTCAAATCATCAGTGTTGTAGCAACATCATGTATTGCTAGCCCAGAGAAATTCAAAACTCAGTGTTGTAGCAACATCATGTATTGCTAGCCCAGAGAAATTCAAAACTCAGTGTTGTAGCAACATCATGTATTGCTAGCCCAGAGAAATTCAAAACTCAGTGTTGTAGCAACATCATGTATTGCTAGCCCAGAGAAATTCAAAACTCAGTGTTGTAGCAACATCATGTATTGCTAGCCCAGAGAAATTCAAAACTCAGTGTTGTAGCAACATCATGTATTGCTAGCCCAGAGAAATTCAAAACTCAGTGTTGTAGCAACATCATGTATTGCTAGCCAAAACTCAGTGTTGTAGCAACATCATGTATTGCTAGCCCAGAGAAATTCAAATCTCAGTGTTGTAGCAACATCATGTATTGCTAGCCCAGAGAAATTCAAAACTCAGTGTTGTAGCAACATCATGTATTGCTAGCCCAGAGAAATTCAAAACTCAGTGTTGTAGCAACATCATGTATTGCTAGCTAGCCCAGAGAAATCAAAACTCAGTGTTGTAGCAACATCATGTATTGCTAGCCCAGAGAAATTCAAAACTCAGTGTTGTAGCAACATCATGTATTGCTAGCCCAGAGAAATTCAAAACTCAGTGTTGTAGCAACATCATGTATTGCTAGCCCAGAGAAATTCAAAACTCAGTGTTGTAGCAACATCATGTATTGCTAGCCCAGAGAAATTCAAACTCATGTAGTGTTGTGTTGTAGCAACATCATGTATTGCTAGCCCAGAGAAATTCAAATCTCAGTGTTGTAGCAACATCATGTATTGCTAGCCCAGAGAAATTCAAAACTCAGTGTTGTAGCAACATCATGTATTGCTAGCCCAGAGAAATTCAAAACTCAGTGTTGTAGCAACATCATGTATTGCTAGCCCAGAGAAATTCAAAACTCAGTGTTGTAGCAACATCATGTATTGCTAGCCCAGAGAAATTCAAAACTCAGTGTTGTAGCAACATCATGTATTGCTAGCCCAGAGAAATTCAAAACTCAGTGTTGTAGCAACATCATGTATTGCTCATGTGTTGTTGCATCATGTATTGCCCAGAGAAAATTCAAAAGCTCATCAGTGTTGTAGCAACATCATGTATTGCTAGCCCAGAGAAATTCAAAACTCAGTGTTGTAGCAACATCATGTATTGCTAGCCCAGAGAAATTCAAAACTCAGTGTTGTAGCAACATCATGTATTGCTAGCCCAGAGAAATTCAAATCATCAGTGTTGTAGCAACATCATGTATTGCTAGCCCAGAGAAATTCAAAACTCAGTGTTGTAGCAACATCATGTATTGCTAGCCCAGAGAAATTCAAAACTCAGTGTTGTAGCAACATCATGTATTGCTAGCCCAGAGAAATTCAAATCATCAGTATTTGTAGCAACATCATGTATTGCTAGCCCAGAGAAATTCAAAACTCAGTGTTGTAGCAACATCATGTATTGCTAGCCCAGAGAAATTCAAAACTCAGTGTTGTAGCAACATCATGTATTGCTAGCCCAGAGAAATTCAAAACTCAGTGTTGTAGCAACATCATGTATTGCTAGCCCAGAGAAATTCAAAACTCAGTGTTGTAGCAACATCATGTATTGCTAGCCCAGAAATTCTCAGTGTTGTAAACTCAACAGTCATGTATTGCAACATCATGTATTGCTAGCCCAGAGAAATTGCTAGCCCAGAGAAATTCAGTGTGTTGTAGCAACATCATGTATTGCTAGCCCAGAGAAATTCAAAACAGTGTTGTAGCAACATCATGTATTGCTAGCCCAGAGAAATTCAAAACTCAGTGTTGTAGCAACATCATGTATTGCTAGCCCAGAGAAATTCAAAACTCAGTGTTGTAGCAACATCATGTATTGCTAGCCCAGAACTCAGTGTTGTAGCAACATCATGTATTGCTAGCCCAGAAATTCAAATCAGTGTTGTAGCAACATCATGTATTGCTAGCCCAGAGAAATCAAAACTCAGTGTTGTAGCAACATCATGTATTGCTAGCCCAGAGAAATTCAAATGTTCAGTGTTGTAGCAACATCATGTATTGCTAGCCCAGAACTCAGTCAGTGTTGTAGCAACATCATGTATTGCTAGCCCAGAGAAATTCAAAACTCAGTGTTGTAGCAACATCATGTATTGCTAGCCCAGAGAAATTCAAAACTCAGTGTTGTAGCAACATCATGTATTGCTAGCCCAGAGAAATTCTCAGTGTTGTAGCAACATCATGTATTGCTAGCCCAGAGAAATTCAAAACTCAGTGTTGTAGCAACATCATGTATTGCTAGCCCAGAGAAATTCAAAACTCAGTGTTGTAGCAACATCATGTATTGCTAGCCCAGAGAAATTCAAAACAGTGTTGTAGCAACATCATGTATTGCTAGCCCAGAGTGTTGTAGCAACTCAGTGTTGTAGCAACATCATGTATTGCTAGCCCAGAGCAAATTCTAGCCCAAATTCAAAACTCAGTGTTGTAGCAACATCATGTATTGCTAGCCCAGAGAAATTCAAAACTCAGTGTTGTAGCAACATCATGTATTGCTAGCCCAGAGAAATTCAGTGTTCAGTGTTGTAGCAACATCATGTATTGCTAGCCCAGAACTCAGTGTTGTAGCAACATCATGTATTGCTAGCCCAGAACTCAGTGTTGTAGCAACATCATGTATTGCTAGCCCAGAACTCAGTGTTGTAGCAACATCATGTATTGCTAGCCCAGAACTCAGTGTTGTAGCAACATCATGTATTGCTAGCCCAGAACTAGTGTTGTAGCCAGTATTGCTAACTCAGAGAACTTCAGAACTCAGTGTTGTAGCAACATCATGTATTGCTAGCCCAGAACTCAGTGTTGTAACATCATGTATGCTATTGCTAGCCCATGATTGCTCAGTGTTGTAGCAACATCATGTATTGCTAGCCCAGAACTCAGTGTTGTAGCAACATCATGTATTGCTAGCCCAGAGACTCAGTGTTGTAGCAACATCATGTATTGCTAGCCCAGAACTCAGTGTTGTAGCAACATCATGTATTGCTAGCCCAGAACTCAGTGTTGTAGCAACATCATGTATTGCTAGCCCAGAGAAATTCAAAACTCAGTGTTGTAGCAACATCATGTATTGCTAGCCCAGAACTCAGTGTTGTAGCAACATCATGTATTGCTAGCCCAGAACTCAGTGTTGTAGCAACATCATGTATTGCTAGCTAGAACTCCAGTGTTGTAGCAACATCAGTATTTGCTCAGTGTTGTAGCAACATCATCATGTATTGTATTGCTAGCCCAGAACTCAGTGTTGTAGCAACATCATGTATTGCTAGCCCAGAACTCAGTGTTGTAGCAACATCATGTATTGCTAGCCCAGAACTCAGTGTTGTAGCAACATCATGTATTGCTAGCCCAGAACTCAGTGTTGTAGCAACATCATGTATTGCTAGCCCAGAACTCAGTGTTGTAGCAACATCATGTATTGCTAGCCCAGATTCAGTGTTGTAGTTGTAGCACATCATGTATCTGCATGAATAATCAGTGTTGGAAATATATTGCAATACAATTTAAACACAGTCCTACCACTGATAATGTTTCCTCCATCAAATGTACATGTGAAATCTTTATGAACACAAAATGCTTGTTTGAATATTATATCAACACCTTTATTTTTCAGTTGATATGCAGAAATAAACATTTTCAAGGCTTATTGCAATCAGTCCGTCTGTACACCACCGTGTCCGCTGTGTGACCAGCATCATGTCTGCAACTCGTACAATTACATCATCTGTGGCCAAGGACAGGGTCATTTCCAAGTTCCCTCAAGTAAGGATATAGATTGTAATTAGGGTTGAGGCACAGAACTGTGCCTTTAATTTCACCCAGTGAAAGCTTTCATCATAGGTGGTGTAGTGGTTAGAACGTCTGCCCGGAGAGCGGAAGGTCGCGGGTTCCATCTCTGGTCGCATCATACCAAACGACGATAAATATGGTACTTGTTGGTCCCCATCTGGCTCTCGGCATTAGTGGGTACAACAAGGACTTGTTGGCTCGGGATTATAATGTGTCTGAGTGGGGTATTCATGCTTAACTGCTGCATGGAATCTCAGTGAGCTAGCACTATAAAACCAGCTTAAGTCTGGACTAGTACAAGCAGCCACACATACACACACCTGCATGTTTTCGTATGAGCGAAATATTCTCAAGTTAAACCCCACCCCACCTCATCGATACGATACGATATGATGTACACAAGAATATACTGGATACAGGTGTGCCCAGCAGTTGTGTGCAGCAGTTGTGTGGCTAGAGTACTGATCACTGCCAATTTAACAAAGGACCAAACATCTGTACTAAATCATCTACAAATTTCTTACAAGCTGGTATTGCACAGACCAATATGACAATGTTTGTGGTTTTCAGAGTGTCATAAACTATGACTGGTGATACACTGAAAGTTAGATGTAGCACTTGTCTGAGATGTTGTGTATAAGTTAGATGTAGCACTTGTCTGAGATGTTGTGTATAAGTTAGATGTAGCACTTGTCTAAGATGTTGTGTATAAGTTAGATGTAGCACTTGTCAGAGATGTTGTGTATAAGTTAGATGTAGCACTTGTCTAAGATGTTGTGTATAAGTTAGATGTAGCACTTGTCAGAGATGTTGTGTATAAGTTAGATGTAGCACTTGTCTGAGATGTTGTGTATAAGTTAGATGTAGCACTTGTCTGAGATGTTGTGTATAAGTTAGATGTAGCACTTGTCTGAGATGTTGTGTATAAGTTAGATGTAGCACTTGTCTGAGATGTTGTGTATAAGTTAGATGTAGCACTTGTCAGAGATGTTGTGTATAAGTTAGATGTAGCACTTGTCAGAGATGTTGTGTATAAGTTAGATGTAGCACTTGTCTGAGATGTTGTGTATAAGTTAGATGTAGCACTTGTCTGAGATGTTGTGTATAAGTTAGATGTAGCACTTGTCTGAGATGGGTATAGGTTAGATGTAGCACTTGTCAGAGATGTTGTGTATAAGTTAGATGTAGCACTTGTCTGAGATGTTGTGTATAAGTTAGATGTAGCACTTGTCAGAGATGTTGTGTATAAGTTAGATGTAGCACTTGTCAGAGATGTTGTGTATAAGTTAGATGTAGCACTTGTCTGAGATGTTGTGTATAAGTTAGATGTAGCACTTGTCAGAGATGTTGTGTATAAGTTAGATGTAGCACTTGTCAGAGATGTTGTGTATAAGTTAGATGTAGCACTTGTCTGAGATGTTGTGTATAAGTTAGATGTAGCACTTGTCTAAGTTGTCTGAGATGTTGTGTATATGTGGCTTCATTCCAGGCCTTCCATCCAGATGCAACGCCGTATCAGAAGATGAACTTCCACCCCAAGGTGAAAGCAGCGTGTACAGAAAACAAGACAGGAAGAGTTGGGTACGTATACCCATCTGTCCTCCAGAGTCGGGTACGTATACCCACCTGTACCAAGGGCTTTCTACAATCTGGCTTTTGGCTGGTTGGTTGGTTATTGTTTACACCGTACTCAGCAATATTCCAGCTATACGGCAACAGTCTGTAAATAATCAAGTCTGGACCAAACAATCCAGTGATCAACAACACGAGCATCGATGTACACAATTGCGATGCGTTGACATGTGTCAATCAAGTCAGCCAATCTGACCACCTGATCCCGTTAGTCGCCTTTTATGCGAGCATGGGTTGCTGAAGACCAGTTCTAACCCGGATCTTCATGGGTTCTGGCTTGTGAGTTTGCTCATAACATCAACCACTTGCTTGTCTGCTTGAGACTTGATTCTTTCCAAATGGTAGTACTGTACCTGGAATATTGCTATTTGTGAATCCGGCCAAAATGTGAAATTCAGTGATTACAGCTTCTTCTCTAGTTTGACAAGTGTCTGTCTTGAGTTCTGATGCTGTGAAGTGTTACCATGGTTACAGCCCCGTAATAGGTCGGATGTGTTTGCTGTTCCAGGTTAAAGATATCCAAGGCAGTGCTGGTGGGAGATGTAGCTGTGGGGAAGACCTGTCTCGTCAACAGGTACGGGAGACACACCTGGGAGGAAGGTTGTCACAATGTGCTTGAGGTGCTGGGGTAGCCTAGTTGTCCCTCGCCGGAACGGGGGGCTATGTATTCAGCGGCGTTTGTCCCGATTCTTGTTAACGCGATATCTCATGAACTGTTGTACCCAATGTCTTCAAATTTGGTGACAGCCTACATTGGGGGACTACCCACACACTAGTCGATTTGGGTGACCTTGACCTTATTTTCAAGGTCACAACACTTTGACCACTTTTCAAACTCTTGTTAACGAGATATCTCATGAACTGTTGTACCCAATGTCTTCAAATTTGGTGACAGTCTACATTGGGGGACTACCCACACACTAGTCGATTTGGGTGACCTTGACCTTATTTTCAAGGTCACAACACTTTGACCACTTTTCAAACTCTTGTTAACGAGATATCTCATGAACTGTTGTACCCAATGTCTTCAAATTTGGTGACAGTCTACATTGGGGCACTACCCACACACTAGTCGATTTGGGTGACCTTGACCTTATCTTCAAGGTCACCACGACACTTTGACCGCTTTTCAAACTTATTTAAACGCGATATCTCATAAAACATTGCACCCAATGTTTTCAATTATGTTGACAGCCTACATTGGGTGATTAGGCAGACACCAGTCATTTCAGGAATCTTGTATGTGACCAAAAAATATAAAGTAGTAAATATAGATATTCCATTCTTTAGTGGCGGGGGACATTGCCATATTAGTGGCAAACACTGGTTGTTATATAAAAGCATTTGCTTTCTCTGATTTCTATCATGGGTAAGGTTTGTGAAACCAACTTGTGATAATATGATAATATGATGATGATGATGATGATGATGATGATGATGATGATGATGATGATTGATGATGATGATGTTGCTGGAAGCAGTGATATACTGTAGTCTCAAAATGCAATGGGATTTCAAAAAGATAATCATCTTTCATTTTCAGTGCATCTACCATAGCTTTGTTTTGAGCCTTTACTGACTGAAAAAACTATCCATTCATTCTTGTACAAGACAGATTCTATGAGAAGGTATTGATAAGAGACCAGTGATAAGGCCAAGTGAAAAAATTGTTGTGGTTCCGATTACAGCTCTTTAAAATTTAGGGTAGGTAGGTAAGAATTTTTTAAATATTTTTCACATTTTTTTAAGAGGTAAAGTACAAACTAATAACACATTTATCAATGTGAAATTGTTTATTTAATCAAGCTTGCCACCATCTCTACGATCTTGTCAAATTTTTCTATCAGAATGACTGATGTCCGTCGGTGCCGGGAAAAAACAATGGTATCTGAACGCTTGTTTTATACCGCTTAAAAAAATAGGGTCGGCACCAGAAATCAAGGGTCGGTCCAGTAATCGGAACCACAACATTTTTTAGGCCTATTTCCAGTGTTGTGACCGTGTGAATGTTCCACAGGTTCTGCCACGATGTGTTTGACCGAGACTACAAGGCTACGATCGGGGTCGACTTTGAAGTGGAGAAGTTCAGCATTTTGTCCACACCCTTCACCTTACAGATGTGAGTGGTTCATGCCAGTTGTATCTTACTTGTCATAGTGGGTAATGAATAAAAAAAAATAGGTACAAAATACAAACAGTAGGTACCTAATATACCGGTACTCATCGGAACAAATAAGTGTTCCTTTATTCTTTTCCAGGTTTCTTCACAAGGTATGTATTGCACTGTGAGTGAAATTCTGGATATAGATAAAGGAACACTTGTACTACCATGTGTTCCCTTATTTGTTTCCATGAGTGTATCTCTGAAACAACAACCAATAAAGTTTTCACAGTGCTGACTTTATGACAGTGTGAATTTATCATGACAGTGACCCATTTGCTGTTAAACTGAAAATACATGACTATCCATCCTGGTTTGGATATATTCATTTTCCATATCATGCTTTGACAAATAACCACGAAATTTAAGTAAAAACACTCCTTTTAAATTTTTTTTATGAACATTCGATTCTAGTGATTGCTGAATAATGAGTTGAATTTATGAAGGGATGCAGTAACACGCAGTAACACGCAGCAACACGCAGCAACACGCAGCAACACGCAGTAACACGCAGTAACACGCAGCAACACGCAGTAACATGCAGTAACACGCAGTAACACGCAGCAACACGCAGCAACACGCAGCAACACGCAGCAACACGCAGTAACATGCAGTAACACGCAGTAACACGCAGTAACACGCAAGTGAATCAGAACAGACTCAGACCACAGACATTCTCTCACATACAGTAACACGCACGTGAATCAGAACAGACTCAGACCACAGACATTCTCTCACATACAGTAACACGCAAGTGAATCAGAACAGACTCAGACCACAGACAATCTCTCACATGCAGTAACACGCAAGTGAATCAGAACAGACTCAGACCACAGACAATCTCTCACATGCAGTAACACGCGCGAATCAGAACAGACTCAGACCACAGACAATCTCACATGCAGTAACATCGAAATCAGAACAGACTCAGACCACAGACATTCTCTCACATGCAGTAACATGCAAGTGAATCAGAACAGACTCGGACCACAGACAATCTCTCACATGCAGTAACACGCACGTGAATCAGAACAGATTCAGACCACAGACATTCTCTCACATGCAGTAACACGCAAGTGAATCAGAACAGACTCGGACCACAGACAATCTCTCACATGCAGTAACACGCAAGTGAATCAGAACAGACTCAGACCACAGACATTCTCTCACATGCAGTAACACGCAGCAACACGCAACAACGCGCATTAGACAGCAACAACAATCGAACAGCTCAACACGCACATAACACGTGAATGCGGTATTCTCTCACATGCAGTAAGTGAATCAGAACAGACTCAGACCACAGACATTCTCTCTCACATACAGTAACACGCAAGTAAATCAGAACAGACTCAGACCACAGACAATCTCTCACATGCAGTAACACGCAAGTGAATCAGAACAGACTCAGACCACAGACAATCTCACATGCAGTAACACGCTAGTGAATCAGAACAGACTGAATCAGAACAGACTCAGACCACAGACAATCTCTCACATGCAGTAACACGCACGTGAATCAGAACAGACTCAGACCACAGACAATCTCTCACATGCAGTAACACGCACGTGAATCAGAACAGACTCAGACCACAGACATTCTCTCACATGCAGTAACACGCAAGTGAATCAGAACAGACTTCGGACCACAGACAATCTCTCACATGCAGTAGTAACCACAGACACTTGAATCAGAACAGACTCAGACCACAGACATTCTCTCACATGCAGTAACACGCTAGAGTGAATCAGAACAGACTCGGACCACAGACAATCTCTCACATGCAGTAACACGCTGCAGTAACGTGAATCAGAACAGACTCAGACCACAGACATTCTCTCACATGCAGTAACACGCAACGTGAATCAGAACAGACTCAGACCACAGACATTCTCTCACATGCAGTAACACGCAAGTGAATCAGAACAGACTCAGACCACAGACATTCTCTCACATGCAGTAACACGCATAAAAGTGAATCAGAACAGACTCAGACCACAGACATTCTCTCTCACATGCAGTAACACACAAGTGAATCAGAACAGACTCGGACCACAGACATTCTCTCACATGCAGTAACAAGTGAATCAGAACTCAACCACAGAATCAGAACAGACTCAGACCACAGACATTCTCTCACATGCAGTAACACGCAAGTGAATCAGAACAGACTCGGACCACAGACAATCTCTCACATGCAGTAACACGCAAGTGAATCAGAACAGACTCAGACCACAGACATTCTCTCACATGCAGTAACACGCAAGTGAATCAGAACAGACTCAGACCACAGACATTCTCTCACAGCTTTGTGCCTTTTATCAGCATACAGGCACTAAATGCATTGAGGAGTAATGCAAGATAAGTGTACAAATATGTATAATATTTACATCTTAAAAAGTGATTTGAATGGGATTTTTGGGTGGTACTTGGTTCAAGGCTATCCTGTCTTTATGAATTATCTATATTGTTAAAGACACAGTATTTTATTTCCATCATGGGGAGCTGGTTCATTGTTTGTCTCAGTTTGCTTTACAGAGTTGCTTCCCTTGTGCCAGTAAAGTATGATCTGGGTTTGAATGTGAGATTTTTTTCTCCTGTGTTTCACCAAAGATGTACATGTGAAAGGCCTCTGTCAAGTCAGGCTTCCGACAACATCAAGTTGACAGAGCTTCATTACAGAAATAATGTTCAGATCGGCTCAAGACACAGTCTGCTTGTAAATATTATTCTGAAGGAACATGTCAAATATTTTTGTACTTTTGTTATGATTTTGTGACCTTGGTGAAAGTTACATATAAGTTGTCACACATGTCATCTATGTTAAAGATGGTCCCTTAAATACTGTCACCCAAAGATGTATGTTCCTACAGTGTGCTTATTTCTGTATTACGTCACTGGGTGTGGGATTACAGTGGAAGCCCTCAAAACTGGCATTCGTTGGGACCGATAAAAAATGCTGGTATTGAGGGCATGCCGGTTTAGAGAACTTTTCAACCTGATAATGATCTTTCATGTTCCGTAAGATACAACTGAACAACGTGTTGATAGTCATCATATTCTTCATTCATTAATTCTTGGATAGGGTCTTATCAGGTATCGTGTCTTCCAACGTGCCAGACAACCTTCTGATGCATTTCAGTTTTCTCTTTCAAAATAGGTCCAGAAATGGGCATGTTTTTACTGCGGGCAGTCAAAAACCAATCATTCGTCAGTGTGTTAATTTTGCCAAATTTACTGTTTGCAATAATTTATAATACAAGTGGCACATGTCACTCACTAATTTGCCAAATCCTTATCCATACTCCTTTCATCAGGCAACATCAATGAGCTTAATGCCGATGGTAATTCACTGTGTTGTTAATACATGTTCAGCCAATCAGCTAATCAACAGGAGAGCCGAGATACCAGGTGCCGGTTTAGAGAGCGTTAATTACAATACAAATTACAGTCAATTGGGCGGTCTTTGTTGTGCCAAAGTAAGGAATAGACTGACGCCATATTAGAGGGCGTGTAAATAATCATAAATTAACTAGCTTCTGCCGGGACCAACTTCTAGTGCCAATATTGAGAGGATGCCGGATTGGAGGGCTGCCGGTTTTGAGAGCTTCCACTGTACTTGTGAGACAGTGACTGCCGACCGATAGCTCCAACTGAAAGATGTTGTTTAGACACTTATTTTCAATGTGAGGACCCTGCTGAGATAGCAGCCCATTATGTATACATTGTCTTGTTGACAGATGGGACACAGCAGGCCAGGAGAGGTTCAAGTGTATAGCAGCTTCCTACTACAGGGGAGCTAACAGTGAGTACAACTAGGGGAGATCACTCTGTCCTTCTCTTTCACATTCTAAATTGCTCACAGGTAGTGACTGCCAAGTCAAAAATGATATGCATGGTTCTTCTCAGTTGTACCACTTTAAAACATGCTGGGGCCCTTTTGATTTTATTTAGAAAATATATTCCTTTCCCTGGATTATATATTAAGTGTCTCTGATTAAACTGTAGATAGTTGGTGTTCAGTGACTGTAACTATCCGACCTGACATGACTTTATGTCAGTTGAAGAAATGAACAATGTCCATCAGTTGTTTTCTTTTAATTCATTGGTTTACATCTTCCTTTTGTCATCACTTTTAAAGAAAATATGCTTTGGAAATATTGTTGTTATCACATGGAGGAAGGTCTAGTTCTAGTGTGGCAATGCCTTGAAATAGCGAAGAGGGAGACTGTATTGTTTGTGTGTTTACAGTTGTGATCGTTGCGTTTGACCTGTCTGACGAGGCGTCGTTACGGAGTGTTCCCAAGTGGATGGACGAGGCTTGTGAGAATGCAGCTGACCCAATCAAATGTCTGGTTGGAACTAAGAAAGATCTGATGGTACGCAGTGATTCCAATGAGGGAGGGGCATTCCAGGTCTGGTCCTAATGTTAGAGTGTAGGAATGTGGATGTAGTTCACTATCTCAATGATTACTGATGGTTACATCGTTAAACTTGAAACATGCCTTCTCTTGGATGAGACTGTTTTGAAAAGGTTATGGAAATTATTCAATGTTAGTTATGTTGCTCTTTTACATGTAAAATCCTGAGATTTAGATCATTGTCAGATCTTGAGAAGTCTGTCACGGTAAGAAGTCAAAAACGGTAAGGAATGTTTTTAATCTGGACCAATCTCATTACGATCATATCTTATTTCTAATTCTACCATGACTTCAGTAAATACTGGATTGTTATTGGTTTATTATAGTCATTCAGAAGTATCTGTAATCACCTTATATAACTCTGATTTTCCAACACAATATGTATTTTTTTTTTAAATCTTAATAACGCGGTTACGGTTGAATGGAGATAAACTTACTGTGTTGGAAAATCAGAGGTATATAATGATATTATAATAGCTCTGAATTTTGTATTTAAAACCTCATGCTACGCGTTCAGTATTAAATCAAATTTAGAGCTATTATAATTTTGTTAAATACCTCTGATTTTCCAACACAGTAAGTTTATCTCCTAATTAATGCCCAACACAGATCTGTGGGTATCCATTTCTCCCCAGGAAGACCTTGCATTTGACCTATCAGAACATGTGTTTTCTAATCATTTAATCTTGGAAGGGGTGAAAATGGGCTTGTTCCAGATGAACAAATATGATGTGTACATTAGACATACCTGAATGTTGCTTGCTTTCAGTTTTCAGGTTTTGTATTGAGAATTTTGTCAATGTGATTTTCAAAGAATAATCTGGACTGGACATCACCAGTTTGATACAAGTGCTTTAGAAAACTGTGTTCTCATTGACTCATGTCAGTTTCTTGTTGGACATTTTATCAGTCAATGCGAGTTCTCAAAAGTTGTTATGACATGGCATGAATGGGATGTCCCCAGATCTTTGTTTTAGTAGTGGCAGTGAGATTTCAGGTCTGTTGAGAACATGCTGGGAATACATGGTGAGCACTGACCCAATAGCAGGGTCACCTCCAGTCAAAGATTATATTGGACTCAGGGGCAGATCCAGAGGGGGTGTGCACACACGCCCCTTCTTTGCCGAAAGAAAATTCCCTGAGGAGCATTTCCCCCTAATCTTTGGACTTCCTGGTTTATGTGCATCCCCTTCTCCAAAATCCTAGATACGCGCCTGGGACCGGACAGTTTTTTCAGCTGATGTTTTTAAGTCAGCAACGGATTACACCCCACTCAATAGCATTGTTACCATGATAACTGCTCCATGTCAGCAGGACTTATCTACAGGCCCTCCTTGGTCAGCTGTTATGATGATCACTGTGTGTTCTGATGCAGAATCAATAGAGGGAACTGTATTTGAATATTGTGGTGTGTTCTTACCAAAATTAGTCCAGATGTATCAAATCTGGACTAATCCCCTGTCTTTACTTTCCAGTCTCCGGCAGGGTACATCGATATTGAGTTCCGTGCTATTGCGCTGGCCAATCAGTTAGGTGCTGAGTTCTGGGCAGTTTCCTCCAAGACAGGTAACATTATGCAAAGAGAATTGAAATGGCTGACTTCTTGGCAGATGTGCACTGTTCCGACAACCTAACATTAGGATATATTGTGTCATTAGGATGTTTTGTCTGTACTTTTACAGGGCAAGGTATATTGTAAAAACGTGAATGAATTTTTCAATGAACAGGAAAGCCATGAATAAAATTGAAAATGAGGTCCCAGAGAATACTTGTAAAATAATGACGGGGTGAACATATCACATGCTATCGACCTGAGAGATGTTATAGTATCAGCTCTTGTTGTAGTCTATTCAACTAGGTTTGGTTTGGTATAGATATTACTTCTCATAAATTGTCAATTGCCAAGAGGCCAGTATTTGAATTGTGTTAATATTGATATCCTGTCTTACACTGTTCATACTGATATTCTCTGATCCCTGTGTTAACACTGACCCCCTGTGTTACCATGTGTTAACACTGACCCCCTGTGTTACCATGTGTTAACACTGACCCCCTGTGTTACCATGTGTTAACACTGACCCCCTGTGTTACCATGTGTTAATACTGACCTCCTGTGTTACCATGTGTTAACACTGACCCCCTGTGTTACCATGTGTTAACACTGACCCCCTGTGTTACCATGTGTTAACACTGACCCCCTGTGTTACCATGTGTTAACACTGACCCCCTGTGTTACCCTGTGTTAATACTGACCCCCTGTGTTACCCTGTGTTAATACTGACCCCCTGTGTTACCCTGTGTTAATACTGACCCCCTGTATTACCCTGTGTTAACACTGACCCCTGTGTTACCCTGTGTAAACACTGACCCCCTGTGTTACCCTGTGTTAACACTGACCCCCTGTATTACCCTGTGTTAACACTGACCCCCTGTATTACCCTGTGTTAATACTGACCCCCTGTATTACCCTGTGTTAACACTGACCCCCTGTGTTACCCTGTGTTAACACTGACCCCCTGTATTACCCTGTGTAAACACTGACCCCCTGTGTTACCATGTGTTAATACTGACCCCTGTGTTACCCTGTGTTAATGTGTTAATACCCCCTGTATTACCATGTGTTAATACTGACCCCTGTATTACCCTGTGTGTAAATACTGACCCCTGTATTACCCTGTGTTACCCTGTGTGTTAACACTGACCCCTGTATTACCCTGTGTAAACACTGACCCCCTGTGTTACCCTGTGTTAATACTGACCCCCTGTATTACCCTGTGTAAACACTGACCCCCTGTATTACCATGTGTTAATACTGACCCCCTGTATTACCCTGTGTTAATACTGACCCCTGTGTTACCCCCTGTGTTAATACTGACCCCCCTGTGTTATTACCCTGTGTTAAACACTGACCCCTGTATTACCATGTGTTAATACTGACCCCTGTGTTACCATGTGTTAATACTGACCCCTGTGTACTGACATGTGTTACCCTGTGTTAATACTGACCCCTGTGTTACCATGTGTTAATACTGACCCCTGTATTACCCTGTGTTAATACTGACCCCTGTGTTACCACCCCTGTGTGTAATACTGACCCCTGTATTACCATGTGTTAATACTGACCCTGACCCCTGTATTACCCCTGTGTTAAAGTGTTACCATGTGTTCACACTGACCCCTGTATTACCCTGTGTTAATGCTGACCCCCTGTGTTACCCTGTGTTAATGCTGACCCCCTGTGTTACCATGTTAACACTCAATACTGACCCCTGTGTTACCCTGTGTTAATACTGACCCCTGTGTTACCCCCTGTGTGTTAATACTGACCCCCTGTATTACCCTGTGTTAACACTGACCCCTGTGTTACCATGTGTTGTTTAATACTGACCTCCTGTGTTACCCTTGTGTGTTAACTGACCCCTGTGTTTACCATGTGTTATGTGTTAACACTGACCCCCTGTGTTACCCTGTGTTAACACTGACCCCCCTGTGTTACCCTGTGTTAATGCTGACCCCTGTGTTACCCTTTGACCCCTGTGTTGACACTGACCCCCTGTATTACCCTGTGTTAACACTGACCTCCTGTGTTACCCTGTGTTAACACTGACCCCCTGTGTTACCCTGTGTTAACACTGACCCCCTGTGTTACCCTGTGTTAACACTGACCCCCTGTGTTACCCTGTGTAAATACTCTGTAGTCCTCTGTTGGCATGATACTATGTTACTGAGAGTGACTATAAATCTAACACTATTTTCTAATCATTTTGCCATCAGTCGTCCTTGTGTCATATTCTAATCTCCTTTCAGGTGAGAATGTTCGAGACTTTGTCTTCAGAGCAGTGTCTTTGGCCTTTGACAGTGCTCTGCTTAAAGAAGTCGATACCTCTGCCACATCACCCACAAAGCAAATAGGAAATGACTTGATAAGTGAGTAGCCCTATAATCATCACATTTTAACATTTCTGTACTGATATCCCTATAATCTTTATATTGAACATTTGCATACTGATACTAATATGATCTTTGTGTTTAACATTTGAGTATTGATACCAATATGATCTTTGTGTTTAACATTTGAGTATTGATACCAATTTGATCTTTGTGTTTAACATTTGAGTATTGATACTAATATGATCTTTGTGTTCAACATTTGAGTATTGGTACTAATATGATCTTTGTGTTTAACATTTGAGTATTGATACTAATATGATCTTTGTATTTAACATTTGAGTATTGATACCAATATGATCTTTGTGTTTAACATTTGAGTATTGATACCCCAGTAATTGTTAATTTTTAAACTTATCCTATCTCACGACTTGCCCACCTCTCTCTCTTCATTCGACCATGAGTGGAAACGAATTAAAACTTTGCTCCAGGCCTACCTTGTCCCTGTCCCCGTGCTGTGCGTGCCTTCCTGCCTCAGTCATGCTCACCAGTCCATGACAGCACGAGGCATGCGCAGTCCTCACCCACGTGATCACCTCACATACTCATTCTCTTTCTTGTCGCTCCACTGAGTGGACGTGAAAATAATTTCGTCTGAGAATTGCTCAAAATGGTTAAGCCTGTTCAGGCCAGTAAACGGAAGTTTTGTGCCCTTTATAATAAAGTATTTTCAGCATGGGACCCACACACATCGTGTGTTGATTGTGTGTTTTTTTGTGACTGGGACACACGCTGTCCTAAGTGTTCAGGTCTGTCTAATGAGGCGTTTAAATCTTACAAACGTGCTTGTGCCAGACGTTTGGCAGATAGGGCTAGGACTAATTCTGCGGGGTCTGGTCCATCTCCCGCTAAGAAACAATGCTTAGATCACCCCACCCTCACTGCTCACCGTTCTAAATCGCCCGTCTCTCATGACGAGGATTTTATGGACGCTTCGTCGGATTCCTATTTGTCTGAGAACGTTAAAAGGCTTTAGGGGAGCCCCCACCCAGTTTTAGTTCTCATGAGCTTACCAGGGTGGTAATGACCGATATTTCTTCTACGCAAGATCTGCGATCTACATTATCTCGTAGGTCTGTTTCTTCGGAACGTTCACAGACTTTGAGAATTTCTAAGCATTCACCGTCGAAGCGGGGATCAGCGCGGTTGGAACGTACCCACTCTCCTCTTTCCATGGTTTTATCTCACCGAAACAATTCACCCACACGAGTTGAGTCACCATCTGGTGCGAAGGTTCGAATACGTTCTTCCACTGCTGGGAAGAGTTGTTCTAGGTCTCGTTCACGCTTGAGCTCTTGTTGGCCTTCTAACGTATCAGTTCCAATTGATTCACGTAATCGAATGGGTTCACCAGGACGAATCAGTTCACTTTCCCGAGCCGGCTCACCAGTACATCTTCGAATGGGTTCACCTGACCGAACTGATTCACGTCATCAAATGGGTTCACCTGACCGAACTGATTCACGTAATTGAATGGGTTCACCTGACCGAACTGATTCACGTAATCGAAGGGGTTTACCAGGACTAACGGGTTCACATTTCGATCCGGTTCACCTAGCCGTACAGTGTGTTTTCGTCAGAGTGATTCTCGTAGTCGGTCTCATTCACTTCAGGTGAATCAGGATATCCCGTCTTGTCAGTCTACACTCAGTACCGTAATTTTGCGCACACTGTAACAATATTTACTTCCTCGGATCCCCAATCGTCATGTTCCTGGAGCAAACATTGTCGGGAATGTGCTCCCTTATTAAGGACGTTTTTAGAGCATGTAGACATGCTCATCAAAACGCTCTGTGTTGCCAGTTGACTCACACATCCGATCTACATCGTCAAATCGCTGAACCGATTCACCACACAGAATCGGTTCGCCATACCGAACGGATTCACCAGACCGAACCGTTTCAACGCCATACCGAATGGATTCACCACACCCAATCGGTTCGCCATACCGAATGGATTCACCACACCGAATCGGCTCGCCATATCGAATGGTTTCACCAAACCGAACCGTCAAATTGCCGAACCGATTCACCACACCGAATCGGTTCGGCATACCAAATGGATTCACCAGACCGAACCGTTTCGCCACGCCGTATGTGAATACGACATTGACTCAGTTCGCCATAATATTAAGACTGTTTCTTATCGCCGAAACAGTTCACATCATCGATTCAATTCACAGCACCGAAACGACTCACCTCGGCCGGAACATTTCACCTCGCCTCACCGGTTCATCTGAGCGTTCTAGATCTCTCCATCAGCTGAGATCATTTAACCATTTCGGTTTACCGAACCAATCCAGATCAGTCACAATTCAGATCACATCGGACTGATTCAGATCACGTCAACTTTCCGGCTCACCACCCTGAACTGATTTACCTGCCGGCTCGTACCGTTTCACCAGGTCGAAAGCTCCCTATCGTCGAACCAGTTCACCTGGCCGTTCAAGATCAATGTACAGAGGTAGTAGCTATGTGCTTCACCATGCCGATTTGATTTACATGTGATGTTAGTAGCGCAGTCATCTAGAGATATCACGCTCCGGCACTTGACGGCCTGATGATCCCAGTTCTCAAGAGTCCTCTGTAACCGGGGCTCATCTCATTCCAGATTTAATCTACCATCCGATCTTCACTTTTGATGAATGATTCGGTTCAACGATTCTACCCTTTGGTGTAGATGTCAGTTCTGCAACCACCCGATATGGCATAACTAGATACGCTTGCTAGCCAGGAATACTCTACGACGCTCCGATGAGTCTTGTTACTACAGACTACTGGAAACAGCGTGTTTGTGTATCACTGGGTGCAATTGTTGCAGACGGCTCGTCATCTTCAGCTCCCTTTGTTTTACATGATAAGCAAGTTTCTGGACAGATAACAATGGGTGAAGTTCTTGCGCATGGTACCAGCAATGTTTTGTCAAATAGGCAGCATAGCTCAGCCCGGAATTTATGGGTTGCGACTCGCCTGGTTAACCAAAGACCATGTTGTCCGTATTTTTCTGTCACTCGTGTGTAACGTTTGCAAATGGCGGACTACTGTTTGTTTACCGGAATTTTGATGATTAGAGTGACTATGAAGTGCCCTTGCAGAATTCTCTTGGTCCGACGAAACGGATACCAAGTCCAGCCTTTAAATGCAAGTAACAACGAACGCTGCCATTCCCGGTAAGAGTGAATGTGTCGGGATTTTGACAGCCAGTCGAGAGAGACTGCTTATTGAGGGTGACGGACAGAAACACCCTTGAACGGTTTGACTAGTTCAAGCACTGAGTTCAGAGGTCACTGCATTATGCAAGGACTGTCACCAGGCAGCGATCTACTCCTTATATCACTCCACCTGGCGCACCATTATTTTGTTCGGCCAAAAGAAACGTTCCTGAGGTCACCGATACAACATTTCGGCATAATACTGTTGTCTGTTTGCTTCAAGTTGAACTGGGGGCGGTGGGGTAGCCTAATGGTTAAAGCGTTGGCTCGTCACGCCGAAGACCCCGGTTCGATCCCCACATGGGCACAATGTGTTAAGCCCATTTCTGGTGCCCCCCGCCGTGATCTTGCTGGATGATTGCTAAAGGCGGTGTAAAACTAAACTCAGTCAGTCAGTCAGTCAGTCAGTCAGTCCCTCGACCTGTGAGACGCCTACCTTCACATCCGGATACATCCAGACTATCGGAAGTATCTTCGATTTACTTTTATGGGGCGTCATTGATACCAATGGAGGATCCTGCTGTATGGGCATATGTGCAGCCCCGTGGCTTTTTACTCAGATACCCATTCTGATAACAAGCTACCTGCATTGTCGGAGCGTGACAACTGACAACAATATCGACGACTGTGTTCAAGCCCAGCAGGATCCAGTCGTCCTTCCTTTCCACAGACAGTTCATCATCAAGTTGCTCACGCAATTAGGATGGCTGCTAAATTCGGAGCAATCAGGGGTAACACCGACCCGCTGATTTCTTCTTATTGGGTCAATATTCAACACGCCAGGTCATGATGTTTGTGCCCCAGGAGAGGTGGGACAAGATTCAGTGCAACGCACCACTAGTGTTGGTCCAACCCACACTCTTTCGCCAGTGGCAGAAGTTACTAGGGTGGTTGGCGTCGGCACAAGCGCTGACTTACAGGGGCCAGCTGCAGCTTGCCCTCTTCAGATGGTTCTGTGCCCATACATCGGGGACGACAACCCCAGGGAGTTGATTTGTCTTCCCGCACAACTACATTCAGTCTTTTGTTGGTGGCTCAACAAGTGGAATGTTTGTGTTGGAGTCTCTAGGGTGCCCTTCATACCGACTCAACACCTATTCGTTGGCACATCTTACAAGCTGGGGTGCTCACTTTCGCCATCAAGTGGCCTAGCAGTGGTCATCAGGAGAAAGGGCCCTTCATCACAACGAATTGGAATTCAGCACTGTCATTATCGCCTGTTCGGCAATCGGGACAACCATCAGCTTCAGCGCAGATGATCACCAGTTGCGGTCGTTTCTGCTTTGTGTACAATCTGAATAAAATTCTGAATTTTATTTCTGATTTGTGTCTTCGATTCTTCTGGGACTTGCGAGTTTCCGATTCAATTACCCTTTCACCCTCCAGGGGACAGTGTCTGTGGGGGTTGTTTCGAAGCAGGGGCTGGCCCGATACTGGTCGTCAGACCTTGGAAATCGTGGTAATGCGACTGTTTACACTCGCTAAGCTCTGTCCTTTCACTTTCATGAAGGTAGTGACTGAACACCACATTGCTCGGGAATCCCGGTCCCTGGAGCACTTGTGTTTAGTAAGTCAATGGGTCCGAACTGACCATCGCAGGTCTCGCTTTTGAGGCGCTGGAGGGTCGCCACCTCACTTACTGTCCTCTGCTCCACGGAGTAATTACGTCCAGTGAAGTGAGTCATTCCCGGCGTGTTACACTTCAGAAGCGTTACCTTTAAAGCATCGCCAGAGCCGCCGTCGTCTCGCGTAAGAGACTGTTTATACCCTTGTCTACTGCTTCCAAGGCGGAAGTTTCTCGCACAACACTTTCATATTGGCTACGAGCTACAAAACTTCGAGCCTACACTTTTGCGGTTTGCCACCACCTACGGCAGTCAACCCTCATGAAACCAGGGCATTGGCTTCTACTATGGCGTTGCATAGCAACTGCTCGTTAACTGCCATAATGGAGGATTGTTTTTGGCGATCTGACACAGTATTTTCATCTCATTACCTCAGAGATGTGTCGGTGACGGATATTCAAGGCCTTCATCAGTTTGGACCACTCGTCCCTTGCCCAGCAGTTATCAGCGGCACAACATCGCAGATAATGAACTTCCTTGTGCTCCGATGCTATATGGATCCCATTGGGCAGTTGATCCCAAGTCACGATCGTTTCTGCTTGTGTACAATCTGAATAAATCTGGAAAACTTTTTTCTGATTTACGTCTTTGTTCCTTCCGGGATTTAGATTTCTCCTCTCATTTGTTTGAGACTACAGAGAGTCGCCACCTCACTTACTGTCCTCTGCTCCACGGAGTAATTAAGTCAGTGAAGTGAGTCTTTCCCGAAGTGTTACACTTCGTAGCGTTCATGCTTCTAAGTGCCTATACACATCTATGTGATCTTACTGTGGTAAGTAGTGGAAGTCATAAGATGATGTTGTGGTACTGAACGTTAAAATTGTGAGTTTTACCGATTCAATTACCCTTTCACCCTCCTCGGGACGGTGTCTGTGGGGGTTGTTTCGAAGCAGGGGCTGGCCCGATACTAGTCGTTAGACTTTTATTACGGGGGTACCTTGGAAATCATGGCGATGCGACTGATTACACTCGCTAAGCTACGTCCTTTCACTTTGTGAAGGTAGTGACTGAACACCACATTGCTCAGGAATCCCGGTCCCTGGGAGCACTTGTGCTTAGTAAGTCAATGGGTTCGCACTAACCCTCGCACATAGTAACTTGGTAGTTATTGGCCTACCTTGTAGTTGCTTCCTACAGTTGTTTGGGCATAACGCTTAGCTGTTATCGCTTGAACTTCGGGTAATCCATGACCCACCTTCCTACCGTGGGATAAGTGCAAGTCGTGAGATAGGATAAGTATATAAATATACAATTTATAGTTAAAATTTCCAATATTTTAACATTCCAGTACTGATACTCCTATAATCTTCACACAAGGTGTCTGACATGTTAACCTTGAATTTCATTATGATTTTTGTATGTCTGCTGCCAACTGTTAGATACTACTGTGTGACATGTTAACGCTAACCAGATCATTGAAGTAATTGATGCCAGATGGAGGAACAGAGTGTATACAATAATACTTTCATTCACTCAGTTTGATGCCAGATGGAGGAACTTAGTGTATACAATAATACTTTCATTCACTCAGTTTGATGCCAGATGGAGGAACAGAGTGTATACAATTATACTTTCATTCACTCAGTTTGATGCCAGATGGAGGAACAGAGTGTATACAATAATACTTTCATTCACTGTTTGATGCCAGATGGAGGAACAGAGCGTGTACAATAATACTTTCATTCACTCAGTTTGATGCCAGATGGAGGAACAGAGCGTGTACAATAATACTTTCATTCACTGTTTGGTGCCAGATGGAGGAACAGAGCGTGTACAATAATACTTTCATTCACTGTTTGATGCCAGATGGAGGAACAGAGCGTGTACAATAATACTTTCATTCACTCAGTTTGTACTAGGAATAGTCTCACTCACTATGTTTACAGATGGAGTACTTTCACCTTGGGCTTCAATAATTTTGGGGGCTCAACTAGCTGGGTTTTGTAACTCACCTCATACTCAAAATAACCTCAAAAACTGTTCAGTATGTTTCAAATTTGTAGATATATCAACAGAATCTAAAGTGGTGACTTTTGCTATTTACAGCTTTTTTGCATTTTTATTTTTTCTCGATTTCCATGAAAGCAATTTGGATTTAGTCTCAAAAAGGGGTGGATTTCGTTTCCGGAGCATAAAACACGCAATATCTATCACAAAACTTGGCAGATATATCAATTAGATCCCAAAGTGGTATTTGCAGAATTTTAGGCATTTCTATTTTTATTGGTTTCCATGGAAACGATTGGGACTTTGTCTAAAAAAATCAAGTTGGACTTTAACTTCAGTTGAAGTAACTGTCAGCTGATTTGTTCTTTCAATTTTGTGGGGGTTGGGGGAATTTGTCATCCTCTAATGACTCTTGTTTTAATAGTAGAAATGCTTATCTGTCTTTATCTATCATGGGAATGCTTACCTAACTCTAGGGAAAGTGGGAATTCTTTTAATAGCTTTGAAAAAGTGGGAATTGTCTCTGTAACTATATATAGCGTGAATCTTTCATTAACTTTTCATGTACTGGGAATTCTTTCTGTAACTCTGTATGTATATTTACTTCTTGACAAACACTCTTAACTTTCAGATGTACAGCGGGAAAATACAGACATGTTCGAACGGCGGAAAAAGAAGATGAACTGCTGCTAGTGATGATGGCGATGGGACGAAGGCGGGATGTATATTTCCTGCTGATAGTTTGCTGGTGCTTGAACAGTGTGCTGTGGTAGACAATGCATACTTACATAAACAAAAGTGGCATCACACTTTATGACCAAAACACTTCAGTCAGAACAGTCTAATGTTTCATTAATGGTTAATATGCAGATTGTAGAAGCACATTTGAGTTGTGTCCCTTAGCCTTGGGTTGGACCGTGATGATATGGTTCTGAGATTCCAGTCAGTAATGCAGCATCATGTCGGTACATATTGCTGTCTGGGGTTGGACCGTGATGATATGGTTCTGAGATTCCAGTCAGTAATGCAGCATCATGTCGGTACATATTGCTGTCTGGGGTTGGACCGTGATGATATGGTTCTGAGATTCCAGTCAGTAATGCAGCATCATGTCGGTACATATTGCTGTCTGGGTCTGGAGACGCTCATGCTGACTGGCCTGGTTCAGGATGCATGGATTTAGACTTCCAGTGATGGCCATATTAGACCAGTCTCACTTACAAGCCTCCTTACAGAGTGAGTGATTCTTCTGGTCATGTTCTTTTCAGGGCCCCATTCCTCAAAGCGATTATAACACTATAATAGTTGTAAATCACTACAATCCAATTGTAACTTTAACTTACAATCACTCCACCGTTCTTCAAAGCAATGGTAAGTTACAATAGTTGTAAGTTACAATCAATTCCGTAAGTTGCTAATGACCGTCTGTAACTTACTTATGATCGATTGTTGTGTTGGAACAAGATGGCGGCGTTTGTTGTAATTCATAAACAAAGGAGACAGAAATTTGGCCCTAAGAGGATATTTCACGACCGTAGTCGTGTTCTTGATGTTTACAATGATGCTGAAATATTTTCAAGGTACAGAATGACGAGGGCTTCCATTCTGAAACTGGTAAGCATGCTAGAAACTGGGTTGTCCTCGGACACTCAGCGTTTACATGCACTATCTGTAGAAAGCAAGGTTTTAATTACTTTGCGATATCTTGCTAAGGGTGGGTTTTTCTGCAAGCTTGGAGATATCCATGGCACCGCTAAGTCAAGTGTATGTAGGGTGATTCACCCAACGATTAGAGGAAGAATTGACGTCTTGAACAACATACATTTTCCTACTGTCGAAACAGCACCTCATATCATGATGGGCTTTTATGAGATCAGTGGCTTTCCTAAAGTGTTTGGATGTGTTGATGGAACTCTTATACCGATCAAGCGTCCCCCCATCGACGTCGTGAAAGGGAAAGCAACACTCACCAACTGGAAGTAATGTAAACGCATTATTTCTAACTTTTGCACAGAAGATCACGATTGTAATTTACAATCGAAAGATTTACATTCACGATACTTACAATTCCCTTACAATAACTTTTAGGAACGACAATAAATTGCTATTTACGATAATTGGAAAGTTGATCGTAAGGGTCTTACAACTGATAGTAGCAATGATCGCTTTGAGGAACGGGGCCCTGAATGTCAAAGTAGAATGTTGGTATGCCTCAGAACCAACCTCCTGCTGTTTTCATTGTTTTGGTTGTATGGACACAAGTCACCTTGTCATGATGAAGTTTTAGGCTGAGTTCATCTTGAAATGACAAGATGCAATCTGTAACTGGACCAACATACCATTGCCCATCATCAGAGGAAAGCTCATCACTAAATGGCTTAATACTGTTAGCTTACACTCAGACAAGTAGACACCATTCTGGTATCATATGTTAGAGTGAATGAATCTCAATAAGGCTTTCAAACTATAATTAGTTGGTTAATAGTAAATGGTATATTAACACATTTGTATAAGCATTCATTATTTGTGTATAATTACATATTTATGCCATAAGGAAATGGTTGTGAAAAATAATATCAGATGTGTTCTGTCACATTGTGCCATAGTGGCGCACACGAGGAGGTCAGAATTACATACAGCTGATCATGCTGATGGAGAATCATCTGGAGAATATGTATGAAGGTTGTACTGATCTGTAAGACTGCCATTCTAGATATGGCTGTCAGTGGCTCTTCTTTGTCTTGTGTGTCTCAAAGAAGCCAATATATGTTATCCTGGTTAATGTTGGAGCCCTGTCTGCCATATGTCAGTGTGCTATGTTCGCCATGTAGAGGGTGTTCTGTCCAAGTAAAGAAAGGATGGTTCTCCATAGTACACTTTCTTTCTTTAATTCAAGTGGAATTTCCTGCTTATGGTTTAATGGAAATTAGATCACATATCAAGCAGTTTGAAGTTATAGTAACATAAGAATTATTATTACTCAACTGAACTGATATCTATCACCCGATTCAGTATGACAGAATTCCAGGTGTTCAGTCTGGGTGTTACTGTTTACTGATGAGTGTGTTTATAGTTCAGAGGTAGGTTAGCCCAGATGTGGACACTGGCTTTAGTTTGGTGACTTACTGTTGTGTTGAATCAACTGCTATTTGTTTGTATGTAGCATGGACACCAATAAACACACTCAGTGATTTATGATGATGTACAAATAATGGAAGTGTCACAATTATATATGTTCATTCTCGGGTTGCACTACATAGTGTTGTACAAAGGTGATGATCTACATTTGTGATTCAACTTCATAATTCCTGTAGTGACTGAAGCAGGGTTTGTGAGAAGATGGGTGGTATTATTGTTTACTTCATTGGGTCACAAGACTATAAATATAATGACTATAAAACACAACTAAAAGTAGGGAAAATTTGATTCCAGCTACCAGGGTTACCTATGGTATTGAATGGTAAATAATAGCAAATGCCTTTTTATCCCCGGCATGTATATAGTCGACGCCTTGTCCATCTGTCTGTCTGTCTGTCCGTCCATCTGTGAATAATCATTTTGTTACCAGAGCATAACTCAAAAACCATGAAAACAACTGGTCAATATTTTTCAACAAAAATCGATTTATACAGCAAACAGAACCTAAAGTGGTGCCTTTTGCTATTTATAGATTTTTGTCATGTATATTTTTCTCGGTTTCCATGGAAACGATTCGAACTAAGTCTCAAAAGGGTGGGGTGGGCATTGTTTCCGGAGCACAACTCGAAAACTTTTCAATATCTTTCAGCAAAACTTGGCAGATATATGAGGCAGATCCCAAAGTGGTGCCTTTTGCTAGTTACAGGTTTTTGTCATTTATATTTTTCTCAGTTTCCATGGAAACAATTTGGACTTAGTCCCAAGAGGGAGGGGTGGGCTTCGTTTCCAGAGCACAACTTGCAAACTGTTCAATATCTTTGAACGTTTCTATGGAAATGATTCGGACTTAGTCTAAAAAAATCAAGTTGGACTTTAAGTAACTGTTAGATGATTTGTTCTTTCAGATATGTTGGGGCCGGGGGGATTTGTCATCTTCTGATGACTCTTGTTGTCTTATACCATGAATAACATCAGATGGACATTCCTGCCTTGAGAATAGAAGTTGTCAAGCTATGATATAACTGTATAACCTGCAGATGCCTTGAGAATAGAAGTTGTCAAGCTATGATATAACTGTATAACCTCCAGATGCCTTGAGTGTTGAAACCCTTGCCTTTCTGTACAAAGCCATTTCTAAGGTGTGTATTCTTTTACATATATTTTATTAAGATGTATATTGTTACATTTTCTGCATATTTTATCACCATAACCGTCCATAGACTCTAGTTGTACTGTCTTTCATGCCAAACCTGTTTATAAAACAGAGGATAGTTCCCACATGACTGTTGTTGTACCATACATGTCTAATTGTAGAACCGTTTGTTTTTATTTGAATTTAACTCCATGAATAAAGTTGGCATGCTATGTATGCTGATGTATTGTTAGGTGTATTGTATGTGTGAAGGTGACTGTGTAGGTTATCAAGAAACCAGGACTTATTCCACAGGAATATTCTTGTGTGGAGAACTGTTAGCAGGACCAGGATCTTTGCCTATGGATTAGAATCCCTCCCTGTTCAGTATATCAGCACCGTACCCATGGTCTTACCAATCTTACCCGTGAAGGTCCGGGTTAGAATATTAATCTACAGTAACCCATGCTTGTCGTAAGAGGCGACTAACGGATCGGGTGGTCAGGCTCGCTGACTTGGTTGACACATGTCATCGGTTCCCAATTGCGCAGATCGATGCTCATGCTGTTGATCAAAGGATTGTCTGGTCCAGACTCGATTATTTACAGACCGCCGCCATATAGCTGGAATATTGCTGAGTGTGGCGTAAAAGTAAACTCACTCACTCACTCTTACCAATCTAAGACTTGCAACACTTTCACCTGTGGCCCAATTGTGGTGATCTATGCTCATGCTGTTGATCACTGGATTGCCTTGTCCAGACTTGATTATTTACAGACCGCTGCCATATAGCTGGAATATTAGTTAGTTAAACAACAAATAAACAAACTAACAAACTTTCACTGGTGGTTTAACTTAAGTACAGGGCAGAGTCCAACACACTTCTTGTGGTTTAACTTAAGTACAGGGCAGAGTCCAACACACTCCTTGTGGTTTAACTTAAGTACAGGGCAGAGTCCAACACACTCCTTGTGGTTTAACTTAAGTACAGGGCAGAGTCCAACACACTCCTTGTGGTTTAACTTAAGTACAGGGCAGAGTCCAACACACTCCTTGTGGTTTAACTTAAGTACAGGGCAGAGTCCAACACACTCCTTGTGGTTTAACTTAAGTACAGGGCAGAGTCCAACACACTTCTTGTGGTTTAACTTAAGTACAGGGCAGAGTCCAACACACTCCTTGTGGTTTAACTTAAGTACAGGGCTGAGTCCAACACACTTCTTGTGGTTTAACTTAAGTACAGGGCAGAGTCCAACACACTTCTTGTGGTTTCACTTAAGTACAGGGCAGAGTCCAACACACTCCTTGTGGTTTAACTTAAGTACAGGGCAGAGTCCAACACACTTCTTGTGGTTTAACTTAAGTACAGGGCAGAGTCCAACACACTTCTTGTGGTTTAACTTAAGTACAGGGCTGAGTCCAACACACTTCTTGTGGTTTAACTTAAGTACAGGGCAGAGTCCAACACACTTCTTGTGGTTTCACTTAAGTACAGGGCAGAGTCCAACACACTTCTTGTGGTTTAACTTAAGTACAGGGCAGAGTCCAACACACTCCTTGTGGTTTAACTTAAGTACAGGGCAGAGTCCAACACACTCCTTGTGGTTTAACTTAAGTACAGGGCAGAGTCCAACACACTTCTTGTGGTTTAACTTAAGTACAGGGCAGAGTCCAACACACTCCTTGTGATTGTCAATACTGCCCATGATGAATCGGTCAAACCCAGTTTTATGCCAAAGGTCCTCCCATTTAAACATACACTATATACACTATCACTGATATGCTGATGGACAAGGGAACACATTAGCAGGAGGAATATTACTGCTGTGTTCAGACTGTCTGCCTTCAGTAAAAGGACACAGGGAGGACGATCTTAACCATAAGCAGTTTACCAGTGTTGAAGTTAGAGCAAACATGTACAACATACTTGGGCCTGCCTGCCTGCCTGCCACCATGATGTCATGAGGTTGGCATCATTCTCCACGAAATGAATGTATCACTCACACCACAATACACATTGCCTGACAATCTCACACAACTGGTGGCACACACAATGTCACACACATTTTCCCCTCCATGTTCCTACTTCCAGGAACTTAAGACCATTGTCTGTTCTCCCTTCCATCAGAATACCCCCACTGAGATTGTTGTCAAATCAAAGTTCAAGAATTTGAAACGAGTTTATCTTCAACATGTTTCTAAGAAACTGGCATACAAAATAATGTGTTGTTTATAAAACATTATTTCTTATCTGTTCTTATTAGGGGAAGAGAGTCATGGTTGTATTTTGTACATGCCCAGATACTGATCTTGTCAGATATTTTAATGTTTGATATTCTTCATGATGTATTTTGCTTTTTTCAGGTTATGTGTTCATAATTTTACTTTAATCATGTTTTTCCAAGGGTTTTACATCAAGCATTATCAATGCTATAAGCTTATGAATGAATAAATATGGCTTTCATAAAAAAAAAAAATGTTATTGTTTTTATTCTGTAAGTGTCTTTAAATGTTTGAAATATATTCTGTAGTTGTGTGCTGTATGCTGTCATTAGACTACTTAAGATGTTGTTAAGTAGAGTAATGCTCGTGCTGTTGATCACTTGATTGTCGGATCCAGGGTCGTGTTGAACAACAAACAAACAACATCTAACCCACTCTTGATGGCTCTCGCTCCTTGGCTGACTCTACAAGGAAAGACTCCTTGTGTGAACAATACTGCTTCTCTATGGTGCGAGAAATGTGTCTGAGTGGGGTATTCTTAACTGCAGCATGGTATCTCAGTGAGCTAGCACTATAAAACCAGCTTAAGTCTGGGCTAGTACAAGCGGCCATACATACACACGCATGCACGTCGTCATATGAGCGAAATATTCTTAAGAACGACGTGAAACCCCATTTCACCTCAACTACTACAACATACTGGCCGGGGAAGCTACAATGACCCACTGCCCCGGAGTCTCTCCGAGTGCCCCGGGATAGATCGTAGAATTGAATCCAACCCGGTTAGTGACATTTGGTTTCATGTATCTTCCTCCTTCAGGGTCGAGCTACATTACCTCATGGATTTCCAGTAAGTAATATGCCACGAATTACTTCCCTATATGTATCAAATAAATACACCACGAATATGTCTAATTGCAGAATTGTATTTGCAACACTTCAGATATAACATGTACAATATAGCACATAACTGTGCCCAATATCAATTTAACAAACCTGCTTACATCTCCATAAGAAGGACAATTGCATATTTAGACAGTGATAAGTTACAAGGAACACATAAGAAGCGGGTTAGCTACCCAACAGTAAGTAGGTCGGCACAGCCGAGGACGCACAGGACATGGTACAGATGATAGCTGTAGTTGAGGTCAGCCGCGGTAGGCACAGTACGATGCAGAATGAATATGAAGTTTACGTGAGAGGTTTAGTGTGAACTCGTATTAACAAGTTCAACAGTATCAGCATTTGTTTATTTGTAGAAACTAGAACAGCTCGCCAGGGTCGCACAGAATCCAGAATCGAGCCTGAAAAAAGCAATGATAGTAATTAGGAGATACCGACAGACTCAATCTGCTGACTAATATTGAAAAGTGTGCCTGTTGCTAGGATATTCATGATTAAGTGTTTCTCCTGGATAATTAGGGAAAAAGAAAGCTTTTAAGTTCTTATGATTATTATATCATACAATGATTGTATATACGAATTGAAATTGAAAAGACATGGATAACATTTTTATCAGATAATGTGATGTTTATAATTATCGACTTAAACAAATTATGCTTCTGAGGGAACTGTTAACATCAATTTAACATCTACTTCCCGTTATGGATGTATCTCTCCATAAGTACATATTTGCTCTTTTGCAGGTTCTAACTGGTTAATGTAACACACTGATCTTGGTTGTCGAGTGCTGGCACATGGAGTGATGGACTGTGTGACGTGTGTATGTGTTGACCACTATGTATGTGGACACATCAGACTTACCCAGTCGATGAAGCCTTCAAACGACCTATACAGGTAGCCCTGGCCAACCTGTACTGGACATTCACGGGCGGAGATTTTACCTGGTGGAAGAAGAGGAGGACCAGGAGATAAACGGTAATATATATAGCAGAGTATACAGTCGGCTACAGACAACAACTGACATGTGAAACTGTTGATGAGTCACTCAACATTCAGTGCAATCCAAAATACGATCGTGTCAAGATATCTAGCGTTAACGGTTCAATGAATACGACCCTGTCAAGATATCTAGCGTTAATGGTTCAATGAATACGATCGTATCAAGATATCTAGCGTTAATGGTTTCATGAATACGATCGTATCAAGATATCTAGCGTTAATGGTTTCATGAATACGATCGTATCAAGATATCTAGCGTTAATGGTTTCATGAATACGATCGTATCAAGATATCTAGCGTTAATGGTTTCATGAATACGTAAATGGAGCACATGCCCTATGGTTTGGACTATATTATGTGAAACTGATAACCATTGTATGCATCGTATCGCCGACAACGCACCATCTGTGTGTCCGGTATAACCCACACTAAGCCGTGGACCAACAACTCACCTCCAAGTGTCACTGTGTCAGTCCGTCTGACTCCACCTGCTCCCTTTACACTTCCTGTCAAGTCGTAGGACCCGCCCTCAGTACGGACATACCTTAACTCTAGAGTGACCCAGCCCTGAAAAACAAGTCATCGCTATCATCACTGGATCAGTTGCATATATGACGTGGATCTGGGGACAGGATAGCCCAGTCTTCCTGTAAGTAGGCATTTTAATGTTTTGGGGTTGTGTTCCTTGGCTTGCCATGGAGCTTCATCCCACAATAAGCTAAGAAATGTTTTAGTGAAACATTGTTCAAAGTGAACTTTCCAATCACAACGAACTTACAGCATCAGTTGTATACTGAAGATCGACTGCGGTCTCTTGGCTGTTACCCTCAGCAACCACCTTGAAGTATGCTTGGCCGCTGTCGGAGCTGGTAGGGCGTACTGTGATGGCCATGCTGGCAGTGACGTTGCAGTCACCGTTGCTGATAACGGCGTATTCCTGACCTGGGGTCAGGAGAGATGTTTGGATGCGCACACGGGCCACAAACACGGGATTGTGGAAGCCAGACTTGGCGAAAGGATTGAGGAAGACACGGCTGTTACCGGTGAAGTTGCCAGCCTTTCCGTCGGCACCAGTTCTTGTAACCAGATCGACGTTCTCGAAGACGAAAGAGCTGTTGCTTTTATCGTTAAACTCAATGGGCCAGTCAGCATTGTCACAGGAGTCTGCAGGCAACGAAATAAGTCAACGTGAGACCAGAAAAAATCCAGTATGTGGGTGATAACGATCGGTCATAGCTTACCAACATGTCTAATGACACAGCAGTTGGCAACAGGTGTGTCTCCAGGATTTGGTTACATTGTCTTTGGAACCTAAGACATGCATAAACCGTTCTTGATACAAAGTTTACGAAAAACAGACAAAATACAGTGCCATATGAATTGTGAATCTTCACTTTGTGAAAACATGAGGTGCCTTGTGCCAGGACTGGCTGACCATTATCCTTGGCCTGTCACCACACTGCACGTGCTCTATAGTTTCACGAAGTGGTCAATGGTTCCTGCCTGATTCGTCCCAACACCACGTTGTAACTTGAACACTGTTGACAACGGCGTCAAACTAAACACACTCACTCATTCCTGAGCTTACCGACTCTCTGTCTGGGCCGTGTGTCATGCACACATGTGCATGCGTCCAGATCAAACACGGTGCCTGGGCCGCAAGGGAATCTCTCCCTCGTATCCCTAGTGATCATGTAGAAGGCTTGCGGATCAGCTGGGTCAGGTGTGAGGTTACATCCTGGAAACAACCCGACACATGTGTTTTTATCGTAAATAGAGGAGGGCAGGGCATTTTCTATACTGTGAGAAATAACGGTATTTTGACGGCTTGTTTACATTCAGAACTGCTTCAGTTACGAGATATATAAGGGAACTCTTTGCTGTTTTGTGTTGACGGTGAGGTCTGGTCGTGGGAGGTCAATGTGGGATATCATCCGACCAGGGGGAGTCAGCGCCATTTTTGTACAACGGTCGATAGCAATCGGAACTGATAACAGTGCATATCAACGGGATATATGTACCGTTTATTAGCAGTTATGTTGTAATTATGTTACTTAGGCTGTTTGGTGTGGTATACTGCTGTACAGTTTGTAATGTCATCACTCGTACTTGCGTTAAAGTACGTAAGATAAAGCCGTGTTTACGGCGAATGTCTTGACCGTAAGATAAAGTCATGTTTACGGCGAATGTCTTGACCGTAAGATAAAGTCGTGTTTACGGTGAATGTCTTGACCGTAAGATAAAGTCGTGTTTACGGCGAATGTCTTGACAGCTTGTTGCCAGTAAAAGAACCCCCAAATTAGACGCTCCAATCGCAGCCCTAAACATCTTCCTTCAACGTCACTTTAAGTGACAATCAACTGCCGGTACTATCACCTTAATGACAACAGTCTGTATTGTACGTCAACCATACGTTTCCCTGGCAACAGAAGAGATATATTTACTAAGTTTAGTTGTATACGTTTCCCTGGCTACAGAAGAGTTATATTTACTAAGTTTAGTTGTATACGTTTCCCTGGCTACAGAAGAGATATATTTACTAAGTTTAGTTGTATACGTTTCACAGGCTACAGAAGAGATATATTTACTAAGTTTAGTTGTATACGTTTCCAGGCTACAGAAGAGATATATTTACTAAGTTTAGTTGTATACGTTTCACAGGCTACAGAAGAGATATATTTACTAAGTTTAGTTGTATACGTTTCACAGGCTACAGAAGAGATATATTTACTAAGTTTAGTTGTATACGTTTCCCTGGCAACAGAAGAGATAGATTTACTAAGTTTAGTTGTATACGTTTCCCAGGCTACGTTTCACAGGCTACAGAAGAGAGATATATTTACTAAGTTTAGTTGTATACGTTTCCCTGGCTACAGAAGAGATATATTTACTAAGTTTAGTTGTATACGTTTCACAGGCTACAGAAGAGATATATTTTACTAAGTTTAGTTGTATACGTTTCACAGGCTACAGAAGAGATATATATATTTACTAAGTTTAGTTGTATACGTTTCCCTGGCAACAGAAGAGATATATTTACTAAGTTTAGTTGTATACGTTTCCCTGGCTACAGAAGAGATATATTTAACTAAGTTTAGTTGTATACGTTTCCCAGGCTACAGAAGAGAGAGATATATTTACTAAGTTTAGTTGTATACGTTTCCCTGGCTACAGAAGAGATATATTTACTATGTTTAGTTGTATACATTTCACAGGCTACAGAAGAGATATATTTACTAAGTTTAGTTGTATACGTACAGAAGAGATATATTTACTAAGTTTAGTTGTATACGTTTCCCTGGCTAAGAGATATATTAAGTTTAGTTGTATACGTTTCCTGGCTACAGAAGAGATATATTTACTAAGAAGAAGAGATATTTTACTAAGTTTAGTTGTATACGTTTCCCTGGCTACAGAAGAGATATATTTACTAAGAGTTGTATATATTTACAGAAGAGATATATTTACTAAGTTTAGTTGTATACGTTTCCTTTAGGCTACAGAAGAGATATATATTACTAAGTTTAGTTGTATACGTTTCCCTGGCTACAGAAGAGATATATTTACTAAGTTTAGTTGTATACGTTTCCCTGGCTACAGAAGAGATATATTTACTAAGTTTAGTTGTATACGTTTCCCTGGCTACAGAAGAGATATATTTACTAAGTTTAGTTGTATACGTTTCCCAGGCTACAGAAGAGATATATTTACTAAGTTTAGTTGTATATGTTTCACAGGCTACAGAAGAGATATATTTACTAAGTTTCGTTTAGTTGTATATGCTACAGAAGAGATATATTTTTAGTTTGTATACTAAGTTTAGTTGTATATGTTTCACAGGCTACAGAAGAGATATATTTACTAAGTTTAGTTGTTTATGTTTCACAGGCTACAGAAGAGATATATTTACTAAGTTTAGTTGTATACGTTTCACAGGCTACAGAAGAGATATATTTACTAAGTTTAGTTGTATACGTTTCCCTGGCTACAGAAGAGATATATTTACTAAGTTTAGTTGTATACGTTTCACAGGCTACAGAAGAGATATATTTACTAAGTTTAGTTGTATACGTTTCACAGGCTACAGAAGAGATATATTTACTAAGTTTAGTTGTATATGTTTCACAGGCTACAGAAGAGAGATATTTACTGAGTTTAGTTGTATATGTTTCCCCTTTTGAATATGCAAATGTATTATCAATTTATGACGTCATTCAACCGAGGTAAATCTCATCACTCGACTAATTAAGATGCATTTTGAAATGAATTTTGTAAACTCGTTCATTTATTTCGATCACGACTTTAAAATGTTTCTGGGTGGCCCCTTACTCTGTTCTCCAGGACATGGTGGCCTGCTGGTCTCGTCACGTGCGCAGGTTTCGCCGCAGTTGGGGTCGGGGACGCAGCGACTAAGTCCACGGTCGTAGCCCTGCCCGGGGAGACAGCACATGCTCTGGGCGGTCCTCCCATTGAAACAACGCCAATAGGGTTGGCACTCCCGGATATGGGAGTACGTGCTGTTGCTTGCTTTACCAATACAAAAGTCTGGAAATGGCATGAGATGGAAAAGTATTCGTTAACTGTCATCAGGTGATTTCAGGTGATAATTTGTCTTTAAGAACATATAAACACACTAGCTCTGAATCATGTTCAGAACAGGAATCAACGTTTTTCCAAAAAATAATATTTTATTAAATCGTAGGGATAATTAGCTTAAAATTTTCAAAATAACATTAAGGTGCTACTGTGCCAGGAGTAAACCCAGATACAGTTGCAAGGACACCGTGATCATCCAGATGATCTCTGGGCACTCCGGAATATTTAAATGATCAATGGGGACGGCCATTGTTGGTGTACGGTACGGACGATGAACCGTGGAGGTATTGCAATAGAATGTTTGTTTATAAGTACTTTGTATTTAAATTATATTTGGAATGCATTTGCGATCACATACTGTTTAGGTGGCCTTACCGTCTCTACAGGAGACCTGGTCGGGGAAGTTGCAGACAAGCGTTCTCTGATCGAAAAGAGTTCCAGGAGGACATTCAAAGATAGTTGGCACTGGTGGCCCGCTAACAGCCTCCACACAGCGCACAAACAAGTCACATCTCTGCTGGACACCAGTGTAGCCAATGCCGTTCCGGTAGGAGCAGTCATCACACAGGTTGGCTGGAATCAGTGCACCAGCATTCAGGAAACGTTAACTCGAGGACACAATCAGACAGGCATACAGGATTACGCATTATATACTTAATTATACTGATTCTTCAGATACTGTATACCTTTACAGAAAGGGGAGGCAAAATTTCGGTTTGAATCTATAGTGAGTGGGGAGGACACTTGACAATCAAACAATTACAAAGGTGTCATAAGTACCCCACTGGCCCATAAAAGTTATACCTCTCAGTTCAATATCACATCGTGGTCCTCCCATAAATCTTGGACACGTGGTGCAGACGCAGCGGCCATGACAGTCCGTGGTGGCCACGCCTCCTGGGCCGCAGAGTTCCTCGGAGTTGTCGCAGGTACCTGCCCTTACAGCTGTGGAAGAACAGAGAGGAACCACTTAACTCAATGTCATAATCCAGCCACTGACCCAAGATCCAACCCACCATCTAACACCGAGATATAAGAGCCCAGCGTCCCGATCCACAAAGCGTCCGCAGTGCTACGACATCCGTAGGCCTTTTTTAAAACAGTAGAGTTACGACAGTTTGTAACGTTACGAATGCTTTGTTGATCGGGACGCTAGTGTTTGTTGCCAAACCATGCCTGTTGAGACATATGTGTATAATGTCAATGCGTCAACAATGATATTATGCATTGGTTTCTACGGATAAAATAGAGATAAAATGGTTGCATGATGTCTCCAGACGTTACTCACTAAACTGGCACAGAGTCCCCGTGAAACCAGAGCGACACCGACAGGAACACGGGTTGCTAACGAAGACACCTCCATTCTGACAGATCAGGTTACACGTGGGAGGCTGATCTGAAAAATAACGCAACATTAACATGAATACGTTATTGTGGGTGGGTGTGGGAAAACTGCAGCGTAGAACAACGTTCAGTTACCCCGAGGACATCGTTCTGAGCGGTATGAGTACCCCCGGGGGGAACGTGACGCGTGATTGGTTGGTACCTACCGCTGCATGTCAGTCCAGTGAAACCAGGGTCACAGCTACACGAGCAGATGCCATTGGAGGACACAACTCTGCCGTTCTCGCAGTAGGTCAGACTGCAATCTGAAAACAATTGTCATTATTACGTAGAGTCAATTTTGGTAGGTACATGTATCCATATGTTTATCCAGTATACTTAGTGCGGGCATTTTGATACCTGACAGGTTCATGTCCTTGTGGCTGTGTGGGACAAATACAGTGTGACACAACGATCTTCGTACACAGTTTGCCGTGTCATGTATCCTCCAGAGATAGGATACATATCACGAATTTAACTGACGAAATGTATCCGTATCCATAACGTACTCCTATGTTTGTAACAACTGTTTCCTGTATTTATTGTCTCCCCCTGAAGCCATACCGCAAGAATTGTCTTCCCCTGAAATCATACCGCGAGGAATGTCTCCCCCTGAAGTCATACCGCTAGAATTGTCTCCCCCCCTGAAATCATACCGCGAGGAATGTCTCCCCTTGACATATACCGCGAGAATTGTCTCCCCCTGAAGTCATACCGCGTGAATTGTCTCCCCCTGAAGTCATACCGCGAGGAATGTCTCCCCTTGATGTCATATCACGGGGAGTGCCCCTCATGACGACATAGCGCGGAGACCAGCCTGGCGTGGTTATTTTACACTTGGGAATCGTAGAGGGACTCTGCGTTTAATAGACATTTCCTGTGATAATATAAGTTTTTCGTGGTAATATTTCAGCTATGACAAGAACAGACTGTTGAAATAAAGAGCATACCAACCATGATGTGTATGTACACTTATTACCAACCATGATGTGTATGTACACTTATTACCAACCATGATGTGTATGTACACTTATTAACCAACCAACCAAGATGTGTATGTACACTTATTACCAACCATGATGTGTATGTACACTTATTACCAACCATGATGTGTATGTACACTTATTACCAACCAAGATGTGTATGTACACTTATTACCAACCATGATGTGTATGTACACTTATTACCAACCAAGATGTGTATGTACACTTATTACCAACCAAGATGTGTATGTACCCTTATTACCAACCATGATGTGTATGTACACTTATTACCAACCAAGATGATGTACATGTATTACACTTATTACCAACCAAGATGTGTATGTACACTTATTACCAACCATGATGTGTATGTACACTTATTGCCAACCATGATGTGTATGTACACTTATTGCCAACCAAGATGTGTATGTACATTTATTGCTCAAATGATTCCTGTCCGGCATGATCACAATATATGTCTGCTGCAGCGGATGGTTTTTACTGGTGGTATCAAGCCCAAACGCCTGGAATGTACTCGATTTTGTACACGTAGCAGTGGTATTGCATAATACTGATGAGGGCATACCTATCGCTGGCTCACAGTGATCTTCGTACCGGATACTCACTGGATCATGTGACACAACATCATCTAAGATTTGGCAAGCAGACCCGATTGAATCAACATGCTACTGGCCGAAATTAGAAGACTTTGACTACACAACAGGGATGTGAGTACTTACCTGGTGGGACAATTTCACAGTTGAGACCAGACGTTCCCACGGGGCAGACGCATCTACAGATGTTTCCAAATGGCCTGTTGGTTCCGCCGTTCTGGCACGCTCGTTGGTCGCAAGCTTTAACAGAACAGTACACTCCAGATGATCCTTGTACACAGGACATTTGTGATATCATAAATGAATTCAGAGCGGATTCAGAAAACAAATGATTGCAACACTGCACGTAGAGCTTGATCAAATTAGGAGACTTTAAATACTTAGCGAGTATGGTGAACGGCCCCTCCCCAGCTCGGCTTCTGTTCGTATTAGTCAGCATTATGCAACTAAGCTAAGGAACGCAGTAATACTTACAGCGAGCACTGACAGTGCCACCTATCCTCTGCATCATATCCTCAAAGAACGATGAATCAACTTACCTTGTTCACAGTTGAGACCGGAAGTTCCCACGGGGCATTGGCATCTGCAGGTGTTTCCAATTCGCGTGTTGGTTCCGCCGTTCTGGCACGCGCTTGGGTCGCAAGCTTAAACAGGACAGTACAAATACATTCCACGTGTACTTTGTAAATACACACGAATTTTGGGACATTATAAATGAATTCAAAACAGAAAGGAATGATAATTACGATGTAATGGACTTAATGACTCAACAGACAAATTCATTTTGATGCCATCATCAGTCCATGTTTTAGTGAAAGTAGGTCCCTTTCAAAATGCTGTACAAATATATTTGGAGTAAACTGATAAAAATAGATGCGATGATCCACATACTTAACATATTCACATTTCAAATATATGGGGTGGCCGTATGTTTCTGAACGTTCATCGTTCCGAAATGCCATAATAAGCCCATACCCCTAATGTACAGTACACAACTCTGTGCACTTAAAAGAACCCCCGAATCCGTTGGTATTTGACCAGATGGTGGCCACATGAATACGTGCAAACACCTAGTTGCGGGTACAGCAACGTGCAGTGAACTTGCACAAAGTACTGTGACTATGTGTCCCAGTCCACTCAGCTGTGAATGGGTACCTCGTAAGGATGGGAAAGCCACACTAACTCGGTGCGCCTGCAAGAGTTGTATGGTCCCCAGGGAGTAGAGATTGATAATACGATGTGCAGCTGAGATTGACATCCAGTAATCGAGGGAAAAAACAAAGCGCCTTTGAGCAGCTGAGCTGGATATCGGCGCTATACAAATGTTAGTATGTATGTATGTATACCTTTCTATAATAGGCGAAGGCCGTCTTACCGCCTTGTATACACACGTTCAGTCAATCTAAATTGGCCGCGGCGTTACTGAGGCTGCATAACATTCACTACTCACGTATAAGAATTCGAGCTCCACAAAATTGCCCAGTAAATCCATTGGGGCACTGGCACACACAGCGTCCGCCACTCACGACCGGTGTACCGCCATTCTGACAGAGTTGGGGATCACAGACTGGCGGTGATAATCATACTTTTAACAATGATAATGGTAGAGGAGCACATTAATAATGTACATGAAAAATAAGCTCGCCATTTTTGTTTCATTACACCTGATTCCCTGAAAGAAGTAATTAAGATGTCTAAAGCTAACACTGCGCCAAGGCCTGGTGGTAATGAAACCGGTAATGGAAACCGTTCCCTCCAAAAACATGACGTCACTGTTTCAAGTCTCCCCAGGATGCAGGGGATGTTTTTCTTTGTTCTGAAAATGTGGAACAATACTTCTCCCCGCGAAAAAGTGATTTGACTGACCCCCAAAACTTCCACCCTATTAAATGTCAGAATACACAATACAAAATATTGACAGGGTGTCTTACATCTCTTGTCTCATCATACTGCACCTCTAGTGATATTTACACGGAGCAGAAAGGAGCCAGAAAGGGATGTTGGGGTTGCAATATCAATTGCTGGTTCAAGAAAATATCCTTGAAGAGGCAAAACCTTACCATCTTAACCTCTCAATAGAAAAGTCTACCATTCTGTAGCTCACGAATCGACTTTTAAGGCACAAGAATGTATTTCCCTCCCTGAGCGATCACGTCTTTACTCAGGTCTTTAATGAAAAGCAGGTCAACTCAGCTTGTGATGTATAGCAAGGCCAGGCGCTGACTTCAGAACCAATTTCCATTAGAAGAGGAATATTTAAATTTTCTATTTGCCTGTGTGTAAGGGAACTGCGCTGATGATGAGCCTAAGAAGACAGGATCATCACCACCATCCACACTGTATCGACATTGTCGTTAACATAACCATTTCAAGCGACTAGTCTTGACTCCAACAGAAAAAGATCGCGATTTCAGTTATTATAGATTCCAGCCGCCATGTTCACGGGCTACTCACCGGGGGTTTGGCAAAATTGTCCGCTGAATGCTACTGGGCATGCGCAGTTGCACTGTGCGTTCGGTGATGGGAATCCTCCGTTTTGGCATGGGTTTGATGCGCAAGCTGAAATGATCAACTTGTTTGGATATCTGTTGTAACAACTCGTTTTTTCGTCAGTATGTAAGTGAATAATGATAATATCACATACTTTTCTTTTTACTCGTCATGCTAGAGAGCAATTTACTCCGTGAACTGGTATCAATAACCTTCAAGACGAATCCATCACAAAATATTACATACTGTCTTCAATTACATTCAATAGCAGCAACAATCTGAAACATTATACATTTCAAAGATAGTAACTCCTTATAATGCCCTACAATCTGAAACATTATACATTTCAAAGATAGTAACTCCTTATAATGCCCTACAATCTGAAACATTATACATTTCAAAGATAGTAACTCCTTATAATGCCCTACAATCGGGGTTTTATTACTCAGTAAGGTCATATTCGTCCCTTAAAACACATTTACAAAGGTATTCCAGCGAGTGGTTGTCAAACCAAAGGACGTTTCTACATTGACAGGATATGGGTGTACTGGTCGGTTGAGAGTCCGTGTACAGGGCATCAGTGAGGTATCTACCAACATGGTATCTCAGTGGGTTGCTATAAGAACTGGCATTAGACCGGACTTTTGCCAATAGCCTCTCACAGAAATACATGTCGCTACTTACACTACATTGTACGAACGTTAAATCCCATTTTTCACCTGACCCCAGTATTTCCAGGAACTTAACAACTTGAGATCAGAACCCGATCTAGCCATGTTTTTTCACCACCTGAGCTCGTATCTTGAACTGAACTGGTGAATATTTATTGGCATAATTACACGGGATTGTCCTCCAGCGTGGTGCTGTGAGGCCGGGATTTAACTGAAATATTGTTCAAAGTCATGTTCCAGCCAACTACCCCCAACTGACCCCAACTGACCACAACGGGCTCTGCTGACACTCACCGTCACACTGCTCTCCTGTGTATCCCTGGTTGCACTGACAGAAGCATGGTCTGTTGGCTGTGGCCTGGACTAGGGTACCGAACCGACAGGTCAGCGAGCACTGGGGACCTAGGGAAGCATTACACACAGAGTAGTCGGGTCAGCTCAAGTTTATCTCATCCATTGATATTTTTATGTAAGCATTTTCGGAGATAATTATGGTTCTTTTACAAGAATAGACCAATGTTCTACTTATGAAGTATTTTATATGATACATATTAAGGTATTCTGAACGTAAGGCAGACAGAAAGTAGTTCAGACAAAAAAATCTTTAAGTCTTTTTTTCACTCCAGTGATTTTGTTTTCGGAAATTCAGTACACTGAAGGATCACGCCAAAATGTGCTAAATGGTCGCACCTGTTTCACACTGGTTACCAGAGAAGCCAGGAAGACAAGTGCATGGACAGACGCCATTGGACGGTAGAGGGACACGTTGGGGGGTTCCCCCATTCAAACAGAACTGGCGACCATCGCAGACTAAGGGAAAAGACAAAGTTGCAAACACAGTCAGGAAGACCTTCTATAGTTCATTTAAACGCTATTTACAGGCGTTATTTCAAGTACATCACAGCTGTAAATGCCCTGAGTTCAATGACATATAGTCAGTCATTGTTACATTGACACTGTAGTCGCTGCAAGATCATTTTGTACAAATGTGGCCTAAAAATCCTAACGGAATCTTCCAGTTACAAGGCAAACTTGACAACAAAGAACTGATCTGTAGAGCACAGGAAGAGTTCTTCTCTTGTGTCCCGATCAAACACTTGTTGATTTGTAGTTTTGTTTTATTACTCTACATCATGAAAAAAATATCGTTCGCTTTAAATTATTTGGTATATAATGATTGATACGAGGAGAGAGGAAAAGCAAAAAGATTGTGAACAGTACTCACATCGTGTTTCACAGCGAGTTCCTGTGTAATCGGAGGGACAGATGCAGACACACTGTCCGTTCTGCTGACTGACACGTCCGTTGTTCAGACACGAGAAGGAGGCACACGGGTCGACTGAAAGCAATCATAATTGTTCATCTCCGAACTAATAAGTCTTTCAACAAGACATATTAAAGGTGAAAAGGCTCGAGAACTTTATTTTTTTCAATCACACATTATATTATTTGTTTAAAGACCATGTGTATGACATCTGTTACCCCAGTCCTTATATAAAAGGACTCTTATACACGTTAAAATATACATGTTTTAAAGTGAATGACTCCTGTTTTACACTTTCCAAGATACCTTCGAAGCTTCATTATTATGTTAATACCAGAATTGTATATACAGTACATATGGCGTGCTTGACATAATAGTTAAGTAGCAATGACGATATTCTCCCTGAAACATATAAGGTACGAAGCTGCATGACAATCTTGATCACCATACACACAATGCAGCAATCAAATATACTGTATGGAAATCTGAAAATGAACAAAGCAGCTTATACATCAAAACCAAATTTCAATATGATTAGGTATATACAACATCCCTTGCTATTTGTGTGCAAAGCTTATGTTGTATTATGAAAGACATTCATGTTACAACAAGCTGAAATTCAATATACAAAGCAAAACTGGAACATATATCACTATATATATACACGATGGGGTAGTACATAACAGATTAAAATATGTCAAAGCCAACGATGCAAACGTATAATTTATGTGTAACATGTAACATTTTACAGTCCACGAAAAGAAAGATGATGAACATGTTCGGCAGCACCTACACATACGACAAAACAAGAAAACAAACCAAATCAACTTGGTTTACCGGGTGTGAAAAGTTATAAAATCAAATATATTCAAGATGTATATAGCAAGAAAGTTCAACTCGATAGCATCGGAGGAAAGGCAGAGAGACTGGGGATGATCATCATATGTTCACCTTGCAGCAGACCGTGAAGAAGAGTTTCCAACATACACAGACACAGAAACGCCAATAACAGAGGCAGAGCGTCACACAGTAGGCATGGAAACACAGGGATTGAAATAGCGTCATCGTGCATACGGACATTAAACTGTGTATGGACAAAGAATCAAGCAGCATGACTTGAAACAGGAGGGATCAATTCAACATGCATTTAGACAAACAGCTGCTACAAGGGTGGACCAAGTGTCGCAATATCAGAAATAGCGGTATTGAAATGGCGTCAGCATGCACACTAGCCACAAAACTGTCACCAAACCTCATATCAACAAAGCTTCATACGAGAACTATGACACTGAAATCGATTCAACATTATAGACGAAGATTTATAGATCTTCACATAAGTTCCGAACACAAAATGCCATGCATGGTACAGGACAGTGACATGACATCATGCGGTCATACTTCCAGTATTCTCGCATTGCAGTCCAAAGTATCCGTCCATGCATACACACTGGCATCTGTCCAGATCCACATCCCATGTACCCTCCTGGGAACAGTCGAGATCAGCAGCAGTGCACTGTGGACCTAATGGATGTACGCGTAAACAGAATACGACGTCAGAGTGAATGGGAAAACAGGCAAAACAGATGAGTCATTTCAAAATATCCAGTATTCTGACTGAGACATCGAATCGTAGATGAAATCACTGGATCTGATGGTTTTGATTTAAGACCAGTTCATCTTGAAGCAAACAGACAACCGTATTATGCAGACATTTTGTATCCAAACAGGATACCAAGACGAGAAGACTCTTGAATGTATCAAGGAGAAGAACATGTAGAACCTAGGGAAGATTGAAGTGGATGTGAATAGAAAGAATTCTTTTTCTTTTGAGTGAAAGGAAAGACAACTACTCTGGTCTTGACAGGTGTCTCCAGTGAAACCAACTTTGCAGAGACATGTACAGGAATCGGTGTCTGTCTCCGCTGTTCCAGCTATGTCACAGTTTAGACCAGGACAAACTGCAGACTGGTCATCTGAAACATCGATTTGATTGAAAGGAACTGTACTGAACATAATTTATATATATGAGTTTACAGCCATATCAACCCCTTTTCAGCAAAGCGAAGCATTTACATCATTTAGGCATGTCCAATGCAATACCAATGCAATCAATTGAACTGGTTGTTGTTACATATGTGTAACGTTAGTAACTCTTATACCCCGTTGACAGGAATCTCCCGAGTACCCAGGTTTGCAGACACATCTGCAGTTGTTCACATCACTGAGGCTGGTACCATCTCTGTCACAGACAAGACTGGTACAGGTCTGCTGTCCAGGCGGGCTGGTTGGGGGACTACTTGGACCTAAACACAAGCAATCTTAGTCCAAATGAAGAAATGGAAGTCACATCATTCCTAAATGACACAAATCACGACACGACAGATTAGGACCAGTTCTTTCTATTATTGATATTAATCTAAATCAAAGAAGGCTTTTTCTTAACACTTTAAAAAGCAAACAAATAGATAATAACACAAAAGAGAGATCAACAAAAAGGGAAATGAGACCAGTGTCTTGTGGATGATAAAATGTATAATTCCTGATATCTCTCCTTGCTGTCCCCGCCTGGTTACATTTAAGGCTGGTACAAGTTTGTCTTGGTGGGCCAGTTGGAGATGGAGTTGTTTGTGATGGCACTCCTTGTCCTACACATTTATTTAGCACATACTTCAGTAAAACAATTTCTATCCTAATACAGTAAGGCTGTGTAATACAGATTGAAAGAAACCTTATAAATAAGACAGAAGACATCAGAGTCTTGTAGATGATAGAAATGCATAGGATAGATGAAATGCACAATGAAAAAGTTGCCAAAAGGAAAGCAAGATTTACCCCTCTGACACGAGTCCCCAGAATATCCACGTCTACAGATACATCTACAATTCCTGATATCTCTCCTTCCTGTCCCCGCCTGGTTACAGTTAAGGCTGGTACAAGTTTGTCCAGGTGGGCCAGTTGGGGATGGAGTTGTTCGTGGTGGCACTCCTGGTCCTACACATTTATTTAGCATATACTCAAGTAAACACAATGGACTCATGAAGATACAGATTGAAATAGATTTTAAACTTGGCAGAAGAGAGAATTGTCTTGCAGATGATAGAAATGCACAAGATAGATGAAATGCACATTGGAAAAGGTGCAAAAAGGAAAGGAAGAATTACCCCTCTGACACGAGTCCCCAGAATATCCACGTCTACAGATACATCTACAATTCCTGATATCTCTCCTTGCTGTCCCCGCCTGGTTACAGGTAAGGCTGGTACAAGTTTGTCCAGGTGGGCCAGTTGGGGATGGAGTTGTTCGTGGTGGCACTCCTGGTCCTACACATTTATTTAGCATATACTCAAGTAAACACAATGGACTCATGAAGATAAGGATTGAAATAGATTTTAAACTTGGCAGAAGAGAGAATTGTCTTGCAGATGATAGAAATGCATAAGATAGATGAAATGCACATTGAAAAGTTGCAAAAAGGAAAGGAAGAATTACCCCTCTGACACGAGTCCCCAGAATATCCACGTCTACAGATACATCTACAATTCCTGATATCTCTCCTTGCTGTCCCCGCCTGGTTACAGTTAAGGCTGGTACAAGTTTGTCCAGGTGGGCCAGTTGGGGATGGAGTTGTTCGTGGTGGCACTCCTGGTCCTACACATTTATTTAGCATATACTCAAGTAAACACAATGGACTCATGAAGATAAGGATTGAAATAGATTTTAAACTTGGCAGAAGAGAGAATTGTCTTGCAGATGATAGAAATGCATAAGATAGATGAAATGCACATTGAAAAGTTGCAAAAAGGAAAGGAAGAATTACCCCTCTGACACGAGTCCCCAGAATATCCACGTCTACAGATACATCTACAATTCCTGATATCTCTCCTTGCTGTCCCCGCCTGGTTACAGGTAAGGCTGGTACAAGTTTGTCCAGGTGGGCCAGTTGGGGATGGAGTTGTTCGTGGTGGCACGCCTGGTCCTACACATTTATTTAGCATATACTCAAGTAAACACAATGGACTCATGAAGATAAGGATTGAAATAGATTTTAAACTTGGCAGAAGAGAGAATTGTCTTGCAGATGATAGAAATGCATAAGATAGATGAAATGCACATTGAAAATTTGCTAAAAGGAAAGGAAGAATTACCCCTCTGACACGAGTCCCCAGAATATCCACGTCTACAGATACATCTACAATTCCTGATATCTCTCCTTGCTGTCCCCGCCTGGTTACAGTTAAGGCTGGTACAAGTTTGTCCAGGTGGGCCAGTTGGGGATGGAGTTGTTCGTGGTGGCACTCCTGGTCCTACACATTTATTTAGCATATACTTCAAGTAAACACAATGGACTCATGAAGATAAGGATTGAAATAGATTTTAAACTTGGCAGACGAGAGAATTGTCTTGCAGATGATAGAAATGCATAAGATAGATGAAATGCACATTGAAAAGGTTGCAAAAAGGAAAGGAAGAATTACCCCTCTGACACGAGTCCCCAGAATATCCACGTCTACAGATACATCTACAATTCCTGATATCTCTCCTTGCTGTCCCCGCCTGGTTACAGGTAAGGCTGGTACAAGTTTGTCCAGGTGGGCCAGTTGGGGATGGAGTTGTTCGTGGTGGCACTCCTGGTCCTACACATTTATTTAGCACATGCTTCAGTAAGCACAATAGACTCATGAAGATACGGATTGAAAGTGATTTTGAAATTGGCAGACGAGAGAATTGTCTTGCAGATGATAGAAATGCATAAGATAGATGAAATGCACATTGTGAAGGTGCAAAAAGGAAAGGAAGAATTACCCCTCTGACACGAGTCCCCAGAATATCCACGTCTACAGATACATCTACAATTCCTGATATCTCTCCTTGCTGTCCCCGCCTGGTTACAGGTAAGGCTGGTACAAGTTTGTCCAGGTGGGCCAGTTGGGGATGGAGTTGTTCGTGGTGGCACTCCTGGTCCTGCACATTTATTTAGCACATGCTTCAGTAAGCACAATAGACTCATGAAGATACGGATTGAAAGTGATTTTGAAATTGGCAGACAGAAAGAATTGTCTTGCAGATGATAGAAATGCATAAGATAGATGAAATGCACATTGTGAAGGTGCAAAAAGGATAGCAGGAATTTCCCCTCTGACACGAGTCCCCAGAATATCCACGTCTACAGATACATCTACAATTCCTGATATCTCTCCTTCCTGTCCCCGCCTGGTTACAGTTAAGGCTGGTACAAGTTTGTCCAGGTGGGCCAGTTGGGGATGGAGTTGTTCGTGGTGGCACTCCTGGTCCTACACATTTATTTAGCATATACTCAAGTAAACACAATGGACTCATGAAGATAAGGATTGAAATAGATTTTAAACTTGGCAGACGAGAGAATTGCCTTGCAGATGATAGAAATGCACAAGATAGATGAAATGCACATTGAAAATTTGCAAAAAGGAAAGGAAGATTTACCCCTCTGACACGAGTCCCCAGAATATCCACGTCTACAGATACATCTACAATTCCTGATATCTCTCCTTGCTGTCCCCGCCTGGTTACAGGTAAGGCTGGTACAAGTTTGTCCAGGTGGGCCAGTTGGGGATGGAGTTGTTCGTGGTGGCACTCCTGGTCCTACACATTTATTTAGCATATACTCAAGTAAACACAATGGACTCATGAAGATAAGGATTGAAATAGATTTTAAACTTGGCAGACGAGAGAATTGCCTTGCAGATGATAGAAATGCACAAGATAGATGAAATGCACATTGAAAATTTGCAAAAAGGAAAGGAAGATTTACCCCTCTGACACGAGTCCCCAGAATATCCACGTCTACAGATACATCTACAATTCCTGATATCTCTCCTTCCTGTCCCCGCCTGGTTACAGGTAAGGCTGGTACAAGTTTGTCCAGGTGGGCCAGTTGGGGATGGAGTTGTTCGTGGTGGCACTCCTGGTCCTACACATTTATTTAGCATATACTCAAGTGAACACACAAAGATGGACTCATGAAGATACAGGATTGAAATAGATTTTAAACTTGGCAGAAGATGGAGTTGTTCGTGGTGGAGAATTGCACAATGGACCCATGCAGATGATAGAAATGCACAAGATAGATGAAATGCACATTGAAAATTTGCAAAAAGGAAAGGAAGATTTACCCCTCTGACACGAGTCCCCAGAATATCCACGTCTACAGATACATCTACAATTCCTGATATCTCTCCTTGCTGTCCCCGCCTGGTTACAGGTAAGGCTGGTACAAGTTTGTCCAGGTGGGCCAGTTGGGGATGGAGTTGTTCGTGGTGGCACGCCTGGTCCTACACATTTATTTAGCATATACTCAAGTGAACACAATGGACTCATGAAGATAAGGATTGAAATAGATTTTAAACTTGGCAGACGAGAGAATTGCCTTGCAGATGATAGAAATGCACAAGATAGATGAAATGCACATTGAAAATTTGCAAAAAGGAAAGGAAGATTTACCCCTCTGACACGAGTCCCCAGAATATCCACGTCTACAGATACATCTACAATTCCTGATATCTCTCCTTGCTGTCCCCGCCTGGTTACAGGTAAGGCTGGTACAAGTTTGTCCAGGTGGGCCAGTTGGGGATGGAGTTGTTCGTGGTGGCACGCCTGGTCCTGCACATTTATTTAGCAGATGCTTCAGTAAAACAATTTCTGTCTTAATACAGGAAGGCTGTTTAATACAGATTGAAAGAAACCTTTAGCACATATTTCAGTAAAACGATGTAGATTAAATGAAATCCGATGAATAAGAAAACAGTAGACACCAGGAAGAGGGATCTTGATGCAGATTTGGCTTTTCTTGCTTGAGGTGGAACCGTACCTACATGGACAGATGTCGGATTTGTTACTCTGAACAATTGGTTTGAAGATACTGACCTCTGAAAGCCAGATATTTCGGCTCAACCGACTGATGATAGTAAGTGTAGAGGTGATGTAATCGTACCTATGTAAGAGTGGTGGTTAGTGAAGAATAGTCATTATAAGCTAATCTAGTACTTTTGCTGTGAAAGTATTATGAAGAAAAAAGTGAGAGACATTGCCATTACCGTCTTCAGCATTATTTCAGCAATATCACAGTGTGAGACAACAGAAATAAGGATGTCACATTGTATCCATTTGGGTAATGTACCCCGGGGTCTTTTACGTGATAACCACGCGGATAGCCAAAGGTCCCGTACTGATGCTCTATCTGAGATTGTTGTTGAGAAGGAAGAAGAGAATTATGTCTATTACTGGAGCAATCTTGTCCAGTGTAGCCGTTCTGGCATACACACTGACAGTTCAGTTCATCAACAGATGCTGTTCCTCTATCGTCACATTGCAGGTCGCATCTTGGAGCTGAAATGCAACAGTTGGATTTCCATGAGACGTGAAGGATAGAGACGAGATCCTTTTATAAAGGAACAGACTTAAAGGTTGCAGTAAGGTAACTGCAAATGTTGAATCTAGCTACATAGAAGGCAGCATGCAGGTATAGTAGCTGCACATTGAAAGATAGTTTATGAATGTCCATCCAAAGAGGCAAAACATGGAACAAAGAGACATACCTTAAGGAATCGGTGGCTGACAATGAAAAGAATATTGAAGCACAGATCAAACAAATATAATATGCAACTGGATATTCCTAGAATGTATGCATTCAGTGTGTATAGGAAATATGGCCTCAGTAAATGAAGGACATGTTTTACTGGGTACACTAAAGACTGAAAGAGAGGAAGGGGGACAGTGGGTTAAAAGTGAGACGGAGAGAATGGTCAAACTTAGCGGAATTTCCTGTTATTTAACAGCACATTCACCAAGGACAGAGGGATATCTTCTATATCGATGCTAAGCATCCTAAACAAAACACAAAACATCGCAGTGGACACATGTTTATTTGTCTGTTTACACCATGGTAGCACATTTAACAAACATTTCCCCTGTCTGCAGAATCACAATCATAACCGCCGATAACCATCTGTTCCTGCACAGCATATTTTCTCCTCAGCTGCTGAAGAATAAAACACCTACCTGGTATGCCCCGGATCTGTAGGTAAAGACATCAGGTCAGTGACCCTCCCCCGTGTGTACCTAGGTCACTAGCACTTACTTGGAGTTTGACAGGTAGGGCCAGTGAACTGGGAGGTACATCTGCACTCACAGTTACCACCGAATGAGCTCTGGACTGCGTTGCCGCCGTTTGCACAGTTGATAAATCTGGAGCAGTCTGAAAGGCAGTAACACAGTCTGTAAATGTGGTTCCACAACCAAGATTTCTTTACCGATTGTTACAACCTTTGAGTGAGTGAAAGTCTGTTATTGTTATTGTTAGTTAGTCAGTATTTAGAATTAGGTTTCCGATATCCTGATTCGCAATGTATCCGTCCATTCAGTGTACGCAAGCGTATGTCATAACATTATCTTGTTCGTTTGGATTGTATTTATGTTGAACCATTGCGCCGATTTAGGACTTTAAGTTAAACAGACCTTGTGTTTGACAGTTAGTCCCAGTGTATCCAAAAGGACATTGACATCTGCATGTACCAAACTGGTTGACTGCCACTCCGCCATTCTGACAGGTAATCTGTGTTGTGCAGTCTGGGAAGACAGGGAGATCGTTGTGTCATACATACACTACACTTGTGAGTGAGCTGAGTATCGGCTTCTCAACAATCAACCTACATTGGTTCACACATTATAACACATGTTGGTCATCAGACCGGATTGGGTTACGAAAGTTGAATGTTAAAGTGCCATATAACATGCCATAAACAAATGCATCCTTCTCGGTAGTTAACGCTTTTGATAAACTACATATGTAAAATCAAATTAATCTTGTATCATTAATATCTCTCTGTGACTCATTATATTATTTGTTTTCAGATTTATAATTTTATAGACTCGGACTCACCAACGTTCGCACAAGTTGGTCCTGAGTAACCGACAGGGCAGCGACATGTGCAACTACCAAACTGTTCAATCGCTGTTCCGGAGTTCTGGCATATGATTTGAGTAGAACAGTCTGAAGAAGAAGACACTCCTATATAGAATGATATCAATACAGTTATATTACGTCTAGATAGTAACAGCGAAGGGCACCAAGATATTGCGATTGTAGGACGAATAGGCATAGACACGGTAGGACATAGACGTAGTGACGGTGCTCAGCGGGATAACAATGTAGGCCGTCAGAATAATGACAATGCAGAACGTCAACATAATGACAGTGTAGCACACCGAGATAATGACAATGCAGAACGTTAACATAATGACAGTGTAGCACACCGAGATAATGACAATGCAGAACGTCAACATAATGACAGTGTAGCACACCGAGATAATGACAATGCAGAACGTTAACATAATGACAGTGTAGCACACCGAGATAATGACAATGCAGAACGTTAACATAAAAACAATGTAGCACACCGAGATAATGACAGTTTAGGACGCCAAGTAAGTGACAGAGTAAACAAAAAATGGTTAAAATGCTGACCATTGTCCTTTCAAGGTAGTTAAAAAATGAAATAGATACAAATGAAAAGTGTATGGCAGTAATGACGCTCCCGTGCACTGACCTATGGTCTGACAGTTGGTTCCGGTATAGCCAGTTCTGCAGCTGCAGACGCATCGTCCAAAGGAGTCAGATACAGGGGTTCCGCCATTTTGACAGCTAATGTCAGCGCTTGTGCACACTTAAAACAAGATAGTATTTTACATGGGGGCACTGAAACTCAATTAATCAAACTCACATTAAGAAATGTTCTCTACAAGAAATCTACTGAACTTCAAGACTTATTAAACCTGACTTATTTATACTTGAACATCATCAAATGTAGTTTCCCATGTCTTTAGGAGCAAAGTATGGGCTAAGTGAGTAAAAAAGATACGCACTGAAAATAGCTGACCATAACGCTCGCGTGCACTGACCTCTAGTCTGACAGTTGGTTCCGGTATAGCCAGTTCTGCAGCTGCAGACGCAGCTTCCAAAGGAGCCAGACACAGGGGTTCCGCCATTTTGACAGCTAATGTCAGCGCTTGTGCACACTAAAAGCAAGATAGTATTTTACAAATAGTGGGATTCACTGAAACCAAACTCAAAAAACCCTCCCATTTAACAGTTTTCCTTTCTTTTAAAAATCACCAGATGTTCAAGAGTTAACAGGCCTGACGTATTTGCACACACAAACATTATCAAAGGTTTTTGTCGTGTCATTGGGAACAAAGTATTTACTGAATGGCAAAACGAAAGGCAAACTGGTGACCATAACGCTCGCGTGCACTGACCCCTAGTCTGACAGTTGGTTCCGGTATAGCCAGTTCTGCAGCTGCAGACGCATCGTCCAAATGAGTCAGATACAGCGGTTCCGCCATTTTGACAGCTAATATCAGCGCTTGTGCACACTAAAAGCATAAGGATTTGTAACCAATAATTTGGTTCACTGAAACTCAGCTTCAAAAAATATCGTTTCTGCAAAAAGGTATCTAAGTTCAAGAGGGAATGGTCCACAAATTTGTTCCTAATTCATCACTAAATGCTTTTGACATTCAAAATAAATATGGACTGACCAACAAAAAGCAACAAAAATAAACGCTGACAATAACGCTCGCGTGCACTGACCTCTGGTCTGACAGTTGGTTCCGGTATAGCCAGTTCTGCAGCTACATGCGCAGCCCCAAAGGTGCTAGTTACTGCAGTTCCGCCATTTTGACAGTTAATATCAGCGCTTGTACACACTAAAAGCAAAACAGTATTTTACAAAAATGGGGTTTACTGAAACTCAACTTAAGAAACCCTCCCTTTTATCAGTTTTCCTTTCTCCAAACATCAAATGAACTTCAAGAGTTAATAATAGACCTGATGTATTTAAACATAAACATTATCAAATGTTTTTGACATGTCATTTGGAACAAAATTGGACAGACCGACAATGAGCAATGAAAAACGCTGACCATAACGCTCGCGTGCACTGACCTCTGGTCTGACAGTTGGTTCCGGTATAGCCAGTTCTGCAGCTACATGCGCAGCGCCCAAAGGTGCTGGTTATCGCAGTCCCGCCATTTTGACAGTTAATGTCAGCGCTTGTGCATACTAAAAATAACATTGGACTCAATAAGAACCTGCTTATTTAGCTTGACATTCCGTTTTGAAATATCCCGAATCTGTTTGTACTTTATGACTTTTGATAAGGCTTCTCTTTCACATGTCATTTGGAACCAAATTGGACAGACCGACAAAAAGCAATGAAACATGTTGACCATAACCCTCGCGTGCACTGACCTCTAGTCTGACAGTTGGTTCCGGTATAGCCAGTTCTGCAACTGCAGACGCATCGTCCAAATGAGTCAGATACAGCAGTTCCACCATTTTGACAGTTAATATCAGCGCTTGTACACACTAAAAGCAAAACAGTATTTTACAAATATGGGGTTCACTGAAACTCACCTTAAGAAACCTTCCCTTTTATCAGTTTTCCTTTCTCCAAACATCAAATGAACTTCAAGAGTTAATAATAGACCTCATGTATTTAAACATAAACATTATCAAATGTTTCTGACATGTCATTTGGAACGAAATTGGACAGTCGGACAATACGCAATGAAGAACGCTGACCATAACGCTCGCGTGCACTGACCTCTAGTCTGACAGTTGGTTCCGGTATAGCCAGTTCTGCAGCTACATATGCAGCGCCCAAATGAGTCAGATACAGGGGTTCCGCCATTTTGACAGTAACTATCAGCGCTTGTGACTGACTGACTGACTGAGTTTGGTTTTACGCCGCTTTTAGCAATATTCCAGCAACATCACGGCGGGGGACACCAGAAATAGGCTTCACACATTGTGCCCATGTGGGGATTCGAACCCGGGTCTTCGGCGTGGCGAGCCAACGCTTTAACCATTAGGCTACCCCACCGCCCCTCAGCGCTTGTGCACACTTAAATACATGAGAGTATTTTGCAAATCATGGGTTTCACTGGAACTCAGCAGATGGAACCTTTCCGTTTAACAGGTTTCTTTGTTTCAAAATCAGCTGAAGTTCAAGAGTTAAAGGACCCGAATAATGTGCATTGAATATTATCAAATGGGTTTTTGACATGTCATAGGGAACAAAGCATCGAAAGATCGCCAAAGAGCAATGAAAACGCTGACCATAACGCTCGCGTGCACTGACCTCTGGTCTGACAGTTGGTTCCGGTATAGCCAGTTCTGCAGCTGCAGACGCATCGTCCAAATGAGTCAGATACAGCGGTTCCGCCATTTTGACAGTTAATGTCAGCGCTGGTGCACACTAAAAGCCAAACAGAATTTTACAAATCTACTGAAACTTAACTCAAGAAAACTCCCATTTATCAGTTTCATTTTCTTCAAACATCAAAGGAACTTCAAGACATATTTCCACATAGACATTATCAAATGTTTTTGACATGTCATTTGGAACAAAATATGGACAGACCAACTAAAAGCAATAAAAAACGCTGACCATTACGCTCGCGTGCACTGACCTCTGGTCTGACAGTTGGTTCCGGTATAGCCAGTTCTGCAGCTACATGCGCAGCGTCCAAAGGAGCTAGATACAGGGGTTCCGCCATTTTGACAGTTAATGTCAGCGCTTGTGCATACTAAAAATAACATTGGACTCAATAAGTAGCAGCTTTTTCTTTTGAAATTCCGTTTTGAAATATTCCGGATCTGTTTGTACTTTACGCCTTTTGATAATGCTTGTCTAATGTCCAATCGTTTAGAATGTTGACCAACCTACTTTTCGGGTACACCAAGGTCAAACGGTTAATGATTATAAGAATTATGAGAATAGGTTACAAGAACTGAAGAGCAGCAATAACGCTCGGGTGCACTGACCCCTAGTCTGACAGTTGGTTCCGGTATAGCCAGTTCTGCAGCTGCAGACGCATCGTCCAAAGGAGTCAGATACAGCAGTTCCGCCATTTTGACAGTTAATATCAGCGCTTGTGCACACTAAAAGCAAAACAGTATTTTACAAATATGAGGCTCACTGATACTCAACTTAAGAAACCCTCCCATTTATCAGCTTTCTTTTCTCCAAACATGAAATGAACTTCAAGAGTTAATAATATACCTGATGTATTTATACATAAGCATTATCAAATGGTTTTTACATGTCATTTGGAACAAAATATGGACAGACCGACAATAAGCAGTGAAAAACGCAGACCATAATGCTCGCGTGCACTGACCTCTGGTCTGACAGTTGGTTCCGGTATAGGCAGTTCTGCAGCTACATGCGCAGCGCCCAAAGGTGCTAGTTATCGCAGTCCCGCCATTTTGACAATTAATGTCAGCGCTTGTGCATACTAAAAATAACATTGTACTCAATAAGAACAAGCTTATTTGGCTTGACATTCCGTTTTGAAATATCCCGGATCTGTTTGTACTTTATGACTTTTGATAAGGCTTCTCTTTCACATGTCATTTGGAACCAAATTGGACAGACCGACAAAAAGGAATGAAAAACGCTGACCATAACGCTCGCGTGCACTGACCTCTAGTCTGACAGTTGGTTCCGGTATAGCCAGTTCTGCAGCTGCAGACGCATCGTCCAAATGAGTCAGATACAGCGGTTCCGCCATTTTGACAGTTAATGTCAGCGCTGGTGCACACTAAAAGCCAAACAGAATTTTACAAATCTACTGAAACTTAACTCAAGAAAATCCCATTTATCAGTTTCATTTTCTTCAAACATCAAAGGAACTTCAAGACGTATTTCCACATAGACATTATCAAATGTTTTTGACATGTCATTTGGAACATAATATTGACAGACCAACTAAAAGCAATAAAAAACGCTGACCATTACGCTCGCGTGCACTGACCTCTGGTCTGACAGTTGGTTCCGGTATAGCCAGTTCTGCAGCTACATGCGCAGCGTCCAAAGGAGCTAGATACAGGGGTTCCGCCATTTTGACAGTTAATGTCAGCGCTTGTGCATACTAAAAATAACATTGGACTCAATAAGTAGCAGCTTTTTCTTTTGAAATTCCGTTTTGAAATATTCCGGATCTGTTTGTACTTTACGCCTTTTGATAATGCTTGTCTAATGTCCAATCGTTTAGAATGTTGACCAACCTACTTTTCGGGTACACCAAGGTCAAACGGTTAATGATTATAAGAATTATGAGAATAGGTTACAAGAACTGAGGAGCAGCAATAACGCTCGCGTGCACTGACCTCTAGTCTGACAGTTGGTTCCGGTATAGCCAGTTCTGCAGCTGCAGACGCATCGTCCAAATGAGTCAGATACAGCGGTTCCGCCATTTTGACAGTTAATGTCAGCGCTGGTGCACACTAAAAGCCAAACAGAATTTTACAAATCTACTGAAACTTAACTCAAGAAAATCCCATTGATCAGTTTCATTTTCTTCAAACATCAAAGGAACTTCAAGACGTATTTCCACATAGACATTATCAAATGTTTTTGACATGTCATTTGGAACATAATATTGACAGACCAACTAAAAGCAATAAAAAACGCTGACCATTACGCTCGCGTGCACTGACCTCTGGTCTGACAGTTGGTTCCGGTATAGCCAGTTCTGCAGCTACATGCGCAGCGTCCAAAGGAGCTAGATACAGGGTTCCGCCATTTTGACAGTTAATGTCAGCTTGTGCATACTAAAAATAACATTGACTCAATAAGTAGCAGCTTTTTCTTTTGAAATTCCGTTTTGAAATATTCCGGATCTGTTTGTACTTTACGCCTTTTGATAATGCTTGTCTAATGTCTAATCGTTTAGAATGTTGACCAACTTACTTTTCGGGTACACCAAGGTCAAACGGTTAATGATTATAAGAATTATGAGAATAGGTTACAAGAACTGAGGAGCAGCAATAACGCTCGGGTGCACTGACCTCTAGTCTGACAGTTGGTTCCGGTATAGCCAGTTCTGCAGCTGCAGACGCATCGTCCAAATGAGTCAGATACAGCAGTTCCGCCATTTTGACAGTTAATATCAGCGCTTGTGCACACTAAAATTATGAAACAGTATTTTACAAATATTGAGGTTCATATCGTCCAAAAGGAGTCACAGCAGTTCCGCCATTTTGACAGTTAATAAGCGCTTGTGCACACTTGATACTCAACTTAAGAAACCCTCCCATTTATCAGCTTTCTTTTCTCCAAACATGAAATGAACTTCAAGAGTTAATAATATATACCATTATCAAATGTATTTATACATAAACATTATCAAATGTTTGGTCTGACAGTGACATGTCATTTGGAATACAAAATTTGACAGACCGACTAAAGAAAAAACAGTAAATGAAAACGCTGACCATAACGCTCGCGTGCACTGACCTCTGGTCTGACAGTTGGTTCCGGTATAGCCAGTTCTGCAGCTACATGCGCAGCGTCCAAAGGTGCCAGATACAGGGGTTCCGCCATTTTGACAGTTAATATCAGCGCTTGTGCACACTAAAGACAAAACAGTATTTTACAAAAATGGGGTTCATTGAAACTTAACCAAAAAAACCCCTACCATTTAAGATTTTTCTTTTCTTCAAACATTAAATGAACTTCAAGAGTTAAAAATAGACCTGATGTATTTAGACATAAACATTATCAAATGTTTTGGACATGTCATTTGGAACAAAATTGGACAGACCGACAATAAGGAATGAAAAACGCTGACCATAACGCTCGCGTGCACTGACCTCTGGTCTGACAGTTGGTTCCGGTATAGCCAGTTCTGCAGCTACATATGCAGCGCCCAAAGGAGCTAGTTACTGGAGTCCCGCCATTTTGACAGTTAATGTCAGCGCTTGTGCATACTAAAAATAACATTAGACTCAATAAGTACCAGTTTATTTGGCTTGACATTCAGTTTTAAAAAATATCCTGGATCTGTTTGTACTTTCTGACTTTGCTAATGCTTCTCTTCGACATGTCATTTGGAACAAAATTGGACAGACCGACAATAAGCAATGAAAAACGCTGACCATAACGCTCGCGTGCACTGACCTGGTCTGACAGTTGGTTCGTGCACTGACCTCTAGTCTGACAGTTGGTTCCGGTATAGCCAGTTCTGCAGCTACATATGCAGCGCCCAAATGAGTCAGATACAGGGGTTCCGCCATTTTGACAGTAACTATCAGCGCTTGTGCCTGACTGACTGACTGACTGACTGAGTTTGGTTTTACGCCGCTTTTAGCAATATTCCAGCAACATCACGGCGGGGGACACCAGAAATAGGCTTCACACATTGAGCCCATGTGGGGATTCGAACCCGGGTCTTCGGTGTGACGAGCCAACGCTTTAACCATTAAGCTACCCCACCGCCCCTCAGCGCTTGTGCACACTTAAATACATGAGAGTATTTTGCAAATCATGGGTTTCACTGGAACTCAACAGATGGAACCTTTCCGTTTAACAGGTTTCTTTGTTTCAAAATCAGCTGAAGTTCAAGAGTTAAAGGACCCGAATAATGTGCATTGAATATTATCAAATGGGTTTTTGACATGTCATAGGGAACAAAGCATCGAAAGATCGCCAAAGAGCAATGAAAACGCTGACCATAACGCTCGCGTGCACTGACCTCTGGTCTGACAGTTGGTTCCGGTATAGCCAGTTCTGCAGCTACATACGCAGCGTCCAAAGGAGCTAGATACAGCGGTTCCGCCATTTTGACAGTTAATGTCAGCGCTTGTGCATACTAAAGCAACCAAACTCAATAAATCTACTGAAACTTATTTCAAGACATCCCGTTTATGAAATATCCCGATCTGCTTGTACTTTATGACTTTTGATAACGCTTGGCTAAAGTCTAATCATTTAGAATGTTGACAAACTTTCTTTTCGGGTACACCAAGGTCAAACGGTTAATGATTATAAGAATTATGAGAATAGGTCACAAGATCTGAAGAGCATCAATAACGCTCCCATGCACTGACCCCTAGTCTGACAGTTGGTTCCGGTATAGCCAGTTCTGCAGCTACATACGCAGCGCCCAAAGGAGCCGGATACAGGAGTTCCTCCATTTTGACAGCTAATGTCAGCGCTTGTGCATACTAAAAGCAATATTGCTCTGAATTAAATGCCAAAATATTTGACTTGACATTCGGTGCATATGTAATATCTGTTTGAACTTGATGACTTTTGTTACAATTTAGAGTTCAGGTATAGCATACCTTGCTGGAGCCAGATACAGAGGTTCCGCCATATTTACAGTTAATGTCAGCGCTTGTACACACTACAAGCCCGTTCAGGTTTGAATATTCAGGTTTGAAAATTTTAAGATTTGTCTATACTTATGACACCATTGACGCAGCCGATGAGAGCGTTCGTACAAACTGTGAAAATAATGAAATTTCAGTGATAGACTGTTTGCGTTGTGTGGATCGCGAAGGTAGTATGTGAGCAGCAGACTGAGTGATAGCGTAGACACTCAATATGTGGCTGAACCAACCCCTGCTCCTCCACCAACACATCCATTCATTCTTCTCTCTGTCTCTCTCTCCTCTCTCTCTCTCTCACACACACACACACACACACACACACACACACACACACACACACACACACACACACACATACACACACACACACACACACACACACACACACACTACACACACACACACACACACACACACACACACACACACACACACACACACACACTTACACGGTTTTCACATCTGGTTCCGGTGTATCCAGAGGCACAGAAACAGCGACAGACATTAGAGTTGTCGAGGTTAGCATTACCGTTGATGCATCCAATAGCAGCATTTGTACAAGCTGTAACAGTCTAGCAGGCTAGGACAACGCATACAATTATATCCTTTTCTGTCTCATCACAGACAGCCTCACAGTTTGGAAACACGAAGAAAAAAGTATCGGTTACAATTATAAAAACTTCTAAAATCATCATAACGATTCAGTAAATGTTCATGGAATATTAATAAAATATGATAGAACTATATATTTTCATGCACAGATAGGCACCCATTCATGTGGCAGCCACCGCACTTCTGGAATAAAAGAATGTCATGTATGTGCACATATATCCTCAGTTTTAATGTGTTGTCTAAATAATATGCCTCTTTGGATGGACTTGTATTCGAAAAGTTGCGATAAATTAGGAATAGCATACAAAGGGTAATACCACACAGTGGGCGACTCGAGACAGATAAACACAAAACCAATGTTAAAATAAAGGGAGATAACCCACTGTCCAGGTCACGGCAGGTAGTTCCAGAGAACCCGGGGTTGCAGACGCAGCGGCAAATACCGTTGGAGTCGAACTGGGCGTTGCCGTTAATACAGCCAGCGATGGTGTTGTCGCAAACAATCCTAATACCTGAAAGAACATTTGAAACTGTCACATATGGTTCCTAGAGAATCGCTGTCCAGAATCTTCTCTCAGCAAGACATTGTAGTTTCAGGATATACCTGTGCTATATTATAATATGATGTTATAACATGCTTGATGCTTCACGTCAGGGACTGTATACCAAACTCTCAAACTCTTATTTGTGACGTGTGTGGTAATGGTGGTAGTGGTAGTGGTAGTGGCAGTGGTGGTGGTTGTGATGGTGGTGGTAGTGGATGTAGTGGTGGTAGTAATAGTAGTAGTAGTAGTAGTAGTAGTAGTAGTAGTAGTAGTAGTAGTAGTAGTAGTAGTAGTAGAAGTAGTAGTAGTAGTAGAATGTGTGGTTGTATTGTTGTTTGTGTTGAGAGCGGTAGCAGTATGTGTTGTAGAGTGTAAGTGATAGTTGTGGTAAGGATAGTGATAGTTCTTAGTGAGAACTCGTTGTGGTTTAGTTGCTGTTGTTGCTGTAAGGGTGTGTTGTGGTAGAGGTATGTGTAGTGCAAGTAAAGGTAGGTGTTGGCCTTTGATGGTAGAGTGCTATTTGTATCTATGAAAGTAGTATAAAGGCACCTACCTCCACAGAGCAATGAGCTGAATTCAACAGAATATAGTTCCAGATAGGTATCGATCTGGAACAGGTTGTCTCGGTTGTTGCCAGCAAGGCTGAGAAGATCGGAGCTTCTGATGTCGTCACCGACGCCGATGACGATAACTTCATAACCTGCCCTCCGGGCGTCGTTGACAGCATCGATGGCATTATCCAAACTGAGCGGAGGTCCGTCAGTGATGAGAACAAGTGCCTTTTGGTTGCTTCTCCCAGCCTGGTCGAGGAGTTTCTGGGCCTCGACAATGCCGCTCGTGGTCCTAGTCCCGCTCAGAGGAAAATTTAAACCATTTATCTCTGCTTCTACAACCATCTTATTGGTGTTCGGAGCAGCCTGACTACCAATTTCGGTGCCGAAGACAGTCACACCTATGGCGTTGGAAACGTTCTCATAACGATGGATGGCGCTCTTCAGATAGGCCTTGACAATGTCCTGGTGGTGGCACAGACTGTCCGAACCATCCACAACGAACATAAAATCACGGCAGTCTGAGGAAGGAAAACATTTACTATATAGATTACTATACAAGCAAACAACTATTATAGGCGCAACGTACAACGCAACGCTACCTCTAGCATATTGTAAATACGGCATCTAAAAACACTTACTGGAATTGGCTGGGATCCCGGGAAGAATGACCCCTGCAACAAAAGACAAAACTGGTGTTAGGATCACGGTAGAGCTGTCATGTTACCATATCCTGATATACAATGTCTAACAAACCCGAATCAGTCCACTGCAACCCAGTGCAGTCCAATACAACTCTATGCAGTCCAATACAACTCAATGCAGTCCTGTACAACTGAATGTAGTTCAGTACAACTCAATGCAGTCCAGTGCACCCCAATGCAGTCTAATGCAGTCCAATCCAGCTTACTACAGTCCACTACAACACAATGCAGTCCAATACAACACAATATAGTCCAATACAACACATTGCAGTCCAATGCAACTCAATACAGTCCAATACAACTCTATAAAGTCCTGTTCAACTTAATGTAGTTCAGGTACAATTCAAGGCAGTCCAGTGCTACCCAGTGCAGTTTAATGCACTCCAATACAACTTAATACAGTCCACTACAACATAATGCAGTCCAATACAAATCTATGCAGTCCTATACAACTTAATGTAGTCCAGTGCTACTCAATGCAGTCAACACCCGTGTACTGACCTGGACACATGAGGATGTCGCTCCAGTCGATGGAGGTGTTACCGTCCTGGATCCTACTTGAAATCTTCTTCTGGAGGCTGATTTGGGGTTCCTCAATCCCCATGCTGATAATGAAGATGCCCTCAAGCCAAGACAGAAGAGCCTCGTTGACAGTTGCGTGGAGGTTGTAGGGGCAGCCGTCGGAGATGACAACGATGACGTTACCCTCCATTTTGTACTGTTCAAGAAGCTGTCGTGAGCGTCTCAGGGCTGTTGTTAATTCTGTCTTGTCCCTTGGCTGCTCTAGGCTGTCGATGTTGTTGTACAGCTGTTGTAGCTGAGCGGCGTTGCGTGGTTGGAGAGGCATCTCACGGTATATGCCGGCGCTGAAGAAGAGGACACCAATGTCGGTGCCAGCGAAAGAAGATGTCACGGATCTGATTTCACGCTTCAAGGTATCTTTGGCCTTCTGGAAGCCATTTAAAGAGACGCTGTCGGAACCATCGACGACGAAGACGACGTTGGCGGGGCATCTCTTCACTTTAAGACAAAGAAGGACAATGAGCCTCACATTTTCCCCATGCTTGTACCGGCACAGTAAAACGTTATTTCACTTTCTGCGTAGTCACATTTTCAGTTGCTAATGAGTGAGTAAGTGAGTTTAGTTTCACGCCGCACTCAGGATTATTCCAGCTATATGGCGGCAGTTGTTAATGAGTGAGTAAGTGAGTTTAGTTTCGCGTCGCACTCAGGATTATTCCAGCTATATGGCGGCAGTTGCTAATGCCACAAGCAATTAATACATTAAATATTCAGCAACTTATGTTGCAGGTATTTATAAAGTGTCAACGTGATGCCATTTTACAGATCTAGATATCATCAAGTGAGACAGGAGTCCTTAGACACCATTCCTCGATACAGCTATCTCCCTGGATGTTGCATGGAAGATGTGTTTGTCCAGTTATGTGTCACAATCTGACGATCATGGGTCCAGAATTGCCATAATTATGTTTCTCGGTTTGTCGGCACCGTACTCAGGCTTGTAGGTTTCAACAAACTGATAAACGGTCCAGACCTACGGCGCTTCAATCCTTTATTCAATCCCACAATAAGCTGGCAGCCTTGAACCTCACTCACTCACTCACTCACTCATTCACTCACTCACTGATTATCCCTTTTAATTCCATTAGTTGTTTGACATTATTGCCACATATTCAAAAGTCACCGTTTTTAAGATAGGTTCATTTCATTCTATTAGAATTACCTGCTTGAGAATAAACAGACACTATTGCTGCCTATCGCTGCCTAGACTCAATATAAATCAGCCACGTGGTTACACACCTTTAGTTGATCCCCAGTTGTAAAATTCGAAGCCCCAGCTCCTGGCTGTAGGTTTTGATTTGGGCTTCATTTGTTGACCAGTAAGTGTGTCCACCCAGCCTCTAAGTAGCTTGGCGTCTTGACCATAGTTCGCCCTAATACTCCCGGCGTGACCTTGACCTGCCAGGCATGCCAGGGCGCATACCGCCATCCACAGCTTCATCCCGCTGGTAGTTTGCTGAATTAAAGAAGGTACATTTGTAATTGATGAAATATTATTGCAAACGTCTCTCCCCCCGGACTGGCCAGTTATATGGGCGGGATGTATGCAGGCGTCAGCACCTTGGGCGGCCTCGTGGGATAAGGATACTTGTACACCTGCGAGGAATCAGGGGTCGGCTCTCAGATACAGAACTGATTATGCACTTGGGTTGTCACTGACGTGTATCAGTTTGGAAATTATGATAGCACGTTTTGGTTTCACCCAACAGTTCCTATAATCGCTAAACCCAAAAATCACTTAAAGACGTAACTTGGAGACATTACGGAAGTGTCCAAATAGTGAAATAATAATAATGATAATGATGAGTATATATAAAGTGCTGTATCCACCCACAAGGTGCATGCGCAAAGCGGATAAAATGTGAAAAAAGGTAAACGTAATGAAATAATAGTATGAAATAAAATCTATGAATAATAGCCTGAAATAAAACCTATAAATAATAGGTTGAGATAAAGACTATGAATTAAAGTTTATGAATAATAGCCTGAAATATGACCTATGAATAATAGCAGGAGATAAAGTCTATGACTTAAAGTCCATGAATAATAAGGTGAAAATAGTTGCGTCTTGAGATTTGATTTTAATATAGTTAATGATGATAAGAGTTTGATACCCAGAGGAAGTTTGTTCCATAGTTCTGGACCTGTGTGACTATAGGACTTCTGTCCATAGCTGGTCAGATTATACTTTGATATGTTCAGACGATTCGGATTTTGAGATCGAAGAGTCTTTATAGGGATGTAGTCTATAAGAGAGAGATGATGGTGCCATGTGATAGTTGTGATAGTTGATTCTCGTTGCAATGGGAAGCCAGTGAAAATCCTTAAGAAGGCGTTATGTGCGATAACTGCGCTAATGTGTTCAGTGATATAACAGTCATATAATGCACCTTCCAGCCCGGACCTCCTGTAGACGGATGAACACAGAAGTCACTGACCGACACAGTTTACATTACGTTGTGTGAGGGTAAGTTGATGTAAGAAATTACAGATGTACAAATATATATGGACTGACATACGGGGTATGCTGGAAGTCTCTCTCATGTGAACATGACTAATTTGGGGAAAGTTGGAAAACCTACAATGTATTGAATGTCTGGTGTTATATGCATTACACAAGCCGAATATATTCACTTGGAAGAAACCATTGGTACTTGATGTGCTGGAAACCTAAACATGTTTAGAGGCTGAGGGCTTTCAGTCTACTGACGCTTGATTCAAAATAAAATAAATCTAGCAGCCTATATCCAGTCTAATTAAAAACGGTATGAACAGTAAAGCGTCCCTACCTACACTTCATTAGTCCGGCTTTAAGTTATCACTGCGGGGAATTATCCATAATATTTAATTCTAACTTACAAAGAGCGTACACTTCATATTGATAAAATCATTACAGGTACTGTGTGTACAAAGTATAGGATATAGACTATACTGGACGCGCCTGTTGTCATTATTGAGACACCCCTGTCAAGAGATGACAGACCCAGTTACAGTGTAAATACAACTGTTGCAGTGAAAACGATTACAGAATAAAGTAACAATATCTTTACAAACATGTGTATATATACATAAATATATAAACCAAAACATACCTTAAGGTATTGTCTCCTAAAGTTCTGTTCGAAAGTAATATATAACAGGACAGCCAGAAGACGTCTAGTCACTTGGTCGTTTGTCCGAGCACTAGCCGTGTGGTAAGTTGGATTAATCTAGTCACACAATTCAAGAGAAGCACTTCATAGGCCTACGTCAGTTTACCAAATGGCAGCAGAATGTGTTTGTTTAGGGATGCGTGATTTGAAAGTTTCATGGGTTGTTCAAACTAGAAGCTGTCGTGTCCGAGCTAATTGCAGGGCCACTACACTGCACGTTCATTGAGCGTTAATTGGGGTTGAGGGGGACACAAGAGACATGACGGGACTCGACGTTTGTTCTTGGGGAGGAGCTTTCATCCACGGTGTTAACCGGCCTCTTCAACCCGTGACGTCATCGCCCTCCACAAGAAAACCGGCGGGCATCATGAAGAAGCTTTTTGACAGGCCTGCACGAAATTTCGAGTGACGCAGAGAATTCGCGAGGTTACAAAATCATGTCCTTTCTAAAGATTAGTACGCATACCAGATCAAGATCTGATGGCAGGTGTAAGCAATATATTATTTATACCACAGGTAGTATACGTCATTGCTATATGTAGGGAGTTATCATACCGCGAATGAGCATCACTCTATAAAATTCTTAAAACCATGATTACACAATTCCATTTAGAAAGCAGTCAAATGTAACATATGTTATATTTGGGATGACACCTTCATATTAAAGTACTGAGTCTAGTACTTATGTTGGGTTGAGTCCCATCCGGGATTCGAACCCACGCCCTCAGAGAACCGCACACAAGTCAGCCGCCTAACCCGCTCGGCCTCCGCGACTTCCACCAGTTTTCATTCGAAATACATCATCACGTTTTATGAAATACAAGATATAATAGTTGTGTATTTCACTGTTTATTTCAGATACAATCCCCGACAAGTAATTCACTATCATGCCAACCCTGTTATGGGAATCTACAATGTGTGAAGCCCATTTCTGTTCTCCCACCGTGATGTTGCTTGAATATTGCTAAAAGCGGCGTAAAACCAAACTCAGTCAGTGTTAAGGGAATCGTGAAATAGTAACTGGCATTATTTTCACTCGGGATTCGATGAATGTGTCCACACACTGTGATAGAGAAGTGTAATAGAGATTCATGTCACTCGTTGCTATGAGTTGCTAGTACAAAACTACTCGAAACACATTGTTAAGTACTACATACTGGGTGAAGCTGGTATGCTCATAACTGACTATCACTGGAGAATCATTTATTACAGTAAGAATAATGATAAACATGGTTTAGTGATTACTTGTAAAACTGGTAATGGTAACTGTAAGTCCAGATGACCAACGAAATAAAAAGCATCAGGGCATTTTCAACTTGTTTGAGTGGCATTTTAGAAGTTGAGACGTATAATACAAAACCCTTTTTATGGATAACAACTTCCTTACAGAGTGTCTCCTGCTTGACAACCGTACAGGAATCTGTATAGAAACGTATGCCCTATACAGGGTATTTTCATCGGGTAAAATGTCCTATACTGGTACATCGGGTAAATACAGTCCATTGCATATTGTAGTGAGTAAGTATAGTGTTACGCGGCGATTATCAATATCTCAGCAATGTCATGGGGAGGGGGGGGGGGGGGACACCAGAAATGGGCTTCACACATTGTACCCATGTGGGGAATCGAACCCGGGTCTTCGGCGTGACGAGCGAACGCTTTAACCACCAGGCTACCCACCGCCCCTGCACATTGGAAGATGACTGGATGTCTTGTAGTATATGCCAGCCTCAGATCATTGGACCCTAGACATAACGGTTAAAGTTAAGCGGTTTTGTGATTCAAAAATGACCTTTCCTTAAACCTTTACAGAACATGATGTATATTTAAATACTCCACTGCCGGCTTTAAACAAGGTGTATGGAGAACACAGAAAAACTTAGCACTCCAATTAAGAATCTAAAAAACGTTTTTCATGCCTCTATACCGTTAGGACAATGCTGAGACGAGCGGCGACCTGTGGGTAGTCAAACATAACGGCAGTTAGACAGGGACAGGACAAACATCTACAGAATAATAGTCTTCCGTGCATTGAAGAACGCCAGGCAAATAACATTTGAGCGCGCTGTGGAGGCTGATAAGATTTATTTGGTTGTCACGCCTATCCACGTTTGCTATTCGGGAGGAGGTCAAGAAACCATCATCTCTTTACGCATTTGCAGTAGAGCGATACCCAACTTGAAGCAACCTCATCCAACAAGATATCTCTTGTGGTTTCCCCTGTTTCGGCACTACCGTGCGTTACCCTTCGGATTATTACATTTCCCACTTTCACACACACCTTCTTGGTTTAATTACGTCTTTTGATCTTCAAACAAGGTAACGCAGTTCGTTTTTACTTGGGAAAGAGTTACACGAGCTGAGGACGTCCAGTTCATGTTTACTCTGTTGGGGAAGATGGGGAGAAGAAGGAGGTGGGGAGGAGTTCTCGGAAACCTTGAAGATTGTAAAAGAATTCCTTAGTGTGAAGGTAACACGATGACATATTAACTCGGTCACAGATTTGCTTGGTCGTTCTTGGCAAAAGTAGAATGTACACGAGACGGTGGTTGATATTATGACCACAAGCTCACGGCATCACGGCATTTGGATTATACGACAATGGCACACCTATTCGTTGGGGTGTCATGTGTCAAACTGAATTATGCATTTAGTTCTCAACGTGTATAATGGCATGGCCCGGTAGCTTCAATAAATGCCACAATAAACAGCCTTGTGAGACTGAGCCCCTACCGTGAGACTAACACGCATGCTGTTGTAAGATATTGGGATCGTTTTAGAAAATGCCAATAAGATTTTATAATTATGAATTCTAATGCTCAGAAAATATAAACTCGCAACTGACTGGTGGAAAAAAATGGAATTTAAGGTTGATAAAGACGTTTTGTGAGATTTGATAGGTGGATGTGTTTGCAGAATTAACAATAGCTCTTTGTGTTCTGTACACTTTAACTTTACACTTTAACCTTGAAACGCATGTTTTCGTTACGTTCTAGCTCTGTATTGTGATGTGGAGATCGTTTTAATCAGCTTCGTCCATACATATCCAGATGGTTGTCAGAAGAGGAAACATTAACGAAAACATCAGCACATATGCTATATACTTGTCCAAACCTGCTATAAAATAATCTTTCAAACATACACTTGTTTGCAATACGTACAAGCATTAGTACATTTTACAACACATATTTTTCATGATCACATGTACAAGGGTGAGAAGTAATCCAACTACACTGAAGTATCCTCCATCTAACTCAGATATTTACAAAATCGTCTTGTTTTTAGGCAAATGAATTTCAACATTAAAAAATACTCAATGTTTGAAATACCTACGTACTTCCCTTGCTATCTGTACTAGTAATCTAGCCACATTGTCCCCAATGTGATATTTGCTTTTCTTAGATTGAACGGACAGTTGTTCTGAGTGGAGCAATGTCTTATAACAACATGCCCTTTCAACATCCAGCCTGTCATTATCCGGGAAAAACTCTAGTTCAACATAGTGCAGCGATATCTCCCCCCGAGCTGCACGGCAGTTCAAATGGGAGCTTTCTAGGTGGATGAAGTTCACCACATAATGATGTTCGAAATATCACCATTTCTCATGTATAACAGCAGACAAACAACATGATAACACTGACGTAACAACACTGACGTAACAACACTGACGTAACAGTCATTGAACTCTTTTTTGAATGTCAAGAAAGGGAGACAACTAAATACGTTTTCATTCATGAAGACGGCCAAAATATTAGCATGCTCTTCTAGCATGAATTTATATGCTTTATAATTTTGAAAATATATTTTGAAATTTATATGCCACACGTTGTGTTCCCAATGGACCAGTCTCGTTGTTTACATTTCCAACGACCATTATCGGTGTGTTTTCCATAAAGACAGATGACTTGGTCGTATTGACCAGTTCCCCAAAGTTTTTAGTGCTGTGAGATGAAATGTTGAAGTACAGATGTGGCCAAGGACAGTCATGTACTACTCGGTGCCGGCTGGATAAAACAACCACCATAAGCACCTCCTGGACGTATAGACGCTTCAACCGTTCGAGTAGTGTTCTGTTCCTGGACGTATAGACACTTCGACCCTTCTAGTGGTGTTCTGTTCCTGGAACCCGGGTTCCAGGTGTTACAACATTAGAAAGAAAGAAAGAAAGCACTGGGGACTAAAATTGTCATCTTTGCACAGAGAGCGCCCAGCAGCATATTAATTGATATCGGAATCAGGAGAATGAAAGTTTTGAATACGAGTATGAAAGTGTTTCATTGATATGAAATCAGGGACGAGAAGAAGAATGTGTGGTACTTAGTACTATTTACATGTTTGATCATTCTATCATGGTATGTTTTATCCTGCATGCTGTTCGATCTGTTAGCGTCATTGATGTCAGAACTTCTTTAGACTATGATTTGGCTGATGACCACATTAAATCGACAGAAAAGAGTTTTACACAAATACTTCTCTTGCAACCCTGCCAGTCTGGCATTGTCAAATAATGAGACCCACACAAGTTATACAAGCCGTGAAATCATCACATTCCAGGCGGAAAAATGATAAACAAAAGTTTAGAAAGTGTATTGTAGACTTTAGTTTCCTCAACGACTTTATTCGACATGAGACGTTAGGTCCACTACGTCACAAGCTTAACCTCCCATCATAACAGAGGTGTGAACTTTAAAAAACGTCACAAATGTTACTCATTTTCCCCAGTGCTGTTAGTCTCGTAAGGATGGGAGAGCCGCAATAAATCGGTGCGAATAGTGGCCGCACGAGTTGTATGGTCCCCAGGTAGTTAAGATTGATAATACGATGTGCCGTTGAGATTGACATTCAATGATCGAGGGAAACAATACCAGCGCCTTGATCATGTACTAGTTGCGTGGATATGTGCGCTTTAGAAATATTCTATAATAATACATAGTCTTAAGTATGCTTACAGGGTAATCTGCATACTTTATTAGATTGTGTGCCAATCTTCGACACGGACTAATGGCGTATGTTATGGATAACAACTCTTCTGTTTTGTAAGAGTGACGTTCAATTCAGATTCTTGTACCGTTGTCACGCTGGAGTGACCTTCGGTCGTCAGAGCTCAATGTTTGTTAATTGGTTTGTGGAGTGGAAGGATGTTTAGACGTGCAGTTTCACTGTTATACGCAGAAATTACCAATATAACTCTAACTCAACATAGACAATATATTTACCTAAAACATACTTGTAAATCCTGAAAGGCAACAGAAACAGATGTTGATGAGGATCAGGTTGTGTTCCCTGTATTCAAAGGTTAAAACCTGACACATCATGGCTGTCATGACGTATCTCTCGCACCACACTGGAACACGGCCTCTGACCTTCCTAAATACATTTACACAAGAAGAACCAATCCAATAGGTTTGTGTGAGCAAACAACAATCTCTCGGTCATGCTTTGCGTGAGCACAACCATGTCTTGGTCATGCTTTGTGTGAGCAGACAACCATCTCTCGGTCATGCTTTGTGTGAGCACAATCATCTCTCGGTCATGCTTTGTGTGAGCAGACAACCATCTCTCAGTCACGCTTTGTGTGAGCACAATCATCTCTCGGTCATGCTTTGTATGAGCAGAATCATCTCTAAGTCATCCTTTGTGTGAACAGAGTCATATGAACTTACATAGCATGTAGCTAAATTACTATTACTGCCTAAACCATATCTTTTAGTTATTTTCCTTAATTATAAAATCTTTAAAAAATCAATTTTACGACGTAATATATATTATTGAATGGGTTTCTAGCAAAGCAATCTGTCATTATTTCACGCATAGGTAATAATAGCCAAATGAGTTCTTCATACCGTTAACAAAGCCGTTAACAAAACAGTATTGCTATTGGGACCTGTTTTCGCTGATTTGTCCCATACACACGCACGCACGCACATACGCACTCACACACACACACACTTAAATAAAAAATAATCTGATAGAACGTCTAGAAAAGTTAAATATCAGAACCGAACCGGGACGAGCCTTGTGTTGACTTTGCGAACGCTGAGGTCAATTCAAGCACCAGTGTCAGCAAGCATCCCACTTTTCCGATCTGAGCAAATAAAGGCTTCATTCTGAAGTATTTCGGAGAAATGTTTTCCTCACGCAATGGCGTAACGTAGCGTAACTGTAAAAAAAGCTCAGCCAGACTTGATCGTCATAGTCCAGAGAGTAAATGACATTTTTTTCGTTGAGTCTACTCTCAATGGTCGTATCCGAAAACAACACCATTTGATAGTTTACTAGCATAAATTGTTACAAGGGAAAAGTATTTTCAACATGACATATTTCAGATTGATTCAATGACATGATCACTGCTTCCAGGCACACGGCATACGATACGGATGATACCTTAACTGGAAACAGCATTAATACGGCGTGGACTAATAGTGACGTCATTTATAGACTGTATTGATACGTCATTGACGATATAGTTACAGTGACGTTACTTTGGGACAGTGTTGATACGTCCTGGACTACATGGTTACAGTGACGTCATTTATAGACAGTTTTCATACGCCATTGATTATACAGCTACAGTGACGTTACTTGGGAACAGTGTTGATACTTCCTGGACTACATGGTTACAGTGACGTCATTTATAGACAGTATTGATACGTCATTGACTATATAGTTACAGTGACATTACTTGGAGACGGTGTTGATACGTCCTGACTACATGGCTACAATGACGTAATTTAAAGACAGTTTTCATACGTCACTGACTATATAGTTACAGTGACGTTACTTGGAGACGGTGTTGAGACGGTGTTGGAGACATAGTATGATATGGCCACAAATTTGATATTCTGTTTATTACCGAAGTCGTCAAATTGAGGAAAATCAACCCAAATCTACTTTCAAACATAGGTTGGCTACCCGCCGTCGCCGCATGTAGAACGCAACGTCATAGAAGAAACGTGACGTCATAGCATTGTTCATGACGTCACGTCACAATGACAAAGTGATATTTTGCCCGTATGAAATATATGAATCCCGATATGTTCGCCCTTGTAGGTGATAAATATCACATGTGCACATGTGCACATATCACTTTTGCCTAGCAGCCATTGTTTCTGTATTTCATCGTCTGTGACGTTATTACACAATTGAACGTGACGTCAATGAAGAGGGCCGTAACATTTGCTTACCGTGTTTTATTGCACAAATGTACATGAATATAATGGATACTAGTAATAAAGAAAGTATTACACTCACTTATACGAAACTCATGCAAAGTTTGTACACAAAATACAACATTTTACACTCGTCGTATGGCACATTTGCTTGTGTAATAATCTCTATATATAGTTACTATGACGTTATTCGGACGCAGTGTTAATACGTCCTGGGTCATAGACACTTATAGAGACGTTATATCGAGTCAGTGGCGCGGGAATTAACAGAGAGTCACTCGTGACAGATACACAGGTTCAATGAATAACGACATTGAACTTCTGTCAGTTATTGATGTCGATCACTTCATGATTGTGAAATTTCATCAAGTTTGTAAATGTTGTCATTGTAAATGCATCGAATGTTGCTATCTCCCGTGAATGCATATGTACCATAAATTCTTATAAGAAAATTGAAGTTTTCAATTTTCTTATAAGAATTTATGGTACATATGCATTCACGGGAGATAGCAACATTCGATGCATTTACAATACATGCAAGTGGTACTCAATAGTATAATTAAGACACATATGATTAAATATGGTCACTTACCTGTTGGTGTTGTGTTATAAATAGATCCTAATCAGATAAATGTAGGGTCCCTTGAAGACGAGAGATATTGCAAAGGAGACGTCTTAGACGGTAGATGTGGCCTTTTATATGTACGGCGACGGGTACGACTCATTGCAGTAAGCCTTGCATCATGGCTGCAAGGAGTTGCGAATTAACAGCACGGTGCGTATGAAGGAGCCACGCCTGTGTGTACCCGAAACTAGGGGCGATAATTAGCAGACCCGGATTACGAAGTGTTTAAACCAGCATTTGATTGGCCCAAATTGCTCGAGATGAAAACCGCGTGGGATCTGATACCACCATTGGCCAAACAATCTCCGTCATTTGCCTCGCGCGCACACCGTAGAGAAGTCTGGCGAATTTAAAACAAACAGAGGCAGGCCTACATCTTATTTGCCCTTTTATAATTACTGGAATTTTGCGCGTACCTTGTGCGGCAGCGAATACAGTTGTGAATTATCTGTGAAAGTGCTGTGGTTGTGTGTTTGCTGACAGGTGATAGGTGAGGACTAATGTGTAAGAAAACTTGATTCCGACACTTTCTGTGGGGCAGGTCAATGTGGCAACCCGTCCCGAGGTCCCGTCTGTTCATACGCCATGCCGTAACACGTACATAGGTCCGTCTATCTAGTGCTACATTCAGGCGTGAGTGATACCATAGGTTACTAACGGTTAAACCCGGAGGTGCAACTGTCAGGTTTTAAACATTTGTTGAGATTCTCAGTTACCAAGCCCGTTTGTAGATTCATCGCTAAGCGACTGTCATGCACGTAAACTAAAAAAGGCCAGTTTCATTCAAAGTTGAACAACACTGACACCATCACGGAACATTCTTCAGCTGGCTAGCTTAACCCCTATTGTGTTTCTGTCTCAAACCAAAATACATTCAGGTGTCAAAATATTTCCCGCAAACGAAGAAATGTTTCTCCTCTAACTATCCACCTTAGTCATTCACGTTTAAAAGATGAACCACATTTAAATCCCAATCCCAAGTTTTTTCAAGCAACAACAATGTCCTTGATTTTACGACTCACATAGTGAATTACACGAACTTTCCGTCGAGCTAATATTGTTTTCAAAACTGTGTGTGTGTGTATTCACTTATTTCCTTGTACAGACAATAGAAGGAATTGTCCGTTAGTGACTGTTCCGTGATCTCAAATTGACAAAGCAGATTGTTAAAAATATCACTGGTACAGATTTAAGCAATGTCTTACAGTAATGACCGTTTGAATAACATACATCTAATAACTTTTACCGAAATAACCATGGTTTCTTGGTCTCTCGTGTTCATGTTATATCTAGATTTGCTTTTTTATATCCATACTCTTAACAAATACTCCAGAAAATAATCTACTGAGAGATATCTGGAAGTGTATTAAATATCTTAATTAGTATCTCCAATAACATTCGAAATGACGGAAATTCAAGGTTTAGAACTATTGTTTAGAATAATGTTTGTTATAGAAAGGAAACTGGTGGTTATGCGAGCGTCGTCTCTGTGAGGAGTTGTAGGTGTAGATACGTTATATTCCTGTAAACAGCATACTTACATTTAAATGATTAAATATAATTATTAGTCATTTGTCTGGAAATGAATAATAATAAGAAAAAATCGTTATTTTCTGACAGAAAAAATCGAAGAGGTGCTTATAAGGTTCAGGGTATTTCAGGGCATCTTGGAGAGAGAAGTTACACTCAATTCACACTGAAAACTCATACATACCACCAGCTGTCTAACATCATCCGTATACATATGTTTGTTCATACATTTTTCGTTATATTTATACACAGGTGCAATCGGTTCGTTTCTTAGATTAAATAAAGCAATTCCTTTGAGTTTTTGAGAAACAACATGGTCTTAACTCCGCTCGTCTCAAATACTTTCTGCTAATCTAGAGAAACTCCTTCCATGGTTGTATTAAAGGGAAAATTAATTTATGAGACTGGGATTTGGTGGTACATTTGCTGGACCCAGCAATATCTCTTTATGTACAAATCTGTAGGCACCTTTTGGAATCCAGTACGAACGAGGAATGGACATGTCTTCAGAGTAGACAACACCGATAAGTTTCCTGTACCAGTCTCACATGTGACATTATTTGTTTTATCAATTGTACCTAGCTTTTTTATCAAACAAAACTGTATTGATGTTTACATAAAATGATAATGATATTTGAGGTCATTAGGAATAACTACACTCTTTTCATGCAGCACAGCTAGACTTTGGGATTATTCCTATTCCGTTTATTCTTTTTCAACGCACACTGATTGAACCCAGTCTGACGGACTTTCTGCAGGTTCAACTTGTCATTTGACCCACTGCTGGGCATATGCATCGGCAGCATCTATAACGATTTTAGAGTTGTAATCACATTTGGTGCAGCCCATATAGTTTGGTCCATGTTTCAATAGCCGACGAAGGTTGGGGACATCATAATCATATGGCCTACAGGTTGGTAGCAGGACATTGAGTCTTGCCAGGACATGAGGTGGACTACATCATAATCATATGGCCTACAGGTTGGTAGCAGGACATTGAGTCTCGCCAGGACATGAGGTGGACTACATCAAAATCATATGGCCTACAGGTTGGTAGCAGGACATTGAGTCTTGCCAGCGACATGAGGTGGACTTTACATCTCATCTGCCAATTCGACGTTCTGTAATATGTTCTTATAATTGAACAACCAGGATGGAATTGTGTTCCTAAAGGAAAAGGAAATTGATATTTGTTGATATTTACATAAGCTGCCAAAAACAGAAATCCTGCCGGCATCCAGAATAATGCAAATATGGAGAACTAACATTAAACATCATTCATTTTGGAATCTTGCCACTCAAATTAATTCTCAAACCCCTATGGGCAAAGTGGATCATTGTCCTCCATCTTGAAGGAAACTTCAGCGTCCCCTAAATTTAAAAAATACTACAAAATGCCTCCCTCATGGGTTACTAACTGCGATCGGGCAAGCTGACAGACATCATCAGTCCCTGAAACACTAACACGATTGTCAATAAACGTTTGTCTAATAGTCTTGATATGTGGGTTTCCGGAAATGATCTTCTATCGATGACGTCATTGTGTTACATCCTGCCTGTATATTTACATACCATTTGGAATAATTGGGACTGTTTCTTTTTTATTTCTTTATTTGAACCTTATTGCAAACGTTAGAAATAACTCCCATTTAATTTCCAGATACGGATGTTTTGAATAATTCATTTTGGAATCTTGCAACGCCAAATAATTATCACACACCAATGGACAAAGCGGAACATTGTTTGAATGACGTCATCACTCTCTGTGCGGCTGCATCACTTACTGAATGGATGTTTGAATGACTTCATCGCTTTCTGTATGGCTGCATCACTTACTGAATGGATGTGTGAATGACTTCATCGCTTTCTGTTTGGCTGCATCACTTACTGAATGGATGTTTGAATGACGTCTTTCTGTATTACTTTGAATGGATGTTTGAATGACTCCATAACTTTCTGTATGGCTGCATATTACTGCATCATGGCTGCATCACTTACTGAATGGATGTTTGAATGACTGTATGGCTGCATCACTTACTGAATGGATGTTTGAATGACATGGCATCTTACTGAATGGATGTTTGAATGACTCATCATAACTTTCTGTATGGCTGCATCACTTACTGAATGGATGTTTGAATGACTTCATCACTTTCTGTATGGCTGCATCACTTACTGAATGGATGTTTGAATGACTTTATCACTTTCTGAATGGCTGCATCACTTACTGAATGGATGTTTGAATGACTTCATCACTTTCTGTATGGCTGCATCACTTACTGAATGGATGTTTGAATGACGTTATTACTTTCTGTATGGCTGCATCACTTACTGAATGGATGTTTGAATGACGTTCACTTACTGAATGGATGTTTGAATGACTGCATCACTTACTGAATGGATGTTTGAATGACTTCATCACTTTCTGTATGGCTGCATCACTTACTGAATGGATGTTTGAATGACTTCATCACTTTCTGTATGGCTGCATCACTTACTGAATGGATGTTTGAATGACTTCATCACTTTCTGTATGGCTGCATCACTTACTGAATGGATGTTTGAATGACTTCATCACTTTCTGTATGGCTGCATCACTTACTGAATGGATGTTTGAATGACTTCATCACTTTCTGTATGGCTGCATCACTTACTGAATGGATGTTTGAATGACTTATTACTTTCTGTATGGCTGCATCACTTACTGAATGGATGTTTGAATGACTTGTTTGAATGACTTCATCACTTTCTGTATGGCTGCATCACTTACTGAATGGATGTTTGAATGACTTCATCACTTTCTGTATGGCTGCATCACTTACTGAATGGATGTTTGAATGACTTCATCACTCTCTGTGTGGCTGCATCACTTACTGAATGGATGTTTGAATGACTTCATAACTTTCTGTATGGCTGCATCACTTACTGAATGGATGTTTGAATGACTTCATCACTCTCTGTATAGCTGCATCACTTACTGAATGGATGTTTGAATGACTCCATCACTTTCTGTATGGCTGCATCACTTACTGAATGGATGTTTGAATGACTCCATAACTTTCTGTATGGCTGCATCACTTACTGAATGGATGTTTGAATGACTTTTCTGTATGGCTGCATCATCACTTTCTGTATGGCTGCATCACTTACTTACTGAATGGATGTTTGAATGACTTCATCACTTTCTGTATGGCTGCATCACTTACTGAATGGATGTTTGAATGACTTCATCACTCTCTGTATGGCTGCATCACTTACTGAATGGATGTTTGAATGACGTTATTACTTTCTGTATGGCTGCATCACTTACTGAATGGATGTTTGAATGACTTCATCACTTTCTGTATGGCTGCATCACTTACTGAATGGATGTTTGAATGACGTTATTACTTTCTGTATGGCTGCATCACTTACTGAATGGATGTTTGAATGACTCCATAACTTTCTGTATGGCTGCATCACTTACTGAATGGATGTTTGAATGACTCCATAACTTTCTGTATGGCTGCATCACTTACTGAATGGATGTTTGAATGACTCCATCACTTTCTGTATGGCTGCATCACTTACTGAATGGATGTTTGAATGACTCCATAACTTTCTGTATGGCTGCATCACTTACTGAATGGATGTTTGAATGACTTTATCACTTTCTGTATGGCTGCATCACTTACTGAATGGATGTTTGAATGACTTCATCACTTTCTGTATGGCTGCATCACTTACTGAATGGATGTTTGAATGACGTTATTACTTTCTGTATGGCTGCATCACTTACTGAATGGATGTTTGAATGACTTCATGGCTGCATCACTTACTTACTGAATGGATGTTTGAATGACTGCATCATTACTGACTTTCTGTATGGCTGCATCACTTACTGAATGGATGTTTGAATGACTTCATCACTTTCTGTATGGCTGCATCACTTACTGAATGGATGTTTGACTTCATGTACTTCACTTACTGAATGGATGTTTGAATGACTTCATCACTCTCTGTGTGGCTGCATCACTTACTGAATGGATGTTTGAATGACGTTAACTATGGCTGCATCACTTACTGACTTTCTGTATGGCTGCATCACTTACTGAATGGATGTTTGAATGACTTCATCACTTTCTGTATGGCTGCATCACTTACTGAATGGATGTTTGAATGACTTCATAACTTTCTGTATGGCTGCATCACTTACTGAATGGATGTTTGAATGACGTTATGTTTGAATACTTTCTGCTGCATCACTTACTGAATGGATGTTTGAATGACTCCATAACTTTCTGTATGGCTGCATCATGGCTTCACTGAATGGATGTTTGAATGACTTTTCTGTATGGCTGCATCACTTACTGAATGGATGTTTGAATGACGTTATTACTTTCTGTATGGCTGCATCACTTACTGAATGGATGTTTGAATGACTCCATAACTTTCTGTATGGCTGCATCACTTACTGAATGGATGTTTGAATGACTTCATCACTTTCTGTGTGGCTGCATCACTTACTGAATGGATGTTTGAATGACTCCATAACTTTCTGTATGGCTGCATCACTTACTGAATGGATGTTTGAATGACGAAATAACGTTGACGTTCTCTATTTGTGCATCATCTTCTGCGTGGATTTCGGAAAGACTGTCTACTTAAAACAGCCGTCGATCCTTTAATTTCGTTTCTTCTTTTTTGTTTAACCCAAAAAATTCCGATGAAAAGAAAACGCGGAAGTACTTTGGCTCGGGGATTTACTCCACACAGAGACTTATTATGTCATAGTCTTTTCATCGTTAATTATACAAATTAGCTATTTCGTACTATAGCTTTCCTTATAATGACGGACAAATGTCTAACACTGTTGGTTCGGTAGCTGAAACAAAATGGCACAAGGTTTGTTATGACAACCCTTTAAGGTTTTTCGAATCTACTTTTGCAAACGTTCCATCAACATCGCCAAGAAAATGCCCTACAGATGAACTCACATGTAGATTAAACCAGAATGTGGAATATATCAAATGAACTGTTTCCTATGATTCCTCTGGAGATCCCTTAGTTTCTTGTATAGGTGTAAGTATAAAGTGAACCTTGGCTGAGTATATAGAGGTCATTTCAATGGCATCAGTTAGGGTTTATACCCTTTTGAAGTTGGATAGAATGTAAGAAAATGTTCCGTGAGGATCTTGTGACTCATGTATACGGCGTAAGGTAAGAGAAGGGAGGTCGTTTAGTTCGTAGGATTGGTCTTTGATAAACACGACAGGAAAACGTAAGCCCACATACAGCGCTTTTGTTACCAGATGATCTATTTTGTGTGACGGGAAAATCCTGGTTCTGCACTGGTACCCACCACAATCCCATTGAACATCTGTGAGAGTAACCAGGACCAGGTAGCCTAGTGCTGGTCACGCCGAACACTCGGTTTCGATTCCTCACATGGGTACAATGTGTGAAGCCAATTTCCTGGTGTCCCTCGTCGTGTTAATTGCTGGAATATTGCTAAAATCGGCGTAAAACTAAACACACTCACTCACTCCTTCTAACACATCTGGGGCTGTGGGGTAGCCTAGTGGTTAAAGCGTTCGCTCGACACGCCGAAGACCCGGGTTCGATTCCCCACATGGGCATAATGTGTGAAGCCCATTTCTGGTGTCCCCCGCCGTGACATTGCTCGAATATTGCCAAAATCGGCGTAAAACTAAACACACTCACTCACTCCTTCTAACACCTCTGGGACGGTGGGATTGGTGGTTGAAGCGTTCGCTCGTCACGCCGAAGACCCGGGTTCGATTCCCTACATGGGCACAATGCGTGAAGCCCATTTTTGGTGTCCCCGGCCGTGATGTTGCTGGCATACTGCTAAAGCGGCGTAAAACTAAACTCACTCACTCACTCTAATACATCTGCAGATATTCAGATTTAGCTCTGTGTCATTTCTGGGCAAGAGTTTATACAAGTATTAATGGAGTAGTCCTTGAAGGTTTTATTTCAATGAATGATTTGTGCATATTTATTGGTTTTATTCCAATGAATGATTTGTGCATATTTATTGGTTTTATTTCAATGAATGATTTGTGCATATTTATTGGTTTTATTTCAATGAATGATTTGTGCATATTTATTGGTTTTATTTCAATGAATGATTTGTGCATATTTATTGGTTTTATTTCAATGAATGATTTGTGCATATTTATTGGTTTTATTTCAATGAATGATTTGTGCATATTTATTGGTTTTATTTCAATGAATGATTTGTGCATATTTATTGGTTTTATTTCAATGAATGGTTTGATTTCAATGAATGATTTTGTGCATATTTATTGGTTTTATTTCAATGAATGGTTTTATTTCAATGAATGATTTGTGCATATTTATTGGTTTTATTTCAATGAATGATTTGTGCATATTTATTGGTTTTATTTCAATGAATGATTTGTGCATATTTATTGGTTTTATTCAATGAATGATTTATGCATATTTATTGGTTTTATTTCAATGAATGATTTGTGCATATTTTGCGGCGCCAAGCAACAAGCTCAGATGTTGTTGTGTACAAAGTGACTTGAGGGTGCTCCCAGTACAAGCCGGACATAAATTCCCCCACTATTGTGACTTAACGCCCCAACTTAACGGTAGGTAAGCAACAGTGAATCTTCTCTACCGTTGGCGTTGTTTGATTGCGCTTCACCGTGTGTGTTCTGTGAAAAGTTTCTTTAGTCATTGTCTTTTGCTTCGATGAGTAGGCCATCGTTGTCATCGTTCACTTCCCAATAACACTTTCAGTTGTTGTTCCATCTTCTTGATAAATACCACTGAATCTCTCAAGATACACACGTTCATCTATGTTCATCTATATATCTACGTTTATAACATCAGCACACTCAGAGTGTATTACTCAAAATGGAACCACCTCAGGTGGTACACGAGTATATAAAATGGAATGCAGAATATACAAAGTATGCAAGAAGGTGACAGGGAATATACGCAATGATTACTGAAAGCTAGAACATTTGATAAAATTAGATAGGTGTTTGATTGTTGAAAGTTTAGTACTTGACATCATTGTTTTATATGTAGAGAGATTAGGGGATTGTAAAAAATCAAGCAAATCTTCCACATTTTTTAGAATCAACATTTTGACTATAAATTTCACTTGTCTTAACTATTTAATGTTATAATGGTCCTTCTTTGATCGTACTCGAGGCCTTGTCAGTGGGAACAACTACGAACTTTTCATGCAGGACAGCCAGGCTTTGGGTAACAGCGGACAGAGACCGAATAGGTTTATTCCTATTCTCTTTTCAGTTTCTACCAGTGGCATCAGGACAAAATGATTTTACCACCCCGAAAGACGTTCTACAGGTTCAAGTTCTCTCTTGGTCCATTGTTGCCCAATTTGTTGGGCGTATACATCGACGGCATCTATAATGATTTTAAAGTTGAAATCTTAATGGGTGATGTTCGTGATATTTTGGTCCATGTTCTGATAAGTGATGAAGGTTGTTATTGTCAAGAATAAAGACGCCACCTGTTACTATATGACGCCACCGGTAACTATATGACGCCACCGGTAACTATATGACGCCACCTGTAACTATATGACGCCACCGGTAACTATATGACGCCACCTGTAACTATATGACGCCACCTGTAACTATATGACTTACAGGGTTGTAGCAGTACAATTTGTCTTGGCAGGCTCATGAAGATGAGTTTACTTCGCGACCTACGTTCTGCAACAGCCAGGATGAAATTGTGTTCGTATAAGAAAAGGAAATTGGTTTGGGTTTTTTTGGTACTTATTAAGCAGTGAATATATTTCAACAAGCTGTCAATTACAGAAATTCTGCAGGTTTCCTACCGTGCATTACCATTTAAAAAATAACGCAGATATAGAGAAGTATTATTAAAGTCATTCATGGCAGAGTAATTTAAATTATTTCCCGTACACCATGGGCAAAGTGGAGCATGGTCCCTAACCTGAAGGAAACCTTTAGGGTCCCCTAAATTTCGAATATACTACAAAATAAATATGCCAAGTTCATCGATTACTAACTGCCATTGGGCAGATGAATTGCACGAGAATCATACATCAAATTGCTGGAAAGCATGTGCAAATATCGTGCATGTGAACGTTTTGGTGTAAAGTTTTGTTAAGAATTCGCCAATTTTCACTGTTTTTAATCATTTATTGAATTCATGACATAATCGTTTCAACGTTACGAATTTGTTTTACAATACATCAGTTATGTGTAAACAGTATCTTTAAACAGTATGGAATATTTTGCATAATTTAGTATAGAATAGTTGACTGAAGTTAGTGGCTACATTTACACTGGTGAGTTACACTTTTGATGGGATAGTATATATAACCTATAGTACGCGTCACACATGTACCTATCTGTTTGCATTGTAATTATCTTGTTTCTGTCTTAAATAAAACATCCTCCCTTCGCACCCTTTTACGTGTTTATAGCTTGTGCAATAAGCATTTGTCTTGTCAGTTTTTCGCAACATATTGTGTTTTCTTGGCAGTATTCCAGCTGTATAATGTTTTTTGTAAATAATCAAGTCTTGAAATGACAATCCGGTGACTGGCAGTATGAGCATCGATATTCGCAATGAGGATACGATGACATGCATCAACCATGTCAGTAACCTGTCCACCTGACCCGTCAGTCTCCAGTTACAATATTGACACAAGACTTACTGTTTCTAAATTTCTGAAAAATGTCAAACGTTACCACAATGACACACAAGATGCACATCCTGAACAACATTTTGTTAAAGTAGGATGCATAAAAGTAACCAGATATACACGCATTGTGAATATCAAATGTTCACATTTCAGAAATTAATTGCTTTTCCTTCATTGCTATTGCCTTCTGGGATGCTATGTTCTTTATACTATTGATAATCGTGAAGAAACAGTTGTTCGCCGGATCTTCCCGGGTCCAACGTAACATTTTCACCTGTGAGGAAGGTCGTAGTCAGCCTCATGATATATAGATCCCAGTGCATGATTAGAGCTAATTCTTAATCCTGTAATACACTGAACATCATTGAAAACACACCAGTCTAAAATTGTCCATATTTTCTTCAAGATGGATTTCAGCATGACAATGATCAATGAATATAACAAACATGAAGTCGAAGGGCATGTCCAGTTGAAAAAATGCTTTAGAAACAAATTCTTGTCCACAGTATGACTCTTTATTCCAAAATGCATCAACATGCAGCCACGCCATGAAAAAAGCGCGAGTTTCATTCTGAAATCATACTACTGTGACATTAAAAGCAGGTGTATAAGAACCGAGTGTCATTGCTTCACTAACGATTGTGAAACGAGGACAGAGATGCCGAGGTTAACACCTCACGAAAGAGAACGTGCACTAGGCATGATTCAAGTTGGCACCAGCAGCAGGGATATTGCTCGACAACTTGGACTTGGCCACTCCACCATCGTTAGGCTTCATAGACGACATCAGTAGACAGGCAGCACCCGTGACCTTCAATGACATTGGCAGCAACGTGTTACGCCGCTCCATCAGGATCGCCATATTGACCATGTCCTTATCAGTGATTGAACACCATGTGACGCCGTCTACACGCTACAGGGTTCTATGCTCGACGTCCTTACGTTGGACCAGTTCTGACTAATTGACACCGTAATGAGCGTATACAATGGGCTAGCAGGCATTTTCAGTAAAGGTTACAACAATGACATGGTGTGGTAGTCACTGACGAGTCACGTTTTCATCTACGTAATGCTGACCGCCGATTACGTGTTTGGCGTAGACGTGGTGAACGTTATGCTGATGAGTGTGTGGTTCAGACAGACCTTTGGGTGGTGGGAGTGTCATGGTCTGGGTGGAATAAATTACAATCACAGGACTGCCTTGATGTCTGTCAAGGGAGAGTTAATGCCCTTTATTATCGTGAGCAGATTCTTCAGAATCACATCGTATCTGTCTTCAATCACCACCAAGATGTCCATACTTTTCAACAGGACAACGCACGGGCACACACAACAAGACTTTCCATGCAGTATCTGGCCCAGCAACACATCCAGGTTAATTGGCCAGCACAGTCGCCAGATGTATCCCCCCTGGAGCACTTGTGGGACGAAACTTGGTCAAAAGTCTTTCGCGGCGACAACAGATGCGAAAAATCCGGGAACCTGAGGCTGCACTACTGCAGAAGTGGAATTTGACCCCACGTGTGTTTGATCCTTTCTGACTGTGGAACATTTTAATGAATGAGCGTCTGTGTTGTTGTTTTTGTCAGTCGTCCATATGTTATTATCCACTCAAAAAAATTCAATTCCTTACACGTGCTTTTAATAATCTGAACTTTTATAAGTGGTGCGTTTTCAATAACACGTCGTCAATATCTATGCATAAGTCACACGTCGTCAATATCTATGCATAAGTCACACGTCGTCAATATATGTGCATAAGTCACACGTCGTCAATATCTATGCATAATTAGTATCTCCTACGTAGGGGCGGCTTAGTATCTCCCTACGTAGGAGTTAGTATCTCCTACGTAGGACTTACGTATCTCCTACGTAGGACATACTTAGTATCTCCTACGTAGTACTTAATATTTCCTGTAGGAGATGATCGATATACGTTTATATGGATTAATCTGAAACGGTCGACTTAAAGCCCCAGACACGCACACAATCTCCTGTTTCACTGTTTCAGTCACTGTAAGAGTCTACAGTCATTCGTTTCATTCACTATTAGAGTCTACAGTTATGTGTTTCATTTACTGTTAGAGTCTACTATCATGTGTTTCAATTTACTATTAGAGTCTACTGTTTCCTTCACTATTAGAGTCATGTGTTCAACTAATTGTTGCACATTAGTACTGTGTTGGACCGACTGTTATACTTTACTGCCTTGCGTTCAGTTTGCTCTACTATTACGCGTTGCAGTTAGTTCACTGTTATATGTTGCACTTTGTTACACTTTACTATTATGCATTGGATATTTCAGAGGTCGTTGCACATGAATCATAATCTGCGTGTACAGACGTGTCTTAGACTATAGGTGGCAATCTATGTGTACGTATCCCCTTATATTTATACAAATAACTATAATGACAATTCTTTGCCTTTTTGAATTTCGTATTGTTTTACGCCGCACTCAACACTTGTCCACCCCAGTCAAGTCAACCTGTAAACAATTACGAATAAAACCGCAAACGAGCGTTGCATCCGATCCAACCTAGCCCCATCAAGACAAACAACAACTTGCGGAGGTCGTGTTATAACCCGAGTTTCATATCACAACCTCACCCCAACCATCCCACCCACCTCTGTGTGTGTGTGTGTGTGTGTGTGTGTGTGTGTGTGTGTGTGTGAATAGATGTATGTATGATAGATTAAACATAACCATACCCAAACCTCCATAACTGCAATTAGAACAGGGTCCACGTCACCCTAACGTAATACACACACAATAACACTGTACAGTAACACTGCGTTAGTGTCATGAATATTCACTGACTCACATTTCGACTATCTAACGTCCTGCATAGCCAAACATTTCTCAACTTAATAACCATCCTTAAAAAGGATATATTAAGTCCTACGTAGGAGATACTAAGTCCTACGTAGGAGATACTAAGTCCTACGTAGGAGATACTAAGTCCTACGTAGGAGATACTAAGTCCTACGTAGGAGATAGTAAGTCCTACGTAGGAGATAGTAAGTCCTACGTAGGAGATACTAAGTCCTACGTAGGAGATACTAAGTCCTACGTAGGAGATATTAAGTCCTACGTAGGAGATACTAAGTCCTACGTAGGAGATACTAAGTCCTACGTAGGAGATACTAAGTCCTACGTAGGAGATACTAAGTCCTACGTAGGAGATACTAAGTCCTACGTAGGAGATACTAAGTCCTACGTAGGAGATACTAAGTCCTACGTAGGAGATACTAAGTCCTACGTAGGAGATATTAAGTCCTACGTAGGAGATACTAAGTCCTACGTAGGAGATACTAAGTCCTACGTAGGAGATATTAAGTCCTACGTAGGAGATAGTAAGTCCTACGTAGGAGATACTAAGTCCTACGTAGATACTAAGTCCTACGTAGGAGATACTAAGTCCTACGTAGGAGATACTAAGTCCTACGTAGGAGATACTAAGTCCTACGTAGGAGATACTAAGTCCTACGTAGGAGATACTAAGTCCTACGTAGGAGATACTAAGTCCTACGTAGGAGATACTAAGTCCTACGTAGGAGATAGTAAGTCCTACGTAGGAGATACTAAGTCCTACGTAGGAGATATTAAGTCCTACGTAGGAGATACTAAGTCCTACGTAGGAGATACTCTGATAACCTACGTAGGCAGATATATTACCTACGTAGGAGATAGTATGTCCTACGTAGGAGATACTAAGTCCTACGTAGGAGATACTATGTCCTACGTAGGAGATATACTACTAAGTCCTACGTAGGAGATATTAAGTCCTACGTAGGAGATAGTGTGACCCCTTATAAATTTCACCGGACCCTAGATTTGTGAAAATATATTTTTTCAGCTTACAGATTCAATGTTAGGTCTACAGCCTGACGTTTAAGTTACTTAGCTCTGATAACCAGGCACATGTGGCAGACCCATATGACGCAACCATTGGCTGGAGAAACATGAAACCGTGAAAGTTCGTTCACATTTGAACAACGGTAAATCCAGAAACCGTCAATGAGAAATCTGTATGTTTCCATGTCGTATAACTAGTCTTTAGCTTTGCGACTAGAGTAGAACAGTGGCCAAGTTTGCCCCATGGGAGACAACAATGTCTGCTTGAAAGTCTCGCTGTTTGGAAAATAAATCTACACGTATTATGGCACACAATACAACCCATTTTAATGTAATGTGAGAAAGTTATAGAGTTGTACAAGTATCTCGCCTATGGGAGAGACTATTTTCCTTTTAGTGATAACACTTAAACTTTTAAACATGGATCAATCATTTTGGTCTGTGGGCATGAAACAAATTGGTTAGGCAAAGCATATTTCTTGGTTATGCTGCAACACAACAAAACGTTCATCTACGAGGATCTTCCTGCTCATCGCATCATTTACGGCGTCTTTCAGTAAAAGGAATGTTTCCTTATTTGGGTTTCAAGTTAGATACACGGACGACCGAAAGCACACATGGCAGCAGCGAGGTAAACACGCTGTCTTCCCTCAGTCTGAAGACGGAACCGGCTTTATCAGTGAAGACAACCCTCTGACTGTCACGTCGCTGCCAACGATGGCCTTTCCATCTCAGTCTCCGACGTCGATGTCAACAACTGCCCTCTGTAAGGCCTCGAAGCCTCAGTCGCCTGGCCACTGACTGACCACATGCCCAAGATCCTTCGTCGCTGATGGCGTCACTGTCAGGAATCGAGAGTACCGGTATTCATTGGGCGTAGTTAACCTCAGTCTACCTGTTCTTGGCCTGTCTGATGTCTACCCGGTCTGTCTGTAACGAGTATCTCCACTGCAAAAGCAGCACGTGTTTTTCACCTTTTCGCATTTTCTAAAAGAGGTGCTTTTGACATGTGTTACTTCATGCATAGAATATTGTTGAACGTGTGGTTTGCAATTACTTACGTATAATGGCAACGTTTTCTCTAATGGATATTCGTGGTTAACTACTACAACCCTGTCATCCAACTGTTATATAATGGAAGATCTCCTGAATGTGAACTTATACGTGAAAAGAAGCGACTTCGTGATACGCCGAAAGTTATGAATATTATGCCACACAGTACGTTATCTGGACTAGCAGTTAAAAACACCTAAAACGACACTGATGTACAATGACATGTTTTCACATCACATTACATTGTTTATTTCTACGATGTTGGTCACCACTAAGTAGTATTCAGGTAGATATTATACTGTTATACAGATGCAAACCGATATGATAACACATCTGTGAGACATAAGTCCCTTTTAATAGCCCGAACCTAGACGGACAAAACACGGACCACATTGGAAATGCAGAACAAAATTGGCTTCAGCGGATCATTTTACTCTTTGGATAGATTTACTAGTATTTTACATATGTGAACATATTTCATGATATATGTGTGATGTACAGTTAGATTATAACAATCCGAACAATGCCGGACCGAACAGAGAATGTGTTGATAATGTAGCGGCAAAGGCCTTCAGCCGTTCACCGTTAAGTACCACGTACATGCTAGCCATGTTTTAACCTTGATTCCGGATGGAGTGAAGATGAATCAAGATTGCAACACATTATGCTAATATGGGGCATACAACATCATCATGCACTTAACTATTAGACATATGTTAAACCTCTGTTAACATTCTGTCAAACCGCTGTTAAACGTCTTTTAAAGGTTGAGAAGAGGTCTACCTTTAAACATTTAAACAACGTCTAGGCGTTCATTTCAAACTATATTCAGACGTCTTTTCAACGTCTTGTGTAGACGTCATTTAAACGTCTAGTAGACGTTTATATGCCTGCTGGGACAATTTGAGACATTGCAAAGTGGTGTATCTTCAAGTAGATTAATACTATTCTATAGACTTAAACATAGTTCATGATTCACCTGTGATATTTACGTTGCTGTTATCCGTCTGGGCTAAGCCGAAAAGTAACTTTTGATAGAACATGACTTTTCTTTTAGCTAAATGGCCTTACCTCAATCCCACTGTACAACTGTCAGATTAACGTGGATGATGTGTACGCCAGCGTGCTGTGAAGCCTCACATTCTGGACCAGTAAGGATTCCAATCTTATGAAGATCATGTCCAGACACTGGCAAGCCTTTGCTATGACAATCAACTACATGTAACATCCTTAATTAGTATATAGCTGTTATACATAAAACAAAGGCTTCCATGCATGTCACTAGTTTTCGTTAATCTGGTATGTCCATGTTTATTATTTAGATAGTTTACTTCTGGGGCAACGTTAACGGTTTCTTTAGACAACAAGAGTAAAAATCTAGTTTGGTTGACAATGTGTTGTAAGAGAGTGAACAGGGCCTTCATGGCGCCCTGTGCGCTTAACTAATTATCCTTTGTCTCGAGAAGAAATTCGTGAACAGACTGTGACATATTTGCTGTGCTGTATGTGTGGCTGCCTGGAGAATAGAGGTGTGCAACATAAAGCCAGAGAGATTACCACCTGGCTTTTTACAGCGACCCCTGGCGTTCCCTTTACATCCAACAATGTTCTCGTAATTGGAAGCGTTTTACTGTTATACGGCAAAATATTCCACTTACATTATGGTCAGGGTGGTCTGGCCTGACAATGTCTCCAGAATCCGAAACTGTGGTAACAGCCAAGTATTGACGATCGCGTGGATAAACCACATTATCTGATATGAAAACGAAACATTTAAACCCACCGTAACAGTCACCCTGTCTGCACTTGATGGTGAATAGTACCCTTTTGCCTAACCTTCAGCTTGTGTGAAATGAACCTTGTGTGGGTATATAATAGGGTAGTGTATGAACCTTGTGTGGGTTTATAATAGGGTAGTGTATGAACCTTGTGTGGGTATATAATAGGGTAGTGTATGAACCTTGTGTGGGTATATAATAGGGTAGTGTATGAACCTTGTGTGGGTATATAATAGGGTAGTGTATGAACCTTGTGTGGGTATATAATAGGGTAGTGTATGAACCTTGTGTGGGTTTATAATAGGGTAGTGTATGAACCTTGTGTGGGTATATAATAGGGTAGTGTATGAACCTTGTGTGGGTTTATAATAGGGTAGTGTATGAACCTTGTGTGGGTATATAATAGGGTAGTGTATGAACCTTGTGTGGGTATATAATAGGGTAGTGTATGAACCTTGTGTGGGTATATAATAGGGTAGTGTATGAACCTTGTGTGGGTATATAATAGGGTAGTGTATGAACCTTGTGTGGGTATATAATAGGGTAGTGTATGAACCTTGTGTGGGTATATAATAAGGTAGTGTATGAACCTTGTGTGGGTATATAATAGGGTAGTGTATGAACCTTGTGTAGGTATATAATAGGGTAGTGTATGAACCTTGTGTGGGTATATAATAGGGTAGTGTATGAACCTTGTGTGGGTTTATAATAGGGTAGTGTATGAACCTTGTGTGGGTATATAATAGGGTAGTGTATGAACCTTGTGTGGGTATATAATAGGGTAGTGTATGAACCTTGTGTGGGTATATAATAGGGTAGTGTATGAACCTTGTGTGGGTATATAATAGGGTAGTGTATGAGGGAGGGGATAGTTCCTCCTTCTGTCGATCACTAGTTCGTCCGAGTCAGATTCCATCAGCTGCAGGATGATGTGAAATCGCTGTAATATTGCTGACACCAGTCGTTTTTCGCCTTTACATGACAGTTACACTTTTATTCACGTAACACAACATAATTATAGGCCATGGCGGGTTATTGTGACTTCTTCTGACTTTTTATGGGCTCCTTTGGAGGCCTCGCGACAAAGACGTTACGTCCTGCAATGTTCTAACACACCATTATTAGTATGCTGTATTAGTTTCACACAACATATATACTAAAATACTGGCACAGTCATGAACTGATGCGATTGGATGAAATTTGTTCCTATGTACTTTCTTCTGGACAGTTCGTCTTCATTGTCACGGGGTGGTGGGGTAGCCTAGTGGTTAAAGCGTCCGCTCGTCACGTCGAAGACCCGGGTTCCATTCCCCACATGGGTACAAAGTGTGAAGACCATTTGTGGTGTCCCCCGCCGTGATATTGCTGGAATATTGCTAAAGGCGGTGTAAATCTAAACTCATTCATTGCAAAGTTATAATAAGCCATAGTCAAGAAGGTGACTTGAACTGACTTCTGTAACAACAGATTCACATGCATGAAGGTCCGGGTTAGAATTGATCTTCAGTAACCCATGTTTGTTGTACGAGGCGACTAACGGGATCGGGTGGTCAGGCTCGCTGATTGGGTTGACACATGTCATCGTATCCCAATTGCGTAGATCGATGCTCATGCTGTTGATCCCTGGGTTGTCTGGTCCAGGCTCGATTATTTACAGACCGCCGCCATATAGCTGGAATATTGCTGAGTGCAGCGTAAAACTAACTCACTCACTCACTCATGCTGCACAAAGTACTGCAATGGTTATGGAGATTAAACTGCATTGCCTAAGTTCCAGTTCTATATCAGTGTAAGGTATCTGTGAAGAGTCAGTCGTAGTTTTTAGGCGATTGCTTGTCATCGCGATGTTACTGGCTGTTTAATGCAAATCACCCCTTGGCCCATTGTCGAGTACTAATAACTATATTCAGCCATGAAACAGCACAAGTTAAATAAAAGAAAATCCTCACTAAGGCAGATTGCTTCACTTTAACACGTAAGTGTGCATGTTTGTCAACAAGGACGGAATGTTGGGGGCTTGAAGATATCCTGATCTGCCTTCTCTCATCGCCCAACCTCGGCTTGCGTCCGTTCTTTATGTGCGTGTGAGTCAGTGTTTGCCGTCAACACAGACAGAAAGACGCTGTTTAACACATCCATCTTCTCCCCTACTTAAGAAGCTCTCAGGCTCCATGTGTATTGTGGGAGGAGGCATGGCGACACCTAGTGTCAAGCACGACAAGGGGAGATAATGAATGGGCGGGACAGAACCAACATGACCTTGCCGCGTGGCGTGATATATTCCGTTCATCAGTTGTTGTTTTTTAAAAACACGACGGCTTGATGAGTTACACGAGATCACGATTCAAACATCAAATATCTGAGGCTGACAGTGCATGTTACTCTCGCGCAACGTGTTCAAATGTTGCAGGTTTGGGTTAGGAAATGTTGACTGGTGCTTTGGAAGAAACTGTGATATGGTACCAAACTTTGGAAGAAACTATGCTATGGTACCAAACTTTATAAGAAACTATGCTATGGTACCAAACTTTATAAGAAACTATGCTATGGTACCAAACTTTGGAAGAAATTGTGCTATGGTGCCAAACTTTATAAGAAACTATGCTATGGTACCAAACTTTATAAGAAACTATGCTATGGTGCCAAACTTTGGAAGAAACTATGCTATGGTGCCAAACTTTTTTTATTTGATTTTTTAATTTTTTTTTATTGTTCCCAATGTGATGAGTACAAAAACATGATGAGTACAAGCATATAGAGGAATATGTGCACATAGCTGCTAGTAGGCTCAATAGCGATATAGTACACTAAGTACACTGAATATCAATATCAGTGATATGTTTTTGTTTCATAGTCATTCGGGGTTAAACAGGATGACAGGAAACCATTTGGCTAAAAGCTTTCAACATTATTATTTCTTCTAGAGATGAATGATTCAGTGGTAAATATGTCTTTCAATATCCTTAAGTAATTGTCAACTTTTGGAATTGTTTTTGTCAAAGAGCAAGTGTAAATATATCTCTTAGCAGATAAGATTATGAGGTTCAGTTATGGGTTCTTACCTAAAAAGCCAAACCAGATCAAGGATTTTGTCAAATTAAGTGTTTGGATACGTTTCGTAATCCACTGTTCAAGTTTCTTCCAGAAAGTTTTGGTTTCATCACATTCCCAATATACATGGCATAAGGTTTCAACAGAATCATTACACAAAGAACATATTGTATTGTCCACGAGATTCATTCTAAAAAGTTCTCTTTGGGTATAAACAATTCCGTGCAGAAATTTGTATTGAAAATCTAACAGTTTCACATCTCTTAAATTCTTTCTACAAATATGAAAAATCAAATGCCAATCAAAATCAATACAGTCAAATAATGTTTCCCATTTTTGGCACATGTGAGGTTTAACATTTTCAGATAATAATTTATCATAGAACAATCTTGAACCTTTTCTTGGGGATATGAAATCCTTTTGGAGTGAATTTATTGTGAGGTCATTAATGTTTATATATCTATATTCCTTTAAAGTCTTTTCCAAGGTTCAGGTAAAATATATATAACATATCCAAGATCTAAGTGAGTACCTTTTATATCAAATTTAAGCTTCAATTGATCAAAGGATATAAACCCATGTTCATCACAAAGATCTTTGATCGTCAAGATTCCACTTTTAGCCCAGTGACAAATGATGTGATTTGAGTTTTTGAAATTGTTATTCAACCATAAAGGTTGGGATAAGATTTCGTTAATGTTCTCTGCATCTATGGTATTTTTGATACAATATAATTTCCATGCTTTTAATACGTCTTTCCAAAAAGGAGTATCAACTGCAACTATATTCTGAAAATTTGCTCCATATTTTAGCATATCTGGTACCAAACTTTGGAAGAAAGTATGCTAGAGTACCAAACCCCACATAATAACAGCAATAGTTAAAATACCGCTGGCAGCCTCCGAGGTGTAAAGAAACGCACTTTCTCGACTTGGACAGCTTGATAGCATTGTATAAAATGAACACACAGCTTCCTTGGTTGCATGGTTATTTTAAAAATAAAACACAGTAAGAAATGCATCTCTTACAGGACTCACCACCAAAATTACTAGCATCTGTACTTTACCGAGAAAGTGTAATCACAAATGAAATCACATACGTTGCACGAAATATAACGTTTATCTCTATAAAACTGTATTGGAAATCTCCCACAATATCCTAAGATACAATATTAGTTGTGTTGATCTCCTTGAGACAAAAAAAAACGTTTCAGGGCAAGTAAATGTACGTTTTCTATACACGTGGGTTTACCAAGACTCTATAGTTCACCAGCATACATCAACATAGGTAATATTTTAGTATCAATATAGGCAATACTTTAAAGTGCGCATCATAACACAGAAATTCAAAGTTTAAAAGAAATCTTTTGGAGAGAAAAGTCATAATAATGTTCTAAAATATCAATTTGATTTTGAAGACCAGTCGCAGAATAAATCAAAGGAATGGCGCCTACAAACAAACATTAAAATAATTCAGGTAAATCTTGGTAGAACTGGATAACATTTGTACTAGAGCTTGCAATTTTACAAACAAGTTCGTTTATACAAATATGAAAGTATAAAAGAGTTGAGAACACATCCTTGTTGGACATCGACTGGACAATCAAAATCATTCGTGTATAAATACCAGAATGTTCGTATACAAGCTTTCACATTTTCGTAGACCGACTTTAGTCATAGATCCATATTGGTGGTGCTAAGGCCATTTCTAGGTAATGAATCGAACGCCTTAGAAAGGTCAACAAAACACAAGTAAAATGTCGCAACGTCTTTGACATATACTTATTTATACATCGACTATAGAATATATGGACATCTCCTCTGTATACACCGTACACACAGACAGGTGCTACATCGACTGTAGAAGATATAGACATCTCCTCTGTATACATAGTACAGACAGACCGGTGCTACATTGACTGTAGAAGATATGGACATGTCCCCTGTATACACCATACAGACAGGTCCTACATCTACTATAGAAGATATAAACATCTCCTCTGTATACACCATACAGACAGACAGGTCTTACATCTACTATAGAATATATGGACATCTCCTCTGTATACATCGTACAGACAGGAGCAAAGTCTACTATAGAAGATATGGACATCTCTACATCCACCATACAGACAGACCGGTTCTACGTCGACTATAGAATATATGGACATCTCCTCTGTATACACCGTACATACAAGAGCAACATCTGCTATATAAGGTATGGACATCTCCTCTGTATACATAGTACATACAAGAGCAACATCTGCTATATAAGGTATGGACATCTCCTCTGTATACATCGTACAGACAGACAGGTGCTACATCGACTATAGAAGATATGGACATTTCCTCTGTATACACCATACAGACAGACCGGTGCTACATCGACTGTAGAAGATATGGACATGTCCCCTGTATACACCATCTGCTATACATCGACAGACAGGAGCAACATCTACTATAGAAGATATGGACATCTCCTCTGTATACATAGAATATATGGACATCGTACAGACAGAGCAACATTTGCTATATAAGGTATGGACAGACAGGTGCTACATCGACTATAGAAGATATGGACATTTCCTCTGTATACACCATACAGACAGACCGGTCCTACGTCGACCATTGAAAATATCGACATCTCCTCTGTATACATCGTACAGACAAGAGCAACATCTGCTATAGAAGATATAGACATCTCCTCTGTATACATCGTACAGACAAGAGCAACATGTACTATAGAAGGTATGGACATCTCCTCTGTATACATCGTACAGACAGACAGGTGCTACATCGACTATAGAAGATATGAACATCTCCTCTGTATACATCGTACAGACAAGAGCAACATCTGCTATAGAAGGTATGGAAATCTCCTCTGTATACATCGTACAGACAAGAGCAACATCTGCTATAGAAGATATGGACATCTCCTCTGTATACACCGTACAGACAAGAGCAACATCTGCTATAGAAGGTATGGACATCTCCTCTGTATACACCATACAGAGAGACCGGTCCTACATCGACTATAGAAGATATGGCATCTCTGAGTGCAAGGGTGAGGCAAACAGGTGCTGCAGGTAGTGACTGTCGGATCATGCATGTACACATATGCAGGGTCAGGTTGAGAATGTGACGTTCCTGCCACGCCACTCCACAACCAACGTCCGCATTCCTTCAAGTCGAGTGTGTGTACTGATCCACTTGCTGTGTGTGTTTGCAGGCTGCGTAGCGGTGACTCCTGAATAAATCCCTGACAATCAAACACACGTGTGACTAATGTATGCACGCGTGGTACAGCGCGCGGACTCTAGCCTCCAGAAGCCAGAATGCCACCTGAATTAGCAGTTCGTGCCACTGAATGAAGCCGTGACTTAGTATATAATTGCTATTCGCACTCTTGAATGTCACTTTCACAAATGGAAAACGTTTTTCTTCAATCTTAAATCAAATTTAAAAGTAGTAAAGGACAAAAACAGGAGAAGTGAAGGATATGGTTGTGCTACAACTGTTCTCTCTTGAGGAAATCTAAGAGTACGCTTTGATACTGACGTACAAAAGAAAGTACACACCTGGTGCTTTCTTTTCCAAAGAACAACGGAAATGTTTTGAAAAGTATTTACATTGTGACTTACAAATCACCAACATTGTGCACATGCTGCCAGGGCACTACAGATATCGTACATGCTGCCAGGGCACTACAGATATCGTACATGCTGCCAGGGCACTACAGATATCGTACATGCTGCCAGGGCACTACATATATCGTACATGCTGCCAGGGCACTACAGATATCGTAGGGCACTGAGTACATGCTGCCAGGGCACTACAGATATCGTACATGCTGCCAGGGCACTACAGATATCGTACATGCTGCCGGGGCACTACAGATATCGTACGTGCTGCCAGGGCACTACATATATCGTACATGCTGCCAGGGCACTACAGATATCGTACACAGTTGCGGTGTTGCCAGCGCCTTACGTTCCTCACTCAACGTATCCATTCGATGTTGATCGGTTAATGACGTCCCGACTGTCAGATGTCTGGCCAGGCTGTGTGACGGGTCACATTAGTCTGATGTGGGCAGCCTAACGTTCTGGCACTATGGCAGTTCGAAGCCCCATCTGCGACATTCCAGTGACTCCTTCCCGCTCCGCTGCTGATAATCTTGGCATTTTGATGTTCGCCTTCAACAGGTATACCACTAACTAACGGCTGTGTTTTGTACTGATGACGCATAAAATGCACGTGCGATTTTTCAAAATCGTGATTTTCATGATATTCCACGCACCACACAATGAAGGATATCCGTAGAGTTTAAAAATACATGCACGCACGCAAGCACGCGCACACGCACGCGCGCGCGCGAACACACACACACACACACACATACACACACACACACACACACACACACACATACATACATACATACATACATACATACATACATACATACATACATACATACATACATACATACATACATACATACATACATACATACATACATACATACATACATACATACATACATACATATGAGAAGGTCCACGAGGGACCGCCCCTTGTATATTTGTTGGTTTTGTATGGTAAATTCCCTCGGCATCAAACCGGAAGAGACGTGGACGTCACCCATCTACATCCACCATCAAGCCGCACCCACCTACATTCACCGTCATGCTGCACCCACCTACATCCACCGTCATGCTGCACCCACCTACATCCACCGTCATGCTGCACCCACCTACATCCACCGTTGTGCTGCACCCACCTACATCCACCGTCGTGCTGCACCCACCTACATCCACCGTCGTGCTGCACCCACCTACATCCACCGTCATGCTGCACCCACCTACATCCACCGTCATGCTGCACCCACCTACATCCACCGTCATGCTGCACCCACCTACATCCACCGTCGTGCTGCACCCACCTACATCCACCGTCATGCTGCACCCACCTACATCCACCGTCCTGCTGCACCAACCTACATCCACCGTCATGCTGCACCCACCTACATCCAACGTCATGCTGCACCCACCTACATCCACCGTCATGCTGCACCAACCTACATCCACCGTCATGCTGCACCCACCTACATCCACCGTCATGCTGCACCCACCTACTTCCACCTTCATGCTGCACCCACCTACATCCACCGTCATGCTGCACCCACTTACATCCACCGTCGTGCTGCACCCACCTACATCCACCGTCATGCTGCACCAACCTACATCCACCGTCGTGCTGCACCCACCTACATCAACCGTCGTGCTGCACCCACCTACATCCACCGTCATGCTGCACCCACCTACATCCACCGTCATGCTGCACCCACCTACATCCACTGTCATGCTGCACCCACCTACATCCACCGTCATGCTGCACCCACCTACATCCACCGTCATGCTGCACCCACCTACATCCACCGTCATGCTGCTGCACCCACCTACATCCACCGTCATGCTGCACCCACCTACATCCACCGTCATGCTGCACCCACCTACATCCACCGTCATGCTGCACCCACCTACATCCACCCTGCACTACATCCACCGTCGTGCTGCACCCACCTACATCCACCGTCATGCTGCACCCACCTACATCCACCGTCATGCTGCACCCACCTACATCCACCGTCATGCTGCACCCACCTACATCCACCGTCATGCTGCAGGTTGCACCCCACAAACTACATGTTTGTCCAACCGTCGATCAGAGAAGGAACAGGTTCTTGCCAACTAGAAACCACTGAACAATTATCAAAACATTGTTTTACGTCTGCGAATACTCTAAATGGGAATTTGTGAAGTGAAATTGGACAAATAAATAATATATTTGGACATATAAATAATTATATACAAAGTGTTGATTGTTTTTATCCATAGTTTGTATCATATTTGTAAATGTGTAAACAACAAAACATATTGCAGTATAATTAAAATGTGAAAATGTTGATGTGGAGTTTTGTGTCGTAAATCGCTGAGGTGAGCCCACAAAATCCAATTAAAGGTTAAGGCGTATCGTGTGGGCAGCTGCAGTAGGAACTGACCGTTTATACACAGGATGGTAGATAGCAAAACGTGGTTACAGACAAATTCTTATGTATCTATAGCATTTGAAATGTTGCTACAGACATAAATTCGTATTCATTTAAAGTATTAAAATGACCAGATCAACGGTCCCTTCTCTCACTCAGTAATGCATGTAATGTTAACTTGTTGTAGGTTTGATTTACACGTCAATGACGTCGCCGTACAACAACTAAACACCACAAGATCATATAGCAGATATAACCGAGTCTACATCTAAGCCAATGAAAATATGCCTCGAACCAGTGCATCGGTGCGCCAGTATCTCCTGGCCACGCCCCTATATAGTTCGGCTTCGACTCCGACTACAGAAAGTGTGATTTCAGCACTTTCATATGGACATTTAAATACATTCCACGTGTGTTATGTTGACTTTTCTTTTGGGAATTGAGATATTGTATCTAGGAAAATACATACTTGCAAGACAATTTTAACATGTTTTCATTATATCTTTCCTTTTGGCCAAATATCTTCTGTGAAAACTCTAGAACTTGAGTTCATAATGCAGTGTCGGTGTCGTCAACGGCACGGGAAGCTGTCAGAGTAGTTGCCCCGCTGTGCATGCTGGGACTGGTTACAGACCATGTGGTTTGTTATGATGCTTGGTAACCTGTTGCTTGGTAACCTGTTAGGACCGGTGTCGTGGGCAAGTGTCGATTTATTATACTCTCTGCGTCAATAAACCAGTTACTGGTTCCTGCTGGTACAGCTGACTAGTGTAGCGTCTACTGTTAGACCCACTAACGCTATGAGCTAATGCTTCCGCTCGGTTGTTGACGCTCGATTTGGACAAATCCTTCAATTGGTCTGTTTGAGCTATTTGTCAAATTCACGCTTGTGTAGTCACGTCCAGTGCTGACAATTACAGCCCCTCCGTGGATCAGACTCTACTTTACACAGGTGGCATGGTCGTTAGCTTAGCACCGTGACACATTAATTTAAAAAGTCGGGGTGCAGTATTGCTGTTTCTGCCTAGTTGTTAAATTGGGGGGAAAACCGTTGCCATATGATAAATGCATTCAAATTACAAAAATGCAGGGCAACTGCAGTGACCCAAGATGAAATGGACTAAAGTTCCCTGAAAAGTGACTATACATAAAGCCACACCTTCAGAACCGATTTTGTGTTCTGTCCACCAAAAAAATCCAGATGACAGTTACGTAGACGACGGCTGTTAACGTCATAACGATGCTCTATCCTTAACGTTGACTAATCAAAACGTCGATTCCATTGTGTGATGGGTTTCATTCTGTGTGTTCCGCTAAGCTCTGTTGTGGGTGGAGGTTATAATTTTTGAACATATGACCCTTCTGTGGGCGTGAAGCTGATTATAAAACAATAATATTGGAGTTGTCTTGGTTCTCTAAACATTATACATTAAACATACGATACTGAAGAATGAGATGGAAGATGTGTTGTTCAGCGGGACCCTGGCAACTGGCGATCAGTGGAGCAATGGCAACTGGCGATCAATGGGCCCCTGGTAACTGGTGGTCAGCGAGGCCCTGGCAACGGGTGACATCAGTAGGGTCCTGGCAACTGGTGATCAGTGGGACCCTGGCAACTGGTGGTCAGCGAGGCCCTGGCAACTGGCGATCAGTTGGGTCCTGGCAACTGGCGATCAGTGGACCCCTGACAACTGGCGATCAGTGAGGCCCTGGCAACCGGCGGTCAGTGAGGCCCTGGCAACTGGCGGTTAATGGTGCCCTGACTACTGGCGGTCAGTGGGGCCCTTGCAACTGGTGGTCAGTGGGGCCCTTGCAACTGGTGGTCAGTGGGACCCTGGCAACTGGTGGTCAGTGGGACCCTGGCAACTGGTGGTCAGTGGGGCCCTGGCAACTGGTGGATAGTGGGCCCTGGCAACTGGTGATTAGTGGGACCCTGGCAACTGGTGGTCAGTGGGGCCCTGGCAACTGGTGGTCAGTGGGGCCCTGGCAACTGGTGGTCAGTGGGATCCTGGTGGATAGTGGGCCCTGGCAACTGGTGGTCAGTGGGGCCCTGGCAACTGGTGGTCAGTGGGACCCTGGCAACTGACGGTAACACACACACACACACACACACACACTTCTCTTGTTCATTAAATGTTATACATGTGTGCGCGTGTGCGCGCGTGTGTGTCCGTGTGTGTGTGTGTGTGGTGTGGTGTGGTGTGTGTAAATGTCGAGTAAATTACAGTGGGACATGTATACTGTAATCCACACAAAACTGACACCGCACGAACATCCCTCCGATAGATTACACTGTGGCGTAACTTTATGTCGACGTCACCATACAACGTTTCCAAACACTGTGATGCAGCGTTGCCATGACGTCTCATTAGTGGCTTACAATGACAGTGGTTTACAATGGTAAGTTCAAATCACAAATGACTGGTGTATTCAAGGCTCTGTACCTCCAATTCCTCCCTTATTCAATGTCCACACAATTAAAACTTAAAATCAAACCTATCAATGTGTTATTTCCTACCGTATTTCTAAAACTCAGTCAAACTTAACTAAGTAAAGCAGTAAGATATTGTATAAGAATTCTTTTAACAATTCGGACCTTGAATGAGCTGCGTAAATCTATACCGTCCCTGAATAAATTTGTTTTTGGGGAGGCGAGAGATGGTGTTAAACGCCACACAATGTGGCAAGTGTAACTTGTAATTAGTCAGCCTTTGTGTGGGGAAACGTTGAATTCGAAAACCACCCGTGACAAAAGTTCCTTGTCTGTACTTCGTTTTCACCCTCCGTCATTGTTGATCTGATCGTCCGCCATTTTGTTTTTTATCGGAAAAAAACTTGTGAGGCGTTCGTCAGTTCTTTATTGGCATCACGTAGTGGACGGTGCCACGTGTGGTGTGAACGTGAACCGCAGGGCACATGGGACTTTGTGGGAGGTACGACTGGATGCCGTCAATTGTATTGTACTTTGGAGGACTGTTATTTACACATTGCCCTCATATTGCTGGAATACTGTTGACTTTGGAGGACTGTTATTTATACATTGCCGTCATATTGCTGGGATACTGTTGACTTTGGAGGACTGTTATTTACACATTGCCGTCATATTGCTGGGATACTGTTGACTTTGGAGGACTGTTATTTACACATTGCCCTCATATTGCTGGGATACTGTTGACTTTGGAGGACTGTTATTTACACATTGCCGTCATATTGCTGGAACATTGCTGACTTTGGAGGACTGTTATTTACACATTGCCCTCATATTGCTGGAATACTGTTGACTTTGGAGGACTGTTATTTACACATTGCCGTCATATTGCTGGAATACTGTTGACTTTGGAGGACTGTTATTTACACATTGCCGTCATATTGCTGGAACATTGCTGACTTTGGAGGACTGTTATTTACACATTGCCCTCATATTGCTGGAATACTGTTGACTTTGGAGGACTGTTATTTACACATTTGCCGTCATATTGCTGGAACATTGACTGACTTTGGAGGACTGTTATTTATACATTGCCGTCATTGCCCTCATATTGCTGCCGAATTGCATTGCTGACTTTGGAGGACTGTTATTTACACATTGCCGTCATATTGCTGGATATTGCTGACTTTGGAGGACTGTTATTTATACATTGCCGTCATATTGACTGTTGACTTTGGAGGACTGTTATTTACACATTGCCGTCATATTGCCGTCATATTGAACATTGTTGACTTTGGAGGACTGTTATTTACACACTTGCCCTCATATTGCTGGAACATTGCTGACTTTGGAGGACTGTTATTTACACATTGCCCTCATATTGCTGGAATACTGTTGACTTTGGAGGACTGTTATTTACACATTGCCGTCATATTGCTGGAATACTGTTGACTTTGGAGGACTGTTATTTACACATTGCCCTCATATTGCTGGAACATTGCTGACTTTGGAGGACTGTTATTTACACATTGCCCTCATATTGCTGGAATACTGTTGACTTTGGAGGACTGTTATTTATACATTGCCCTCATATTGCTGGAATACTGTTGACTTTGGAGGACTGTTATTTATACATTGCCCTCATATTGCTGGGATACTGTTGACTTTGGAGGACTGTTATTTATACATTGCCGTCATATTGCTGGGATACTGTTGACTTTGGAGGACTGTTATTTATATTGCTGGACATTGCCGCCCTCATATTGCTGGAATACTGTTGACTTTGGAGGACTGTTATTTACACATTGCCCTCATATTGCTGGAACATTGCTGACTTTGGAGGACTGTTATTTACACATTGCCCTCATATTGCTGGAATACTGTTGACTTTGGAGGACTGTTATTTATACATTGCCCTCATATTGCTGGAATACTGTTGACTTTGGAGGACTGTTATTTATACATTGCCGTCATATTGCTGGAATACTGTTGACTTTGGAGGACTGTTATTTACACATTGCCGTCATATTGCTGGAATATTGTTGACTTTGGAGGACTGTTATTTACACATTGCCCTCATATTGCTGGAACATTGCTGACTTTGGAGGACTGTTATTTACACATTGCCCTCATATTGCTGGAATACTGTTGACTTTGGAGGACTGTTATTTACACATTGCCGTCATATTGCTGGAACATTGCTGACTTTGGAGGACTGTTATTTACACATTGCCGTCATATTGCTGGAACATTGCTGACTTTGGAGGACTGTTATTTACACATTGCCGTCATATTGCTGGAACATACTGTTGACTTTGGAGGACTGTTATTTACACATTGCCGTCATATTGCTGGAATACTGTTGACTTTGGAGGACTGTTATTTACACATTGCCCTCATATTGCTGGAACATTGCTGACTTTGGAGGACTGTTATTTACACATTGCCCTCATATTGCTGGAATACTGTTGACTTTGGAGGACTGTTATTTACACATTGCCCTCATATTGCTGGAATACTGTTGACTTTGGAGGACTGTTATTTACACATTGCCCTCATATTGCTGGAATACTGTTGACTTTGGAGGACTGTTATTTACACATTGCCGTCATATTGCTGGAATACTGTTGACTTTGGAGGACTGTTATTTATACATTGCCTCATATTGCTGGAATACTGTTGACTTTGGAGGACTGTTATTTATACACATTGCCCTCATATTGCTGGAATACTGTTGACTTTGGAGGACTGTTATTTATACATTGCCGTCATATTGCTGGAACATTGCTGACTTTGGAGGACTGTTATTTATACATTGCCCTCATATTGCTGGAATACTGTTGACTTTGGAGGACTGTTATTTACACATTGCCCTCATATTGCTGGAATACTGTTGACTTTGGAGGACTGTTATTTACACATTGCCGTCATATTGCTGGAATACTGTTGACTTTGGAGGACTGTTATTTACACATTGCCCTCATATTGCTGGAATACTGTTGACTTTGGAGGACTGTTATTTATACATTGCCCTCATATTGCTGGAATACTGTTGACTGTTATTTATACATTGCCCTCATATTGCTGGACTGTTGACTTTGGAGGACTGTTATTTACACATTGCCGTCATATTGCTGGAATACTGTTGACTTTGGAGGACTGTTATTTACACATTGCCCTCATATTGCTGGAACATTGCTGACTTTGGAGGACTGTTATTTACACATTGCCCTCATATTGCTGGAATACTGTTGACTTTGGAGGACTGTTATTTACACATTGCCGTCATATTGCTGGAACACTGTTGACTTTGGAGGACTGTTATTTACACATTGCCGTCATATTGCTGGAATACTGTTGACTTTGGAGGACTGTTATTTATACATTGCCGTCATATTGCTGGGATACTGTTGACTTTGGAGGACTGTTGACTTTGGAGGACTATTTATACATTGCCGTCATATTGCTGGGATACAATAAATGACTTTGGAGGACTGTTATTTACACATTGCCGTCTCGTGCGTATTGATACTAAGACCGTGATGTTGTCTCTGATATGGTTTACAGAATTATAAATATTTTCCTTATTTTCTCTACTTACTAATATTGTTTCAAATAATCCTACTGTCAGCCATAAAATACTAGATATACCCAAACATTCAGTAGGCAAAATGAACAGATTTTACCTCCTAAATGATATAAAGGGTGGAAGGTCAAAAAATCCGGCCATTCTGAATTAAGCAGGAGGTTACACAAAACTCACCCATTGGCGATTACTGGAATAAAATGCTTTATACCAAAGTCGATGATTCGATAGGAGATTATGCTTTCTTCTGCATAGATGACGGATATTATCATCCCCCGCCACGAAGTGGGAGCGGGATATTGGTTTGTGCTCCGTCCGTCTGTCCTTCCTTCCTTCCGTAAGTCCGAGAAGACGGGGACAGATTTTCTCAGAAACTGTTATAGAAAGGGAAACCAAATTTGATGTTTGTTTTCAGGACAAGAATGTCTTGATGGAGTTCGAAAACGGAAACCATGTTACAATTTGTTACAGAGTTATGGCCCTTGTCATGCGTTTCTTGACTTAGTGCAAGGTATCCCCAATGGGAACAAATAGGGAAACCAAATGTGGTATGTGTTTTCAGGACATGAATGTTGTGGTGGACCTAAAACTCAGGAACCAAATAGGTACCGAACACTGTGGCAGGGATATTGGTGACCAAGTCTTCTTGTCTTTAGACTTTGACAATAATGTGTTTCCAAACTCATGTTGCTATGTATACCGTACAACAGAACCGATACATTGATGGGTGAAAAACAATCGAAATATTATATAGAAAAAAATAACCTGCATCTTTGAATTACATAAAGTTTCATTGTCGTCCAGCCGGCAGTGCTATCATACAAACAGGTAAAATCTATATCAGTTCTATAAAGAACAGAAGAAAATGAAATACAAAACAGAAATTTACAGTTTCCCATTTAAAACCCTCCAGAATTGTCACAATAAATAAGTATAACTCACAGAAAACTCCGGTAACACTTCGAGATATCTGAACCGGGCTTTCAAGTCAGAACAATAATGAAATGTAGATCCTTTACTCAACAATGACATCATCAGAGTTTTAACACAAACACTTTCGAACCGGTAAATGGACAGCGAATCATTAAAGCTTCAATAAAAGTAAATAGATAAATGAAAATGTAGTATGGATTAATCGACCAAGAGCTGACACTGCATCCGGACAAGTGTGAGTCTTTCCGCTCTTATTCCGTCCTACCATGGGACGGTGGCGAGCGGTGTCGGACAAAGGAATTATACACCAAGATAATTATTTCCTAACGCCTTTCAATGGTATTCACGCCCCCTTGTTGGACATACCATGTCCCTCCAAGTAGACCACGATGAATGTCTAGTTAAACATCTAGATTCTGTCAGTGGGTATGAAACTGGTGCAACTCCTCTACGAGGCCCCTAGAGGAATCTCCCAATCTGCTCAACGCTGCAATCTGGGATTCTTGAAGACACTTCATTAACGCAGTTTCTTTCTAAATTACTGAAGCATCGACGTTGTTTAAACGTAATTAGTTCTTTGGGAATAAATCAAAAGATCACATTTATGTGTGTCATTTTAAGCATTGATGTCAAAACGGATCTCAGTCAGCTTGTAGGTGTATTTCATGTTCGTGAAGTACTGACGTCCAAAAACCATTAACTATCTACGTAAATGATATTCCATTTCTACGTAGATGATACTTTACTTCAACGTAGATGATGATACTTTACTTCTACGTAGATGATACTTTACTTCTACGTAGATGATACTTTACTTCTACGTAGATGACACTTTACTTCTACATAGATGATACTTCACTTCTACGTAGATGATACTTTACTTCTACGTAGATGATACTTTACTTCTACGTAGATGATACTTTACTTCTACGTAGATGATACTTCACTTCTTCGTAGATGATGATACTTTACTTCTACGTAGATGATGATACTTTACGTAGATGATGATACTTTACTTCTACGTAGATGATGATACTTTACTTCTACGTAGATGATGATATTTTGACTTCTTCGTAGGTGATACTTTACTTCTACGTAGATGATGATATTTGACTTCTTCGTAGATGATGATATTTGACTTCTTCGTAGATGATGATATTTGACGTAGATTACTTCTTCGATGTGATACTTCTTCCACGTAGATGTAGATGATGATGATACTTTACTTCTACGTAGATGATGACTCTTCACTTCTACGTAGATGATGATATTTTACTTCTACGTAGATGATACTTTACTTCTACGTAGATGATACTTCTACGTTTACTTTTACTACGTAGATGATGATGACTTTACTTCTACGTAGATGATGATACTTTACTTCTACGTAGATGATACTTCACTTCTACGTAGATGATGATACTTTACTTCTTCGTAGATGATACTTTACTTCTACGTAGATGATGATACTTTACTTCTACGTAGATGATGATACTTCTACTTTACTTCTACGTAGATGATACTTTACTTCTACGTAGATGATACTTTACTTCTACGTAGATGATGATACTTTACTTCTTCGTAGAGATGATGATACTTTACTTCTACGTAGATGATACTTTACTTCTACGTAGATGATGATACTTCTTACTTACTTCTTCTACGTAGATGATGATACTTTACTTCTTCGTAGATACTTTATGTAGATGATGATACTTTACTTCACTTCGTACGTAGATGATACTTTACTTCTACGTAGATGATGATACTTTACTTCACGTAGATGATGATACTTTACTTCTACGTAGATGATGATGATACTTTACGTACTTCTACGTAGATGATGATACGTAGATGATTTTACTTCTACGTAGATGTGATACTTTACTTCTACGTAGATGATGATACTTTACTTCTTTACTCTACGTAGATGATGACTTTACTTCTCGTAGATGAGATGATGTATATGACTTTACTTCTACGTGAGATGATGATACTTTAGATGATACTTTCTACGTAGATGATGATACTTTACTTCTACGTAGATGATGATACTTTTCTACGTAGATGATGCTTTTACTCTACGTAGATGATGATACTTTTGGACTTCTACGTAGATGATACTTACGTACTTTACTTCTACGTAGATGATGATACTTTACTTCTACGTAGATGATGATACTTAGATGATGACTTTACTTCTACGTAGATGATGATACTTTACTCTACGTAGATGATACTTTCTACTCTACGTAGATGATGATACTTCTACTTGATGACTTTACTTCTACGTAGATGATGACTTCACTTCTACGTAGATGATGATGCTTTCAACGTAGATGATGATACTTTACTTCTACGTAGATGATACTTTACTTCTACGTAGATGATGATATTTGACTTCTTCGTAGATGATGATATTTGACTTCTTCGTAGGTGATACTTTACTTCTACGTAGATGATACTTTACTTCTACGTAGATGATGATATTTGACTTCTTCGTAGATGATACTTCTACGTAGATGATGATTCTTCTTCGTAGATGATGATAGTTTACTTCATCGTAGATAATGATACTTTACTTCTACGTAGGTGATGCTTTACTTCTACGTAGATGATGATATTTTACTTCTATTTAGATGATACTTTACTTCTACGTAGATGATACTTTACTTCTACGTGGATGATACTTCACTTCTACGTAGATGATACTTTACTTCTACGTAGATTATACTTCACTTCTTCGTAGATGATGATACTTCAGTTCTACGTAGATGATGATACTTTACTTCTACGTAGATGATGATACTTCACTTCTACGTAGATGATGATACTTTACTTCTTCGTAGGTGATACTTTACTTCTACGTAGGTGATGATATTTGACTTCTTCGTAGATGATGATATTTGACTTCTTCGTAGATGATACTTTACTTCTACGTAGATGATGATACTTTACTTCTTCGTAGGTGATACTTTACTTCTACATAGATGATGATATTTGACTTCTTCGTAGATGATGATACTCGTAGATGATGATACTTTACTTCTACGTAGATGATGATACTTTACTTCTACGTAGATGATACTTTACTTCTACGTAGATGATACTTTACTTCTACGTAGATGATGATATTTTACTTCTTCGTAGATGATACTTCTACGTAGATGATGATACTTTACTTCTTCGTAGATAATGACACTTTACTTCTACGTAGATGATACTTTACTTCTACGTAGATGATGATATTTGACTTCTTCGTAGATGATACTTCTACGTAGATGATGATAGTTTACTTCTTCGTAGATAATGATACTTTACTTCTACGTAGATGATGATATTTTACTTCTTCGTAGCTGATGATATTTGACTTCTTCGTAGATGATACTTCTACGTACATGATGTGAATCTGGGGTTCGAACCGGCGATCACATGACGGTGGAACATAGAAGCGAAGTGCTTTGCACGGCTAGGTCAACCTTTACATGTAGTTATGTATACTGACTTATCCGAAGTGGACACAAGAAAGTCACCTTCTAGTCCACTGTTGACCCTCGTGAGTCCGTGCTATGTTTACTCCGGTCAAACTGACAGTTCTTCAATGGTCTTGGTAATGTTAAACGTTGACCTCTAACAAGAAAATCTTAGAAACAATGAAGCTGTCATTGTGATTTGAAAGTAGCGAGTTGATCTCAATCACTAAATCAATCTGGTGTGCTATTTTGTTCAGTAATACCACAGGGAATCACAGATCGAGTACTGGAACCCTACAATGAGTCAAACGTGGGGTATTCGGGACCGAGCTTGGTCTATCGCTCTCTATGGAGTCAAACATGGGATACTAGTGGCTTATCGTGGCCTGGAACACTACGGTGAGTCAAACGTCGCACACAGGGACATATTGAAGAATGAAATTCTACAGGGACTCAACCACGGGCTACTGTAGTCTATACTCCACAGAAGAGGATACTGGTAACTGGGGAATACTTTTCAGGGAAATCCCACGGGAAGACACTCATAAACTCCAGGGAAGTAGGGAACCTACCACCACCACCACCCCCTCCCCATGTAAGATGTATGATACATCCTTATACCAGCCCCACAGTGCCTATTGTTAGGTTTACAAAGGACGTCAGCGTTACCCTTTTCAGATGACATTAAGGAGGACAATACTTTATTCAATGTTGGTCACCTGAACTAAGATTAGTTATCAGCTGAGAATTACCTGGCTCCACGTCACCGGCAGATTGATAGGATCATTAGCCACCTGCATACTTTGATCATCAAACTGAATTGGTCCAGGTTGATATGTAAATGTATGTTTCTATGCCTAGGATGTGACGAGCTGATGTGAGTGTTCTCAATGATAACCGCTCACAGGGTCAAACATGCTGCGATCATGTCCCAGCTTCTGGTTGCAGTTCGTGGGTTCGAATCCCACATCAGCTCATTATTCATGATCTTTCTGATTATATTGATAAAACCATACAATGGAAGGATAACAATATATGGATGAACAACTTCTTTATTTCAGTGAGAGCGACGAATCGGTGTTGGTTCTAACGCCGTTATGAAGCAGGTGGTGAACAGAATGAGGGTGGAAGTGTGGGGAGATTCAATACAATGTTACTGTTAGGGTACAGATGGGTTCAAAACAGCCTCGTGTTGCTTTCATGATTGGATTCGAACCAAGGCAATACCTTGCCAAGCAGACGCTTACATACCTAGGTTACTCTACTGTGGCAGTGGCAATACGAGTAGTGTGTTCGATCTCATGCCAATCTTTTCACACAATGAGGTCACGATTTAAAGCCTCGGTACGGCAAACCCACGCGTTTCCACAATGCAAGCTGACCGTAACCATGACGGTACCAACGTATGACACACTGGAAGAAGTGAGTGAATGAGTATGGGTTTAGACCGCTTTTAGCAATAGTCCAACAATATCAGGGCGGGGGACACCAAAACTGGGCTTTCACACCCGGAATTCTACCCGGGTCTTCGGCGTGACGAGCTATGACGGCTGAAGATACAGTATTTTACATCATACTCTTAGTTAAGTCATGTAAATCCACATTACTACCCCAGCGAGCCACCTCTTTCTGAGGTACTCCCACCAGTGCCAAATACGGACAGTCTGGAGACCATTTTTCATGTTCGACCCAGGGATCAGCATCTACTTCCCAGTTCTTTAGAATGACACCACATTGAAAACACTTGCAAGCGTCCCCTCTGATTATGTACACAAATGCTGCCTGGGCCATTTGACTAGGACTCTGTTTCATCTGTACAGGCCAAGACTGAAAGGAATCAAGTCTTTTATGGAATAAAGTCCATTAAGTCTTGATTGCACAGCAATCAGCAAGGACAGTCTTGTCGAGTGGGTAATGTCCACACACATCCATGATATCCCAGTGGGGAGAGCAGTGGTAACACGTCCGCACAGTACAGTGTCTAAACCAAGAATGGCCTTACACTCAAACACGTCCGCACAGTACAGTGTCTAAACCAAGAATGACCTAACAACCAAACACGCCCGCACAGTACAGTGTCTAAACCAAGAATGACCTTACAACCAAACACGTCCGCACAGTACAGTGTCTGAACCAAGAATGGCCTTACACCCAAATACGCCCGCACAGTACAGTGTCTGAACCAAGAATGGCCTTACATCCAAATACGCCCGCACAGTACAGTGTCTGAACCAAGAATGGCCTTACACCCAAACACGTCCGCACAGTACAGTGTCTAAACCAAGAATGACCTTACACCCAAACACGTCCGCACAGTACAGTGTCTGAACCAAGAATGGCCTTACATCCAAATACGTCCGCACAGTACAGTGTCTGAACCAAGAATAACCTTACATCCAAATACGTCCGCACAGTACAGTGTCTGAACCAAGAATGGCCTTACATCCAAATACGCCCGCACAGTACAGTGTCTGAACCAAGAATAACCTTACATCCAAATACGCCCGCACAGTACAGTGTCTGAACCAAGAATGGCCTTACATCCAAATACGCCCGCACAGTACAGTGTCTAAACCAAGAATGACCTTACACCCAAACACGTCCGCACAGTACAGTGTCTGAACCAAGAATGGCCTTACATCCAAATACGCCCGCACAGTACAGTGTCTAAACCAAGAATGACCTTACACCCAAACACGTCCGCACAGTACAGTGTCTGAACCAAGAATGGCCTTACATCCAAATACGCCCGCACAGTACAGTGTCTAAACCAAGAATAACCTTACATCCAAATACGCCCGCACAGTACAGTGTCTGAACCAAGAATGGCCTTACATCCAAATACGCCCGCACAGTACAGTGTCTAAACCAAGAATGGTCTTACATCCAAATACGCCCGCACAATACAGTGTCTGAACCAAGAATAACCTTACATCCAAATACGCCCGCACAGCACAGTGTCTAAACCAAGAATGGCCTTACATCCAAATACGCCCGCACAGTACTGTGTCTGAACCAAGAATAACCTTACATCCAAATACGCCCGCACAGTACAGTGTCTGAACCAAGAATGGCCTTACATCCAAATACGTCCGCACAGTACAGTGTCTGAACCAAGAATGGCCTTACACCCAAACACGTCCGCACAGTACAGTGTGTCTGAACCAAGAATGGCCTTACACCCAAACACGTCCGCACAGTACAGTGTCTGAACCAAGAATGGCCTTACATCCAAATACGTCCGCACAGTACAGTGTCTGAACCAAGAATGGCCTTACATCCAAACACGTCCGCACAGTACAGTGTCTAAACCAAGAATGGCCTTACACCCAAACACGTCCGCACAGTACAGTGTCTGAACCAAGAATGGCCTTACATCCAAATACGTCCGCACAGTACAGTGTCTGAACCAAGAATGGCCTTACATCCAAATACGCCCGCACAGTACAGTGTCTGAACCAAGAATGGCCTTACACCCAAACACGTCCGCACAGTACAGTGTCTGAACCAAGAATGGCCTTACATCCAAATACGTCCGCACAGTACAGTGTCTGAACCAAGAATGGCCTTACATCCAAATACGCCCGCACAGTACAGTGTCTGAACCAAGAATGGCCTTACACCCAAACACGTCCGCACAGTCCGCACAGTACAGTGTCTGAACCAAGAATGGCCTTACATCCAAATACGTCCGCACAGTACAGTGTCTGAACCAACACAGTACAGTGTCTGAACCAAGAATGGCCTTACATCCAAATACGTCCGCACAGTACAGTGTCTGAACCATGAATGGCCTTACATCCAAATACGCCCGCACAGTACAGTGTCTGAACCAAGAATGGCCTTACACCCAAACACGTCCGCACAGTACAGTGTCTGAACCAAGAATGGCCTTACATCCAAATACGTCCGCACAGTACAGTGTCTGAACCAAGAATGGCCTTACATCCAAATACGCCCGCACAGTACAGTGTCTGAACCAAGAATGGCCTCACATCCAAATACGTCCGCACAGTACAGTGTCTGAACCAAGAATGTCCTTACACCAAGTGACTGTAGTCACTAGGATTACAGAAGGAACATGTGAGGTACCCATCTGATTCTGATGGTCTTCCTGTAACATACACGGTACCATGTCCTTCAGTTCTGGCACAAAGTCAGGTAGTTTCTTCCCTGATTCATGAACAGGAAGATACCTTTAGCTGAAGACACTACTTTACCACTTGAGTATTCCTTTTCCCACTGACGAAGGTCCACGCCATTGTCATCCAATGTTGCATACATGTTCCCTCCTAAGATAAGAGCCTAGATACCAGATTTCATTGTCTGCAATCATACGGAGATTCAACATTACTGGGTACCTAGACAACATAGGTATGTGTTGGACCTCAGTTGACCACTGGGTGTTGGACTTGGTCCGTAAGTGTAGATATGGAAATCTTCTGTGTGATGTGTGAACTATCACAAAGGTGAAGGATCCTATTCTATTTAACTAGTAACATATTATCTTACATTGTTAGACATTAGTAAGTGCTGTCTTTTTCAAGTGGAAGAGACACAAACCTTTGTCAATATTTAGCACATTCTGTTAAGTAGTAATGCAATTATCCTGATCATTCAGACCTAGTCATGTTATAGTGATTTCAATTTCAATATGAATACATTTCTTGAGGCTACCAATAAAACATCTGACAACGTTATGGGTGGTAGAAATTTCCAACCTACAGGACATACCATACTTATCAGTCAACATGAGCATGACTTCAAATCTTAACAGAGGGGTAACCCATGATAACAAAATGAATTGTTATACTGCAAAAGGAACAGGTTATTTGGACCGAAAGTTTTACAGGAGCGCAAATATAAGTTTGTTTTCTCAGTTTAGTGATGACCACCAGTCGTCAACTGCTTACTATTTCCCGTATCCGGTCAGACACTTAATGACGGAAGCTGACCACTTGATAGTATACATTCATTGTAGGCTGTGCGCCATTCACGTTAAAAATTATCCTGGCTATCAACAGCCATTCCATGTACACATGGCCTTTAAGCTACAATAAAATACAATTACTGGACGGCACTAAATACTTAAAATTATGGTCAGTATTAATGACTGGCTTGAGGTGCGTTTAAGAAACATAAACGTCTTACACTATTTCATCCAATCACAGTTGTCACATGTGTCTTCAGTTACGGCCTGGCTCAGCGAGCAAGCAATTCTGCTGTAGTGTAGTGCAGATAGGCTGCGCCCCACTCACGCACTAAATTAACGTTCGGCGCATGAATTTGCTGACAGCTACAATCGTTTATTGTTCACAGATATAAATACTCACAACTTCGGAGTTGACCCTTGTATACAAAATCGCAAGTGAATGAAATATGATGACAGCATAATCTATTTTAAACTGCCTAGTGAACTACAAAGGTTCTATTTTGATTTAACAAAATGCCTCTGATATTTCATGGTTTTTGACCTAATAAATAGCATCTAAATTCCCCTCATATGCATAATATCATATTAATTCTACGTGGAAAAAAGACTTTGCTGTGTGAACACTCGAGTCGGCAAACTCATACCACTCATAAAATAATTGAATAATAATCCAGAATTGAAAACATAATTTCTGAATGGGCCACTCATTTTCCCACACCTACAATGAACTCGAGGTATACATTTGATCACACAACTGTGTGATAATATGATAATTCAAATAAAGGATATTACTGTCACAGACCACCAAGGTCAACCTAACGGTCACACGCACACCTGGGTCGGAAGGGGATAAAAGGGGGGTGGGGCTTCAGAGTTCAAACCTCACTGTCCAAATCGATTAGGTCACACACTTGTGACGCGCGCGCGTGCGTGCGTGTATGTGTTTCTTAAAGCAGACAGATGCACCAACTTGCCTCAAGCGGTATAAGTACCAGTTAATGCGATAAATCGTGACCAGGGGGGATTACTCTATGTTTGCAGACAACATACCGCTAAAACAGACTAATCTGTAAGTAAACAGTATAATTTGCAGTAACCGCTTCAACGCCAGCCTCCATTCCGACATATTACACCGTATCAGTCGTCAAATGAGTTTCGAGTAGATAAAAGAGGGCATGATAGAAAGACTGTGCATCGATAACCCTGTCCTCTTGTCAATATTATCGTGATATTTGAGTTTCTGACATGAAGTGAATAAGTATAAACGTTTCTGTTACAACAACATGTTTCAGCGCCCTTTGTGTTGGTTTTATTTATAAAACATCAGCGTGGAAGTGTGGAAGCAGTGTTTCGCCACAATATTCTGGTATATAACTTACGTTTTGAGTCTGAAAAAGATAAAACATTACATGTTGACGTGAACTACGAGTTGATAAAGGTAGCTGGGCTCTACAACAACCATTTAGTCAGGAGAATCCTCCCGACGCCCAACGGGATCATTGCCTCTATCAGTACATTAACATATTTGTGCACTTCTTACTTAATGTGGAGTGGTGGGGTAGCCTAGTGGTTAAAGCGTTCGCACGTCCCCCGGGTTCAATTCCCTACATGGGTACAATGTGTGTAACCCATTTCTGGTGTTTCCTGTCGTGATATTGGTGGATAATTGCTATAAAGCGGTGTAAAACCAAACCCAATCATTCACTCACTCACTCACTTTTACTTAAAGCAGGGAGACTCTATAAGGCACTGTCACGTGGCAAGGGTCAGGCAAATAAGTTTACCCAGCCCTGGAATCACTGGCTCCTCAATAGAGATCCGGGCTATCAAAGTGACTCAAACAATAAACTGGTTAATGTAACCTGTTTTACTTTAAAGTGTTGAGCAGTTAACGGAGTCCTCTGTTCACTTCCAAACAAATGTTCACTTTGATCGCAGTAGGCTGGACTTTAGACTGTGGATAAAGCAGGAGGTGCTGACCTGAAACAAACTGGACATCACAGACGAGAGGACAAGCCGCTGTGGAAAAGTAATCCTGCACTAATCTGGTACTTGTGATTGAAAGGCGAACATCAACCATTCTAATCAGCGTGATTTCCAATGGCAGGAGATGTGGGAAATATATTTGGAACGTCAGATTCAAAGGTCCTTTAATGGTATAGTTGTTACTCGTGGACTTGCCGACTACCAGATTGAAACCAGCAAATATGCATGCAGAATGACACTGGTTGAATCCAACAAATAACAAAGAAGTGTAGTTTTACAATTAACCAGGTTTTACAAATTACTACAAAGTAATTACAGTGGTTGTTTACAGTAGAGTGACAGTAGAAATTTCAAGGCTGTATAACTTCAGTGAAAGTATAGAATGCAATAGCAGTTGTAATAGCAGTTAAGTCAGGTACCACATTACTTAACACAGAAAACATGAACATCTAGTAACTTCCACACCACTACTTACACTGCTTACGTTAGACATGCATTCCTGACAACTAACTTTTAATACAACACAATTAATGAATGTCAACTGAACTTTAACCGGAACAATGCAATGTACAGCATTATTAAGCAGTAAAGTACGTTGACATATAACCAAGCTCAGACGTACAGATTGACACCGATTCTGAATCCTTCATGGGTTAGTTGGGGTTTTCGCACACAAGTCTTCTTTCATTTAAATATTTTGCTGGCGATGCGCTTATGTAAGCGAAAAACAAATTGTTTTTCCTGTGATGAAGTGAGTGAATGTAAACATTACCTCGTGAGTCTTTGAGATCCTAGCCTTTGTTTAAGACCAACCGTGAACCCCAGAGTTTACTTACCGCTTAGTTTATATATATAATCTCTAAACAATCAAGGGAGTGCGACAGGGAGAGCGTCTTTGTGAAGCTAATTACACAAAAACACCACTCTGGATCTACGAGTACGTAATTATAGGCGGAAAAAAGTAATGATTTGCATTCCTAAAAAAAGTAGATGAAACGATTTGGGTTTGTTTCCATATATTCGGCTTCAACAATGTTAACTTCTAGACACGATAGTTGAGACTCTGTCGTCCAGAGGAGCCAAGATATGACTGAAATTCGGCCACAATGAAACACATCTTTTCTTGACTTTATTACTACGTGTTTCATGAGAAAGACGCTTTCCTTTGATATTGTAAAACCCGTTTACGCCTGTGCTTGATGCCTAGTCTCAACTGATCAAATATAGTTCAAACATCACGGTTGGCGGATATGGTCCACCAAACTAAAATAAGTCAAGACGAACTTCAATTCATTCATTGGTAAAGACTTGTTAGAGTCTGTGAATCAAATGTTGCAGATATTAATTTTAGCGACAAAGAACTGCATTGAAACGCCACTGATAAGGGACAACGTGTCTCCTTGAACATGTTTAACCTTAACCACTATAATCTTCATATTCGTGTATGTATACGACTATACGTGTATGTATACGACTATACGCTCCTAGTATAGTTGCAAGAGTGATTTGATACTCCGAAACGAGGCGCTGCTTCAGGTACACATGTACCCGCCCGCTGCCTAGAGGTCGAGATGAAAGCTGTCAACGTGGACATGGCCAGGCCATCAAGGCACATGTTTAATAACGTCTTCAGAAATGCTGCTATGCTTTTGTAAAAAAAACAAACCATGACATGCACCTATTGTGAGTTGTCTCAACATTTGTTGTACAAAGTTCCTTTGTCCTGGCAGCACGGATCTTTGTTGAGAAATCCTCACATGTGATATAATTAACTCTCCTCGTGACCTCAGCTCGTGACTCCATGGAAACAGCAAATGTGGGGTCAGCCTGTGCTATGGAAGTTTGTGGACAAGGGTCATCATCCTTTGAGGACTGATACTAACTTGTATTTGAACTCAGCTGAATACATTAGCTTATAACATACAGACTGGATTTACCACACTGCCCCTCTCTAGGGGTTCCTTTCTATTGGTTCCTCTCTAGGGGTTACAATGGCTCTGTAGTGTATGGCGTGTATGTGCTGTGGTGCTGTGAATCGGATCAGAGATTACTGTTTCTGCAGCACCAAGCCGTGCTCGTATTCACCAGTAAATGTCTGCGACCTGCAGCCTTCAGGTGACAGGCCGTCATGGTTGGCGTAAATGTTCGGTTCGTTGTAGTGATCAGTTTACTCTGTCGCTCCTGGTCCGACACCCAATCAACATGCTTCAAGAGGCGTGTTTATCCTTGACACACCAAGTAGTATAACTTGTCTTCATGCTCAAAATGGTTTGGTAGCGAAGTCGTACTTGGAATAAGTATTTTTCTTGTAAAACTACCAATAATCTTATTCAATCCACTACCATGAATACACACATATGGTATGTGTAAATGGTAGTCAGTGTTTATAGAACCGCTTACCGTGGGGTAGTTCAGTGAAGAATACATATATACCGCCGCACCAGTGGAGTTGTTTCATATGAAGTGGTGTGAATGTTAGGTTCATGGAAATACAACATAACACTTGGCCAGTGGTCTGTTCAATGTTTTGTGGTAACAAACCCATAGACACTGTCTGGTAACAAGAGACACGACGTAAAAGAAGAGTGGTGTAACAACTATATAGAGGCAGCGATAGTACTAGGAGGACAAGGAGAACAGCCTGGGCGATAGTGTTCTGATGTCAACCAAAGACTGCTGTTCACTAGAAAACACAATGCGAGTACCATGCTCTCAATTCACACGCATCCAAATCTTACGCCGTACATTAACAAGAACACAGTTCATTTTGACATTATAGTCGAGAACATGGTTTAATAGATCTGTATTGAAAGATGCATTACTTCATTTCAGAACATGGATTGAACTTCATATGAAGCACTCTTGCTTCCATTACTATGTCCCCCATCATCAGATGCTGACGTTAACAGCAGGACAGGGTGGTTACAGAGTTTTACCAATTCGGTTCAATGAACCCTAAAAGCGTAGTTAGCAACCAGTATATTCATCTGCCGGTTTTACAGGTCCAGACTCGATCATATCCTGTCGTGGTGAATCTGGAACACTGCTGACTGAGATGTCAAACCGTGTCAGAATTTCAGTAAATAACAACTCGTGAAGGTCCGGGTTAGGATTGGTCTTTAGCAACCAATACCTGTCGTAAGAGGCGACTAACGGGATCGGGTGGTCTGGCTTGGTTGACACATGTCAGCGTATCCCAACTGCTCATGCTGTTGATCACTGGATTATCTGGTCCAGACTGGATTATTTACAGACCACCGCCCTTTAGCTGCAATATTGCGGCGGTAAACAACAAAGTAAATAGCTATTTTTGTAAAATGAAAACTGAAGTCGACACATTTGATGCCAAAGGTATAATTGTCTCTATTACAAAACCTAAGTATGACTAACAAATCACCCTTCCAGCACAGTGGAAGCAGAGACGATATAACGTTCAACCTGATATGCCATGTGTCATGTTCTACAAACCTACATGAAAAGAAAACCCATTGACTGTACACCCAGTGTTTCTATATCGGTCTTTCCCTTTGATGTACACAGTGTACACTAGAAGAGGAAAAGTCTACTTTCTGTACAAATGGTACCAGAGGTGATGGCTCAATTAACCCAGTGGGCTGAGCCATAGCTTACCGGGCGTTACATGACGAGATAAAACACAGTGGGAATGTTGTGCCCATTATGTGGGTAAGAGGGCCAAGAGGTCCTCAAAGGTCATCGGCGTCTCATACGTAAATGATCTCACCAAGCCCCCCTTCCCCACCCCCGGAATGTGTCAGTAATTGCCCATCACTGTTCCTGGGCGGAACAGTTTACGCATTAGGACGCGGGGCTTTTTACTCCATTTTGCCCCTGTCTCTTCTCACATGAGTAGAATGAATAAAAGTGTCCACTGATCACGTGGTCCAGTGTCCCAGTTGCAAAGCTGGTCACTCCTTTCACTCGTCCACTTCCTCCCTGTTGAAGGGTTGTGGGCAGCACACTGTGTTGGATTCCAACAAAGTGAGCAACCAATTCGTAATGCCCTCGTGATATGATGGATTACTGATAAAATCAGAAAGGCTGGTCGCGAGTTCAAACCTAAGATTATTCCCGAGTTCTATTAGGCTTTGGTTGAGCGACAAGCGAAATATTACCCATCTGCAGTTACAGTCCTTCACACCTTAACCTCACACCGCCTGATGGTGGGTCCCATAGACGTTATACCAAACTGAACCAACTGGGTCCAGTAAGATGGAGCTTAGTGCAACCACAATGTCAATGTATACACAATACTGGATGAACATTATTTCATCGCTGGTATAAACCTTATAACATCACCTGTATGACTATTATTACATCGCTGGTATAAACCTTATAACATCACCTGTATGAATATTATTACATCGCTGGTATAAACCTTATAACATCACCTGTATGAATATTATTACATCGCTGGTATAAACCTTATAACATCACCTGTATGCATATTATTGCATCGCTGGTATAAACTGTATAATGTCACCTGTATGAATATTATTGCATCGCTGGTATAAACCTTATAACATCACCTGTATGAATATTATTGCATCGCTGGTATAAACTGTATAATGTCACATGTATGAATATTATTGCATCGCTGGTATAAACTGTATGTCACCTGTATGAATAATATTACATCGCTGGTATAAACCTTATAACATCACCTGTATGAATATTATTGCATCTCTGGTATAAACCGTATAACATCACCTGTATGAATATTATTGCATCGCTGGTATAAACTGTATAATGTCACCTGTATGAATATTATTGCATCGCTGGTATAAACCTGTATAATGTCACCTGTATGAATATTATTGCATCGCTGGTATAAACTGTATGTCCCCTGTATAATATTATTGCGTCACCTGTATGAATATTATTGCATCGCTGGTATAAACTGTATGTCACCTGTATGAATATTATTACATCGCTGGTATAAACCTTATAACATCACCTGTATGAATATTATTGCATCTCTGGTATAAACCGTATAACATCACCTGTATGAATATTATTGCATCGCTGGTATAAACTGTATGTCACCTGTATGAATATTATTGCATCGCTGGTATAAACCTTATAACATCACCTGTATGAATATTATTGCATCGCTGGTATAAACTGTATAATGTCACTTGTATGAATATTATTGCATCGCTAGTATATACCTTATAACATCACCTGTATGAATATTATTACATCGCTGGTATAAACTGTACAACATCACCTGTATGAATATTATTGCATCGCTGGTATAAACTGTATAATGTCACCTGTATGAATATTATTGCATCTCTGGTATAAACTGTATAATGTCACCTGTATGAATATTATTGCATCGCTGGTATAAACCTTATAACATCACCTGTATGAATATTATTGCATCGCTGGAATAAACCTTATAACATCACCTGTATGAATATTATTGCATCGCTGGTATAAACGGTATAATGTCACCTGTATGAATATTATTGCATCGTTGGTATAAACTGTATGTCACCTGTATGAATATTATTACATCGCTGGTATAAACCTTATAACATCACCTGTGTGACTATTATTGCATCGCTGATATAAACCTTATAACATCACCTGTATGAATATTATTGCATCTCTGGTATAAACCTTATAACATCACCTGTATGAATATTATTGCATCGCTGGTATAAACTGTATAATGCCACCTGTATGAATATTATTGCATCGCTGGTATAAACTGTATGTCACCTGTATGAACATTCTTACATCACCTGTATGAACATTATTACATCACCTGTATGAATATTATTGCATCACTGGTATAAACTGTAAAATGTCACCTGTATGAAATATTATTGCATCGCTGGTATAAACCGTATAACATCACCTGTATGAATATTATTGCATCGCTGGTATAAACCTTATAACATCACCTGTATGAACATTATTACATCACCTGTATGAACTTTATTACATCACCTGTATGAATATTATTACATCACCTGTATGAACATTATTACATCACCTGTATAAACCTTATAACATCACCTGTATGAATATTATTACATCACCTGTATGAACATTATTACATCACTAGTAAAAACCTCAATACATCACCTGTATGAAAATTATTACAATACTGGTATAAAATGTATCATATCACTAGTTTAAACATTATTACATCGCTCGCATATGTCATTATGTCGATTCAGTCCCCTAGTTGGATTCATTGTTTCTTGAGTCTATAAAATACGGCTTTGTTTGGGCTGCAAACGATCTCCATACCTCAGTTTCTCTTCAGCTCAAATAAACAGTGAAGGGTGTCTGAAATATTGTTACCGTGGTGATTGCCACTTGGACGCCAGCCATGGTAAGTAGAAAGGTCGTCAGATCAGCCGCTGTACAAAGAGCAATGGGGAAAAACATGGCGTGGCTACTATTTTTACTACTTTTTTAATGCTCGCTAATTTTGTTCAAATATGACATTTTTCTTTTTGTAATCTTCACGAAGACCCATCGACACCTTGACAATGCTCTGAATGACAGCCTCCGTGAGATCAGGGAAGACTTGTATAACTCCTGTACAGAGAAAGGAATCTCACTCGGTGCCGAGAGATTCCAGATAAAAACCGGAGAAATGGGTTGACTATTCAAAATAAAAATATAACCAGAAGGGGTGCCTTGGGTAGCCAAGTGGTTCAAGTGTTGGCTCCACACGACGAAGTCGAGGGTAAAGCACATGCTGGTGTACGTTGCCACGACAGAGCTAAATATATGGTATATAAATGGTCGTAATTATCAACAATTGCTGTCTATTTTAGAGACAATATTTAATTGCATTTGCTACACAAGATTGGGATTGTCTTCAGGAAGATATATGTATTGGAAACTGTTATTGGATCCTTGTGACTGCAATTTTAAGTCAGTGTGTACAAATATGAATCGAATTTAGATGTAATCAAAGTGTGTTATCTTCTGAACTATCGATTGTGAGCATTTAATGTATATTGAATGGTTCGAAAGGTTTCATGCAACGATTTTTATATTGCTGAGTGAGTGAGAATGGTTTTACGCCGCTGTTAGCACTATTCTGGCAATATTACGACAGGGGACACCAGAAATGGGCTTCACACGTTGTTCCTATGTCCTATGTGGGGAATCGAATCCGGGTCTTCAGCGTGACGAGCGGACAATTTAACCGCCAGGCTACCCCACCGCCCCCCTTTTATATTGGACTGTGGTATCTCCCTTAGGATGAACTTTTCTATCTAACATCCACAACAATACCTTTGGATCGTTACAGAGCGGGCTGTTACTGTGAACTCTAATATGCAGTGGAGACCCGTGAAGGTCCGGGTTAGAATATTGATCTTCAGTAACCCATGCTTGTCGTAAGAGGCGACTAACGGGATCGGGTGGTCAGGCTCTCTGGCTTGGTTGACACATGTCATCGGTCCCCAATTGCGTAGATCGATGTTCATGCTATTGATCACTGGACTGTCTGGTCCAGACTCGATTATTTACAGACCGCCGCCATATAGCTGGAATATTGCTGAGTGCGGCGTAAACCTAAACTCACTCACTCACTAATATGCAGTGGAATACACAGTTCTACATGTATGCTTGACGTGTGTGGTGAAATCTAATACCCATGGTTCAACTCTGCACATATGCTTGACATCGTTACTGAAATCTAATACCATGAAGCAATTCTGCGTGTATGCTTGACGTCTGTAGTGAAATCTAATGCCCTTGAGACATTCCTACATGTCAGATTTGGCACCTATAGTTCAGTCTACTAACCTTGGTACACGTCTACACGTAATCTCATATTCAGCTCAGCTTCTACAGCAGACTCTAGTATCCTTGGCTGAAGTTTACATGTATGCTTGACACCTACATGTGTATAGTTCTAAATGCTCTTGTGACCCACGAAGACCCGGCTTGGAATTGGTCTTTAACAACCCATGCTTGTGGTAAGAGGCGACTAACGGGATCGGGTGGTCAGGCTCGCTGACTTGGTTGACACATGTAATCGTACCCCAATTGCGTAGAACGATGCTCATGTTGTTGATAACTGGATTGTTTGGTCCCGACTCGATTATTCACAGACCGCTGTCATATAGCTGGAATATTGCTGATTGCGATGTTGAACAACAAACAAAACAAATACATATAATGCTCTTGTAAAGTCAGATTGAAATGTGGTATTATTTGCTTCATAATGAAAGGTGTGACGTCATGAATGCGACTTATGTCGAAGAGTCTGCTTCATTCTCCATTGAGACTTGCTCTTCGCGTTGGCTTCATATTTCCTGTGGCTGGAGCCGCGAGAAGCTGCAAGGTTGCCGGTGCCAGGTTAAGGTGAGGTGAGGTGAAATTGGGTTTGACGTCGTGCTTGAGAATATTTCGCTCATAGATCGACAACACATTCAAAACAATCGAGACAACCAATGCTGCTTCACTCAGTGTGCGTTAAAATATGTCGTGCTAGAATGGGGACAAACAAGGAGTGTTTTCAATGTAGAACTTGGTTACCTGTATATTGTAATAGAATCTAAATTGATATAGTATAAGTATTAAAAACATCATGTAAACTTTGTCAATCATAAGTGTCACCTATTTTCGTTATATCACGATCTATCTGCAAATGTCCATCCATATTTTTAACATTAAAGTAAATAATAACCTAACAACATCATAGACAGTTACCTGGTTCTGAAGTTCACAGATCTGAGGCATCTTTAAGGGGGCATATTCACTGTTGATAGCTGTTTTATCAAGCACTGAACGTTCGCGGTAGCAGCACTTGTCAGACATGACCTAATTACCACTGTGTGTCACTACGCTATTTACATCCATGAAGGATTCTACTACTGATGTCATTCTGTACTATTATTGTACAGACTTATGTATTTCATGTCTCCAAATGATGTATTTATTCACAGTCTTGAATCATTGTGTATTTTGAGTGTTAACACCGATGTTTGTCAGGGACTATTTCTTGTGTACACTCCTGCTTCGTGGCTATTTATAGAAAGTAAGTGTGACTTTTGACCCAGATAAACAATGACTTATTACACTTGTTAATGACGATTTTCTGATAACTTTCTTGCTCAGAAGTGTTTTAAAGTGTATTCCATGATGGATACTAATGAAAATTACACTTGATCGAACTGAATAACAAATTTGATCTGTTTGACATTTCTCGGGTTACGGTGACCTGTCAACAACATTTACGTTAGGCTGAGTGACTAATTATAAATTGGATGTCCGTTTTTATATCAAAACCACATATTCATTATCTGGTATTTTCCTGCATTCTATGGTAGAAATGCCTTGCTTTACGATATAGAGGACAATGTATAACCACCTGTATTTCCTACATTTGTACCTGCAATATGACAGTCGTTTCGTGTTTTGACATTTGTTGCCGACAATCATTCTAGGCACTAATTGACAGTCTGCTGTCCGTTTTCTCTGTTTGCATTTACCAAATATTTTAGCAAACTTGTTCGTGTCCGAATTATTAAAGGACACATAGGACAACATCAATTCCTGGATACAGGGCATATTGATGCTACACTGGGCCAAAGTTGTCAACGGTCTTAGTATACATTTGACGTCTGTCAAAATGTCGTCCCGCCGCTTGGCCTGAATATAATCGTTGTCCTTATTCTTGTTATATCACATGTTTACACAAATCTCACTTGTCCATCATGGTTGATATTTTCGGACACTTTATTTAACATAAGGACAATACCATATGATAAAGGAAACTGATGCTTTTGTAAATTTCACTTGTCATAGAGCCGACCACAAACCAAGATGGCGGCCACTGACACTACGTTGACGGAAAGATATTGTCCGTTTTATTATTACAAATTGTCTCGATGTCCTGATTATTTCTACTGTGTCCTAATTGTATTCGGACAAGAAGGACAACATAAGGACAATTAGTAGTCACTTACTTGTGTAAGAAATGAAACTGCCTATGCAGCGTTCCTTGTATGCAAGCCATCAAACCTGTGTTCTGATTGGTTGAGAAAGGTCACATGACCTCCTGATGATGCCTATAAATACGATCACTGGTCAAGGCATGACACTTGATTCGGATTCGATTCACTCGGGTCACTCGATTTAGATACAATAAGATTTTCGGTCTGATTAAAGGCTCCTGCTCTAGTTTTTACCTGGCACCTCTACTGACTATATTTATCATCATAACTGCTTCAAGGTATATATTTTAAGACAAATTACAATCAATTTAATAACTATATTACATACTCAGTAACATTTCTGCAAGATATTTGAGTTGAAATAACAAAATAACTATTTCCTTGGAGACTGAGCCTTGTCATTAGATATATATATATATATATACAGGCCGAGTAGTGTGTGATATTTATTGGCATCATTTATTTTATTGCATTGCTAACAAAATCCCATCTACATTCTTGCCATTGAAACAAAATTAAAACAAAGTTTGCATATATCACGGCAAACTTTGCTCTCTACTTCATCGTCTCCTTTTATTATTTGTTTTCCCACGTGCACCCTAAGGGTGTTACAATATGTATTGTTCAACACACACTAGCTAGAAGTCAAAGGATGTAAGATGTTGCCAGTTATCTTAATCCTTATCATCGACTATACATCCTTATATCTGGACCATTGAGTATGTGGCACTATATCCTTACAATGTGGCACTATATCCTTATCATCGACTATACATCCTTATATCTGGACCATTGAGTATGTGGCACTATATCCTTACAATGTGGTCCTATATCCTTATCATCGACTATACATCCTTATATCTGGACCATTGAGTATGTGGCACTATATCCTTACAATGTGGTCCTATATCCTTATCATCGACTATACATCCTTATATCTGGACCATTGAGTATGTGGCACTATATCCTTACAATGTGGTCCTATATCCTTATCATCGACTATACATCCTTATATCTGGACCATTGAGTATGTGGCACTATATCCTTACAATGTGGTCCTATCATCGACTATACATCCTTATATTTGGACCATTGAGTATGTGGCACTATATCCTTACAATGTGGTCCTATATCCTTATCATCGACTATACATCCTTATATCTGGACCATTGAGTATGTGGCACTATATCCTTACAATGTGGTCCTATATCCTTATCATCGACTATACATCACTTATATGTGGTCCTGGACCATTGAGTATGTGGCACTATATCCTTACAATGTGGTCCTATATCCTTATCATCGACTATACATCCTTATATCTGGACCATTGTGGTCCTATATCCTTATCATCGTATGTGGCACTATATCCTTACAATGTGGTCCTATATCCTTATCATCGACTATACATCCTTATATCTGGACCATTGAGTATGTGGCACTATATCCTTACAATGTGGTCCTATATCCTTATCATCGACTATACATCCTTATATCTGGACCATTGAGTATGTGGCACTATATCCTTACAATGTGGTCCTATATCCTTATCATCGACTATACATCCTTATATCTGGACCATTGAGTATGTGGCACTATATCCTTACAATGTGGTCCTATATCCTTATCATCGACTATACATCCTTATATCTGGACCATTGAGTATGTGGCACTATATCCTTACAATGTGGTCCTATATCCTTATCATCGACTATACATCCTTATATCTGGACCATTGAGTATGTGGCACTATATCCTTACAATGTGGTCCTATATCCTTATCATCGACTATACATCCTTATATCTGGACCATTGAGTATGTGGCACTATATCCTTACAATGTGGTCCTATATCCTTATCATCGACTATACATCCTTATATCTGGACCATTGAGTATGTGGCACTATATCCTTACAATGTGGTCCTATATCCTTATCATCGACTATACATCCTTATATCTGGACCATTGAGTATGTGGCACTATATCCTTACAATGTGGTCCTATATCCCTTATCATCGACTATACATCCTTATATCTGGACCATTGAGTATGTGGTCCTATATCCTTATCATCTATACATCCTTACATCTGGACCATTGAGTGTGGTCTATATATCCTATATCATCGATCGACTATACATCCTTATATCTGGACCATTGAGTATGTGGCACTATATCCTTACAATGTGGTCCTATATCCTTATCATCGACTATACATCCTTATATCTGGACCATTGAGTATGTGGCACTATATCCTTACAATGTGGTCCTATATCCTTATCATCGACTATACATCCTTATATCTGGACCATTGAGTATGTGGCACTATATCCTTACAATGTGGTCCTATATCCTTATCATCGACTATACATCCTTATATCTGGACCATTGAGTATGTGGCACTATATCCTTACAATGTGGTCCTATATCCTTATCATCGACTATACATCCTTATATCTGGACCATTGAGTATGTGGCACTATATCCTTACAATGTGGTCCTATATCCTTATCATCGACTATACATCCTTATATCTGGACCATTGAGTATGTGGCACTATATTCTTACGATGTGGTCCTATATCCTTATCACTGACTATTCATCCTTTTATCAGGAGCCTTAAATCTGGGGCCCTATATCCTTACCATGTGGTCCTGTATCTTTCTCATCGACTGTACATCCTTGTTTCTGGACCACTAACTATGTGGCCCTATGTCCCTACAATCGACTTTACATCCTTATATTATAATAATAAGCGTTTCCACACACTTGTGTATGCTCAAGGCGCTAATGCATTATTACCCCGGATAACCCGCTAGAAGGTTAACAGTCATATGACTTATCCCACCAGGTCCCCATTCATTAACAAACTCACTAGCCTAAGGTGAGACCACATGTGTCACGTGTGCTCCGTTGTGGGGCAGGACTGTCCGCGACCAATGTCGCTTAACTTCAACTGATTTGTGACATGTGTTGTATGCACAAGACCACCCACCACCACAATATTGGGCCGCTGAGTATGTGTCGTTATATGTGCCCATGGAAACATACGTCTGTATATCCCGACACTCGACAATTTGTCCGCTCTTGATAAGCAATAACATAATTCATAAGCTACAACATTACGGACTTTTTTCGATCTAATCAGATCCGAATACACATGTCTCTCAAAGTGTGAATTGCGCCCAATAGGTGTAACTGAAGTCACAGTAAGCTGTTTCAAAACACTTCAGCAAATCTATCAATGTGATATTCCAACTAACTGAGCCAGATTGGTAAAATGGGTGGGCCAACAATTAGCTTGGGTAGGGGAAGACCCAGGGAGGCTACTCCTAGCCAGGATCGCACCATTCCCTTGAAGAAGGCGTGAATTTCCGCACCAGAGCAGGGACATCAGGTTTGCCACGGGAATCTGACTTTTGACGGCAACGTTGACAAGCTGGGTCGAAAAGGTTCAGGTCTGAGATCAGGATGTCCTTTCAGGGCACTAAATCGGACGGGATGCATACAAGGCCCAAGAAAGCAGTGACCAAGCCATTTTTAGATCTTCAAACACGACATTAAAAAAACTGTTTTCTGATGAATCGAGATACTGTTTATGCTTTAGGGATGGAAGATGTGTTTGCAGACTTCGTTGAGATGGAGACTGTTTGGTAGCAGTCCACGATGACGATGGGTACAGTGTTGGCAGCACATGATCAGGACGGTACACAGCAGGATGGAGCTACTGATCATACAAGGGAACATGGCGATCATTGACATGTGGACTAATCATAACATATTTTACATCAATCATCTTCCCACTTGCCCAGCGCGGAGGCCAGACATTAGGGTTCCAGTAAGGCAGCAGGATCGTCCTGACGTCAACTGTCTGAAGCAGTGGTGTGTCACAGCATTGTCCTGGTCATCCCCTGGGTCCACATCCAGACATGTCTCTGACTCAACACCATTGGGGTGTTGTCGGGATTTGCAATTGGCGTGGGCAGGCCATGGAATATAGAATGTGAGGATGCTACGGAAGACAATCCAACGTTTGCCCAGTAGGATGCAGAAAAGCTGTGTCTACAACGATACTCACTCACTCACTATTAAGACTGAATTCCATTCTGAATATATTGGGGGGATGATGGTAAATATTGTTCCTAGTAAATATACCATTCCATTCGAGCGTGGCATGTTGGCTCATTAGAGACACCTGGGTTTGAATCCCGCATTGGTGCAGTTTCTGCCAGGACATAAGGAGACTGGACTGATTGCGATGACGAAGCGGTATTCTTGTAGGGACGTGTGGGATGCAATCGCATGCTCTGAAGTACATTATGTAACACACGGCAAGCTAACATAACACACTTGTTACACATTAGACAAATAATTGTTAGCTTCAGAAGAACGCTGTTTGTAGTAGTTAAGAGGATTAAAGTACGTGTGAGTTCATTAGACATGAGCCGGCAAGAGTCAGACATGATCTTCACGATGTTGAATTAATAGGGGTAGTTCAGTCCGTTAACACAAAAACAAAAACTGAGGGCAAGATAAATAATCATGGTTCTCCGCGACAATACAGGGTGAACACAAGAACTGTTTATAACAGGTGCACACTACTTAACTGTTTTTCATTTCACCACAAATCCATGTACATTGTAACACCCTTACTTCATACACTGTGCTCGTGATGAGGCCCATGTAACAATCGGCTGATCATAACGTACGACCTTGCTGGGTCATAACGCACCACCTTGCTGGGTCATAACGCACGACCTTGCTGGGTCATAACGCACGACCTTGCTGGGTCATAACGTACGACCTTGCTGGGTCATAACGTACGACCTTGCTGGGTCATAACGTACGACCTTGCTGGGTCATAACGTACGACCTTGCTGGGTCATAACGTACGACCTTGCTGGGTCATAACGTCATAACGCACCACCTTGCTGGGTCATAACGTACGACCTGGTGCACCACCTTGGGGGTCATAACGTACCACCTTGCTGGGTCATAACGCACCACCTTGCTGGGTCATAACGCACCACCTTGCTGGGTCATAACGCACGACCTTGCTGGGTCATAACGCACGACCTTGCTGGGTCATAACGCACGACCTTGCTGGGTCATAACGTACAACCTTGCTGGGTCATAACGTACGACCTTGCTGGGTCATGACGTACGACCGTGCTGGGTCATAACGCACCACCTTGCTGGGTCATAACGCACGACCTTGCTGGGTCATCGTAACCCGACGACGGGCATTCTGCTCATGCGAGCAGGGACGGGTTCCAATAATGATACTAACAATAACCCCTTTGCTGCCCAGAACGAATCACATACCATTCGCAATCGCCAAAATGTTGAAATGAAATGTCGACTTTGCAACGAATTCACTGAGGCCGTTCTACAAATTGTCAGCAGATGCCCCTTTTTAGGCACACACAGTCTATCTCTAACGACACAGTGGCATGGCTCATTGTTTTATTACGTTTTCGCCATTCCTGTGGCTTCGACAGAGAACGACTTACTCACACTCATATGTGTCAGTGTTATTGTAGCGATCACGGGGCAGGGGCAGGTGGATTGTAGAACTGCGTCCTGTTTTCTGAGTTTCTTTTCTTTTGAGTAAGTGACATAGGCCAGAAATGAATGCTATAAACTAGGTAAAAGTGTTGTATCATCTTTCACACAAACCAAATTGCTGTAGATAGTAGATCGATAGTTCAAAGTTAATAAAGGTAACTTCTCAACTGACAGTGAATTAGTTTGAAATCTTTGATTTTGATGCGTCAAATATGAAACTGTCTTGCACCATAAAAGGCATTGGATGTTCTAACAACGTTTGGCAAAAAACGAACAACACTTTTTATTAAGTATTCTACGACAAAAGCTACCCACTGTGGTACCCACTGAGGTACCCACTGACAGGGTATAATATGATAGACCATTATATGCAATCATCTCTACATAAAGTGTTTGATAAAAGAACTTGGTATATCTTTACACATGCGTCCCGTGTGTCAACTGAGGAAGAAATAGCTGTCCCCCAGTAGTGTCAATATTTTGGCTTGATCCTAAAACCTCTTTACTACCAGATTGCGAAAAAGTAGGACTAAATCTTTGTCTGACATACTAACCTTAGTATTTGAACGTCACTGCTCTGTTCAGGTAAACCAATACCCATTACAGGGTTCGATCTGGCTTTATTAAAGCTTCCCGGTGCAATTAACCGATTTTGAGTTGTCCCTGCAATTGTTTAAGATGAATATTGACTTTTCAGTGTATGTGTGACGGTTTCCACAGGTGAGACAGGATATGCTTACCTTCATTAGGAACATATGCTTATGATATAGTCGAATGGGCTGTGGTTTTAGTAAAGATATTTTATGAGTATGAAAATGTTTTTGTCTAATGTATTGATATATCATACAATTATCAGAGGCACAGATTGGATCGTCAGAGGCACTGAGCGGTGAGGAGCAATTACTGGTGCTAGATGCAAGACGTGGGCACTGCACTACTGTACCTCTATTGTATCAACGTGCACAGTGCTGCTGTTACCCTCCCTTGATCCCCGAAATTCAAAGAAATATAGTGGAATAAAAACTGAGGTTTTATTTGAGTTTGGACATGCTTAGACAATACCCTAACACATTATATCAACAATCAAACTAAACTGATTAAAATAACTTCTACCACTTTGACCTGTTGACACAACATCTTACTCTCTATACTATATTAACCACCACCTAACCGCCAACCGCCACTCCAGATATGACCCAGACAATATGTGATACCGTGATGACTGATCAAATGACTGAACGGGCATTTTCCACTATAGCCAAAACATTACCATCTAGCAGGGTTCCTCAAGCTTCTGACATCAGATGAAAATCAATCCATCTGTTCCTAGTCTGTCATACATCCCATGTGTGTCTGTGTAGATTACTGCTGTTCAACAATGGAAACAAGTATCTGGACTCATTTCATTGTGTTAAGTTAAGTTAGTAGAAGGACACAACCCTTTCCTCATAAGAAGTCTCTGCCAAATGCAGACTCTGTAAAGCAGTTTGATTTCAGATACAGGATGTCCGCTAACCAAGCTTGATTTGAAGCAAGCTCCAGCCGGAACCCAGCAGATTAAAACGTCGTTGCACGTGCGGAGAAAAACGTTTATGACATCCCTGCAACGTCCTTATCAGATGTGTAGAAGGGGTTATGTTATAAAGTACTGTCTTTCGTTAAGTCATTTAATGTGAGGCTCTGAACATACAAAGCACATCTCACTCTCACTCGAGCCTTCAAAACTAATTTTCACCTGAAGGGAGCAATCGGTTGTTTTTACGAAGATACGAAAACTGTGAAATACGAAAATGATACCTTTGTTTAACCTAAACATTATGTTTTTCCTGATTTACATAAATTGTGATGATTTATGTTATCGACTGAATATATCTAGTTTCGTTACCAAGTAGATCGTTTCGTTACTGACTATATCTTGGTTCGTTTCTGGTTTGTTCGTTACTTAAACATTTATTAATTTTATTTTATTTCTCGGGTTGCTATTTTGTTAGCCCAGGGGGAAATATAATAATAGATGCTCGTGTAATTAACGATTCTGTGTTTCGCTGCAACATTTGTTCTCAACATGTCTACTAAAACGTATTTGCTAAGATAAATATTTTTATTTTCTCTTCGGCGCAGTTTAACTAGGCGATTGGTGTTTTTTCAGAGAGGAAAGAAAATAGAAAAATGAAAGACCTTTATTAAAATGAGTGGGCGAGTAGGCTGTAAAGGTCATTAGTGACACGTGACCCCCAAATGCTCTACCCGGAATGCCAGTACAAGGATTCCCCACACCTTTAATTGAGAAACATTTAAACAGCGCGCTCCCTGGCTTTGTTGCGGGGTATATATGCTGTTCCGTGTACTGGACGCATTTTCTAATATAGCCCCAAGTAATTAGGAAAATGCGCCAAATGTCATGCAAACACTTGTTTCTCAGTGTGGTGAGCACATTTTTCTCCAGAAATAAGGCACCTGGGGATTGCACCCATCTCCGTGCCATCCTGGTGGAGAGGTTTACACTAACGTACAACACGGAACATCAAGGCATATGTGTGTGTGTGTGTGTGTGTGTGTGTGTGTGTGTGTGTGTGTGTGTGTGTGTGTGTGTGTGTGTGTGTGTGTGTGTGTGTGTGTGTGTGTGTGTGTGTGTGTGTGTGTGTGTGTGTGTGTGTGTGTGTGTGTGTGTGTGTGTGTGTGTGTGTGTGTGTGTGTGTGTGTGTGTGAAAGACAGAAGTCTGAAGATCCTTAGCACAGATATAATTTCTCCAATTCTTCTTCTTCAATATATGTATGTATGGTTACATCGGAGAGTGATTTTTCAACTAACGTTGGGGGAACCTACTGCAAACCTTATGCAGTTGAATTGCACGAGGATCTCCATGTCATCGACACATATACGCCTAAAATATCTGAAAAACATACACGTACCAGAATAACCAATCGTGTTTTTATGTAATGGGAATTTAACAAGTTTCTTTTCATATGAGTGTGGGGTTTGACAAGGAGAAACCCTGTCGCCTCTACCTGATGCATGTAAAGGTGTCCAATTGGGACCAAATAAATGTTATGTTCGAATCGAAAATTTGTACTTTTGCATGCAAGTGATGAAGTGTTATTAAATACAAATGTTTAGGATCCAAACTATATGTTAAAATCATTTCATAGCTATTGTTTGCATACACTGGAGGCTTAAGATTAACACTGCCCAAACTAAAATATTAATATTTAATTGATCAAAATGAGTATAAACATAATTTCAAAATTAGTCATGTTGTTTCGGAAAAAGTTGATTCCTATAAATACTTTGACGTTACCTTCCCGAAAAGTTCAACATTTACCATAACAAAGGAAAGGTTAATTGTACAAGCAGCGACAGCTATGGTCTGTTTTATACCGGAGGATATCTATCACTTAAATATCAACTTCGACTTTTCGACAGCATGGTTATACCAGTTCTTCTCTATGGATGCCAAATGCGAGGATTTGAACATCTCAGCTCCAGAATGTGTAGATTAAACTATTCCAGAAGTTATGATACAGGGCTAAGGTGAAAGACTCCACATATTAAACATAGCTAAAATGAAAATGATTTGTTTTGAGCAAAATCACTCTCAGAGTAATAATCTGGATTATCCTTTCTTGTTCTTGTTTAATGACATCCTGTTTATAGAGTGTAAACATGCAGGATTACATATATAGAACGAATTATTGACGAACTTGGACTAAGCTACTGTTGGATTTTACAAAATCTAGAAAATACTACACGTGTAAAACATTTAGTCAATGAGAGATCAGGCGACATTGTTTGGATAAATTTAAGAGATAAATCTTACGAAACCATCGCTGTATCATAAAATATGATTGTCTAAATTTTGAATATTACTTAAGGGCAATGCAGGTAAACGTATCTGACGTAGGTGATCAATTCCATTATTTGTCCAATTATGAAAACAATGTCCACGCAGATTTTACTACTTTGAACCCAGTATATAGAAAATATGTTTACATTTCAATAATCCATGATCAATGTCCACGCAGATTTTACTACTTTGAACCCAGTATATAGAAAATATGTTTACATTTCAATAATCCATTAAGAAAAATTTCCAAATTTTGCAAAATCCGGTCATTGTTTCAGCCTATCATTTAACTCTCTCATGAATTGCAATAAATATTTTACCCTAGTGAATCTACATACTAGTATATACACAAAGAACTTAATTAAGCACCCCCTGTATTTTTGCAATGATAGCTTTTCAACACGAACATAAAACTTCTCGTGGTGACCACGATAGAAAAACAAGAGTTTTTCTGACCAGTATGATCCCTTGAGTCATAAAATACGACAAAATGATTGGAATCCATGTTGATTTTATTATGATAATTACTCATTTTAAAATGTTTATACAAGTATGGTTCTGGAAGGTTTAATTAAGTGGTGAATGTGAACATTCAAAATTTCATTTTGCGAGTCTTACACGATTCAATGTCAATATCGAGTGTAACCTCCATGTGACTGTATGACAGACATCACTCTCCTCCTCATACCCTGTCAGCCTCCTGATCCCCTGAAGGGCCAGTCTACGCCATTGCTCGTGTAAAGCGACTTCCAAAGGGGACCAGATTCTGTACAGAAGAATCCCTTTTTTGCACCAATCATGTCCCAGATATGTTTCAAAGGGTTAAGATCGGGGCTCATTCAAACGTGAGATATTTCAGGGGGTGCTTAATTAGGTTCTTTGTGTATATATATGAAATATATTTAAATTTCAATAATTCATGATGATGAACATAGAGAAAATAGTCCATTCTTTTCAAAATCATGTCATTGTTAAAATCTATCAAGTAACTCTCTTAAATTGCAATATATAGTTACCCTAGTGAATCTGTACATATGCATGCATCCTCGCCAGGGATGTTTTACACGTAAGAGGCTATATGGGGCCAAAGTATCTTTCGAGATCCGGATTTCTGGAGTATCCAGTTTTGAGAAATGTTTATTGTTCAATTCCTCAACACAGGTTCAGTCACTCAAGCCAGTTTGTGTGGCTGGAACTGTGTAATGTCAGACACAGCACTGACTGTACGGGCGTTAAAAGCACTATTTGCGTATTCCATTAATTCGATGATATCACTTTCTACATGTCGTAACTGTACGAACGGTTTGTGGACCGGGACCCAGGATCTCCCACGTAGTTAGATAAATCTCTTCTAATCAATACCTCAATATCACCCGATTTCCTCTCAGCTCATATTTGTTTTGAGATAACTGATGTAATTCTATTTCCGTCATGTCTGAATCATCTGCTTTAGTTTCTTGTAGCCCCACAATACAAACAGGATTTATAAGTTCCCAAACTTCCAAATACTGAAGCTCCTGTTGGAATCATTACTTACATGTTATAGAAATGTGGATTTAGCTTGGAGTGGTCTGGAAAGTAAAATATAACAAATCATAGTCAAAAGAAAGTGATGAGCAAGCAGATATCCTTTGTGAATGTTTATCTTTAACAACTATTAACATTTAAGTAATGTTTTCTGACTGACACAATCAATCTATCATCCATCAGGGTAACCTGAAGATGGCATTCTCTCAGTGGGTCAGTAGATTTAGAGCAGTACTATAGGGATGGGACAAACCTCCTAGTGGTAGCGTGTTCACAGACACTGCCTGTCATTCAGAAATTTACGACATGTTTTAATCACTCGTGCAACCCTTCATTCTAAATCTAATTTACATATCGTATTGTTTGTATTGGATGTCATGTTTGACAGCCTGCATTAAGTGTGGCTTGTCTCATCCATGTCACAGTTCGTCACGTCGAAGACCCGGGTTCGATTCTCCACATGGGTACATTATGTGAAGTGCAATCTTGGTGTCCCCGGCCGTGGTATTGCTGGAATATTGCTAAAAGCGGCGTAAAACTAAACTCACTCACTCCACGTCAGAACCGTTGGGGGCGTGTACAGCCAGACTGTGAATGCATTTCACACAACATTCGTTTAGACAGAATGGGTCAGACGTCCAAACAAACAACATATTAACAATTTTTTTCAACCGCTGGACATGATGTAAGAGGAAATGTCGCATTAAATATATATGGGTACACATGAAATGGATGGGTCGGTCTACTTGGAGTTTCAACATGAATTTTTTTGGTTTTATTTCGTTTGGCGACAAAAGTACATTGCAAATGTTTTTTCTTTGTCTAAAAGTTCTTTTACAAATCCATGTAAGATTATGTTACAATGTCCACTAAGGGTTTCTGTCACTCACATCTCAATCGACGCAGTTCACGCCACAAATAACCTCATCCACCCTACCCACGGCGTCTGATTCACTGTCGTCAAACAGATACACCCCTCAAGCAATCCTCAACAAATGTGGTGTTGATACTGTCGTCCTCCTAGCAGCTGATAATCAATTTAAGTTCAAATTTAAAATGCACTTCTTTTTCATCATGGTGAGAAGAAGGTAGAATGACAAGCGATGAGATGCAGTAAGGGCCCTCTGTCGCTCAAGTAATCAAAATGTTGACACTTCGCCTGGCCCTAGGTAAACACAGGTACGAAGCCTCTAAGAGTTGATGGTAGTTACCTGTCTCGGCGCTACCTGACATGTTACCTGTTCCACCCGATGAGCATCTGCTGCAGTGCTCAGGTGTGTGAATAAAGCAACACCTGGACTGACGTGTTCACTGATTGCATTAAGACCGGTTTCCATGTGTTTAAACATCCTGGCGAACTATCTTTGCTGGATGTGCTTTAAGGAACCTTTAATCTACGTTTCACAAACAGACCGGAAAGTATGCACTAAATATTCTGTTCGTTCTACGACCTGAAACTGTGGGCTAATATCTAGAATTCATTTTAGTTATTTCTAAAATGAATATTATATAGTGAAAAAGTAAGTTCTCACAAACCTGAAATATAACTCATATCAGATAAGGTACACAATATACACATACAATGCGATCATGGGTGATGACTTCACTGTGCCCTATACTCCCGATTCGAGTTGTTTTACCCTCAGTCAAGACACGTTTCCGAGTCGAATTAGTATTTCTATAGTTTTGTACAATTCTAAACTGGTCTGGGGGACTGCTTTAGTCGTAGCTGAGGTTATAGAGCTGACTGACCAAAGTGATGTAAAGAGTGATTCCTTTGTTTAGGTCACAACGTCTCGTTATATCTATCTCAGTATATTTGAACTATGACTTCTTAAACTAGATCTGCGACCAATAATTTTAATGAGTGAGTGAGTGAGTTTAGTTTTACGCCGCACTCAGCAATATTCCAGCTATATGGCGGCGGTCTGTAAATAATCGAGTCTGGACCAGACAATCCAGTGATCAACAGCATGTGCATCGATCTGCGCAATTGGGAACCGATGACATGTGTCAACCAAGTCAGCGAGCCTGACCACCCGATCCCGTTAGTCGCCTCTTACGACAAGCATGGGTTACTGAAGATCAATATTCTAACCCATACCTTCACGGGTCCCAATAATTTTAACATGACGCGGAAATATTTACAGGAAAACAAACATTCGAGAATTCAAGGAGTTCAGCAGAAGCTAGACTGAGATGTATTGGGTTATCTTCCTCTTATACCGGGGTGCCCCTTTAACAACACGTTACACAGTAAAACATCGTTTTACATACCTCACGGCAGTTACAAGGTTCTAGCGTGAAATAATACTGCACAAACCCTAAATATCAGTTTAGATGCCACGTTTAGAGTGTACCAACATATATACATCCCATTTTCTATATCGAACTTTATCATTTAAACAACGTACTAATTACAGTGATCAAAACTATAGGTAGTACATTCTTTAAAGTATATTTCAACTGATGACACCTCAACAAAATGAACAAATGCAAGCTTACACAGGCAGTAAACACAATCTTCATCAATATAAAACAGTGTCATGGTAGTTCCAGTGATTTTGAACACGTTCGTTGTTATTTGTACTCTAAGTCTTAAACAATGTGATAAAATATTGGTTGTTGTGGTTGGCTTAGCACATTTGTTGATACAAACATATAGACAAAGTAACAGATCAGGTGATGGTTTCATTTGTAATTGCAAATTACGGTTGTTGGTCTGGCCATGTTGACAAAGCCAGCAGGATGGCTCTGTGTACAGGTTCACACCTTAGACTGGAGGTGCAATGTTTTAATTCGTGCTTTTCAAATAATGTACATGTATTTTGTATAATGGGTTGAGACGCACCTGCAAGCAGGTTAATGTAGGGACATGATAATGACACCAACATGGCAAGAGAGGTAAGGCTGACTTAAAAACCTAGGGTACAGAAGCTCACCTATAGAGGAAAATAATGCGCTGGTCGGCAGATCCTGTGCCTACCACCAACTACAGTGTTTAAACACTTGCTCAAAAATAACCCCAAAAAACATGCACTCATCATTTGAACTTTTATTGTAAGTAAGAAATAGATCTTCAGAAATCATGCATAACTGACATTCAGTTTTACTTTTCAGTTTTGATTAAATCTATAAATACAAATGTGACGCTGATAATATTGTTGGGACAAACCTGTGAGAAGTTCATTGAGAATATAACTAGTCACGACGACTGGAGACCTTTTACTGCTATCATGCAGAGTTTAATTAGGATTTAGATATTTAAAATAGTTTAACCTAATCAAAAACGTTAGCAAAAATGAAAACAAAGCAATTAACTGTTACCCGTTCTCTAATTCTCTTCTGTTTTGGTAGGACGTTATGTCTGGAGAACACATTGCTATCATCAGTTATTCAGACACACAAAATTTGATACTGCAAAATACGACTTTAATACACAAAAATATTCCACATGAGCTTAAATAATTCAGGTTTTAACAAAAACATGAAATGTTTGTGGCAGTTTCTTTTTGTTTCAGCGTCTTTTCAGTTATGCTCTTCAAACATTTTCTGGAAAATTCTACTTTCCCGACAATTGTGGTTCAATTCAAAAGATATATAATATCTCACAGTTGAGTTTAGTGAGTGAGTTTAGTTTTACGCCGCAATCAGCAATATTCCAGCTAAGTGGAGGCATCAATAATATATATTGTTGTGTTATTCATGAATCTATGTGAACATCTTTCGGGTCTTGTGTTACGCCTCTAGTTCTCTAGTGTTGGCATAGTGGATAGATCAAGGTCGGGATTTGATTCCCAACAAGGGTACGATTTGCGAATGTCCTTCCAGATACCTCTCGCCGTAATTGCTCTTATAAAAATTACACCGGTATTCAAATTGTGGCCGCCAAATCTTCATCCCATCACATAGTTTGACTGAAATAATACAATCCAGGTATACGTATTTTTTTGCTTAGGCTTGTCTCATAGCCCTAAGAAACATCTACCCATCAATAGATCTGTTTCTGCGGACAGGTAATTTAAGTTACATACGTAATTACACGCTGATGAACTGTGAGCGAGTGTGGTTTTACGCTGCTTTTAGCATTATTCCAGCAATATCTCGGCGGGGACACCAGAAATGGGCTTCACACATTGTACCCATGTGGGGAATCAAACCCGGGTGCGTGACGAACTCTAACCACTAGTTTACCCCATCGCCCCAAACTGTAAAGTGAATGAGTTTCAAAGAACAAGCCTATTGTATGTAACTTGAAAACATCTGGAATAGGCATTATAAAATGTCAGGACATGCTCGCCATGGAGGAAATATCCATAGTTGCCGTAACACCCAGGAAAGTGGGACTGTTTGGTGAAGGACTTCAACGGCTCATCAGACTCGGCAGGAAATGCATGATCACGTGGAATCTAAAGACAAAGCTGTTCTGGTCGTTTCTAGACACGCCAATAATTAATAATCAAAATAAGTTCATTGCCCTATGATTGGTGATGTAAAAGCTGGTATCCAAATAGTTGCTATTCATCTTTCTTTTATAAGTTTGATTTAGTCACGAATGTTTTCTTTCAGTTTGCAAAATCATACATTAACCAATAAATTGTAAAATATTTGCATATTCACCTCCTGAGGCCAGGCATATTACATCAAAGACAAAGCGTGTACCCTAATGCAGGTATACACCCGAAATGAGCATTCAAAAACGACTTTCTGGACCATCGTTATACGACACTTTGTTACCTCTTGTTATCTAGATCAAAACACGCAGCTTAAGCCTGAATGTGCTCAATACAAGCAATACCAGGTGGACAGCTTCCCACATGTCCTAGAAATCAAACAATTGTAGCAGAATGTAAATATTGTGTATTTTAAACTTAAGTATATAATTTAGTTAAGCAATATAACAACACTTTAAATTAACACAGCACTCTACTAATCCCTTGGTTATGTTATGTAACCATTGGCTTCTATGTTTCTTCAGACTCCTGGTCCAGCCACGGCTTGGCCTGTGATTGATTTGCTATTGTTTCTACAGCATGTGACCAGATCTGGAGTTTTATGTACCCCAACATTCTTTTTTCTGGTCACTGCTACAATTTCAACTCTGACTGCTTTATCACAGCACTGCACTTATTACGGTAAGCTACTTTAGATGTCTTTGTATGTATATTATTATAAAGGAGGTTAGGATATGATGTTTTAGTCTAGTTAGTTTATTATTTTAATTATATGTCTGAAATATATTATATGTTGTAATATCACAGAGCTACAGATAACTTTTTGGGTCATTGAGTTATGTACTCGCTTGTGTTCATCTCAATTGGGTATCCTAATTTTCCTTTGAGTAACTAAATAAATTGTACTCACCTCACTCAAACACAATTGGGTATTTTGCCGTTTTCCATTAATTTTAAAAATATAAAAAGTTTAAATGTTAGTGTTTAAATGTTACATTTGATCTGTAATATCAGAAACGATATGAAAGGCTGCAAGTTGTCAAGTTCATGTCCTGAAATAGAACCTCTCAGAATGCCTGAGCTATTTTATCTATCCACCGGTATGCACGCTAAGATTTGACATTTTCGTGTATACGCATGTAAGATCACATTTATTGAGTATTTACCAAAACTCAAGCGTACTTGCACGCAACAGACTTAATAGGAATTGAGTTTTCACATAAATATTTGCGTAATTTATGTAGTAGCGTTAGGTTGTAGTTGGTGTAGTGACAAGAACCACAAAGCCACTGGGGTGTGAGGCGATGGACATTTATTACAAGAATGTAATAAACAAACGCTTTAGCCTGAAACATGGTAAAATAACAATGTAAGTTTATCCAATCAATAATTGACACGAATCACCATAAACATGTACACATGTGACAGATGTTACATAATATACAATGATAAATACAATTGAAATAACAATGATAACAACACACCAGGTTGGTATGACCTGAGCTCCTGCATTCAATGCATAGGTGACACTGCTGGTGTTTACGTCATCTGCAGGATGAGTGAGTGAGTGAGTTTAGTTTTACGCCGCTTTTAGCAATATTCCAGCTATATCATGGCGGGGGACACCAGAAATGGGCTTCACATATTGTACCCATGAGGGGAATCGAACCCGGGTCTTCGGCATCTGCAGGATGAATAAATACTATGTGCAGATGATATTTACAACAAATGATTAAAAGAATAACTACGATAAAAGCTACATACAACCACATCTAGCCACACATACGCACATACATACACACACGCACTCTTTTTAGGGTAGCTATAATAATTCTAATAGTAATAATGTGTTAATGTAATAGGAATATGGAAAGTAAGATTATTGCTAAATATTATACTTAGATGAAATATAATTAATGATTATATGTAATGCTATAAATATACAATATAACACTTACACAACTCACTGTACTGTGAGTCAAAACGTAACAATAACCTAACTCACTGTACTGTGAGCTAAACTTAAACTATAAAAAACAGTATAACTCACTCTAATGCGAGTTATAACCTACACTTATAGCAATGCCATAACTCACTATACTGTGAGTTACCACCACATAAAATATTTACACATAGTAGAAAGTGGATACTGAGATTAAACATGCTTTAAACTATAGCCAATACTTACTGACTGAGTGAGTTTGGTTTTACACCGCTTTTAGCAATATTCTAGCAATATTCCAGCAACATCACGGCGGGGGACACCAGAAATGGGCTTCACACCTATAGCCAATATAACCATCAACTATCACACACAAAACCACAATAAATATATACACAAGACTAGAGATTACTAACCTTATATACATGGGAAAAACACAGTCCAGATCACCAAGATCTCGATCCTAGAGAATATGGACTAAACCGTAACATGCGCGATGACAACCACATAAGATACTGACTAGATGAAATTAACCTTTAAATACCTAATACCTTATACGCTTGGCTGAACAGAGAACAATAGAACCTACACACTAGCCTAAGCAAGGGACATGCTTCAGAAGGGATTGCAAGGAGAAAAGCATGCAGTGCAAATGAGTATTGCTGAAATAGATTACATTTAAGATTAGATTGATGTTTAGAAGGGCTAAGGGTGTGATATAACATTGTTGAATATAGAATTATTGATAAAATGATTAGACTTAGGTTATTTAATGAGATTGTATATATCTCATCATAATATGACACACAACTTTAAGGGATTCACATGTTTATTATATTTACAACTATATACAATACAAAGTTGAATCTGCCACATTTACGCAGATACGCAGCTTATCTGTAGCTCTGTATCATCTACATGATATCATGTAAATATTTTCTATACTTATATGTGTGTGCGTGTGTGCGTGCGCGCGCGCGCGCGCGTGTGTAATATATATTGTATTTAGCTGTTATTTTATTATTAGGTCTTTGAAGCACTCATTTGCCACAGGTTGTTTTCACTGTGGAGTACCTGCGTCCCTGAGACGAGGTTAGTATTTGTGTGTCAAGGAATTGCATTGGTAATTATGTTCTTAATGTTACCTTACATATCAGATTTTCATATGTACGACTATAATTTGTAATATACGCTTATATAATATACTTATGTAGCGGGGCGTGGAGTCATCTCATAGATGACATCCTTACCTTGTCAGCTTGCTGACGGGGTTAACCGCTTTGGTCATGTGGACAAGGCGTCCGAATTCTGATCAGAAGGTCCGGGGTTCGAATCCCAGCACGGGAGTCGGAAATTTTATGGCCGCTACACTTAGATTGAGTAACCCTTGTGGTGTACAGAAAATGTTAAATGTAATTATATGTTTACTATATACTTGCTGTATACATGTAATTTGAGATATGTTTATATTTTGTTTCAAGGGTTTTATCACCATATCCAGGGTGAGGGATCCTCACATCATCCCAGACAATAAATCCCTGAACCCTTTATAGGTATTCGTCTGTACTCAGTTCTGACGTGATACTGCTAGAAATAGATTAGCACCTGAACATACCATAGACACAATCAGTGTCTTACACTGGTTTAACGTTAAAGATAAACATATTCAAGAATTGGTCAATTTAAACAAAATCATAAAACCACTACAAGTAGCTGAGCTATTTATGAATATGTTTTCAGAATATCAAACATGAATGTATGTTGTTCCTTGTTCCTGCTTTAAGCAGGGGTCACATCTTACGGACCTGCAAGTAGTTGACTGTAGTGGGGGATGAACGTAGTAGATCGTAGTAGACCCGTATTTGACCTTAGTTAAACGTAGTTAGATGTATTCAATCATAGTTCAACATAGATCATCGTAGTTATGGCCGTACTTTGAACTTCAGCAAACCCATGATTTGCCTGTGGTTAGAAAAAAAATTCAACATGTTCAAAATATCTCTATGGTTAGCTTGAATTCCCAGACCCTACTTTTACCATAGTGTGAATGTGGTTGATCCTAGTTCTCCCTAGTAGACGTAACTGACCCTACAGCACCCTTGAGTTGACCATCCGTGGTAACATGGCACTACGGTCAAACTGCAGTTTACTATGTTAATCACTATGATCCAGCAGAGCATCGTTCATGACAGTAAGATGTGACCGCGCCTTAAACAGGGAGGCAAAACATACCAGAAAAAAATAATCACCTTTCATCTTCGTGTGTGGGGCAGCCGGGTAGCCTAGTGGCCACAGTGTTTGTTTGTATTGCACAAGGCCAAGGTTCAATTCCCTACCTGGGTACAGGTTGTGAAGGCTGATGCCCCTGCCATGATATTGCTGGACGACTGGAGCAGGTCTCCTGCTTCACACACAAGTGTTTGGCAAGGATATACATGCAAGCCTGGTCCACTCACAACCATAGCTGGAATATTCTTTATTGCAATGGTTGAACAGCACAAAAACACTAATCATCATGTCATGATTTATTTACAAAATTCAATTTACATGATACACTATATTAACAAGTGGAGTTTTCTGTCTTCTGTCTCCAGCACACCTCATGTCTGCAGTGGTGGCCATTTTAACTTGACCTTCCCATGTAGTGCCTCCGGTAGCCACTCAAGGTAAGCCTCCAACAGATCTGAAACATTCCACAGGTAGACATCCATCCAAGTGTACACGTCACAGCATCAAACATTCATGTACTCATGTTCACACATGAATGGGTTCTGGGTTGAAATGCTGTCATCAAACTTGACGTCATGGTGTAGTAGCATAAAATATGACATATCTGACTGATAGATAACATTGTAACATCTGAGCTGGCAGACAAACAAAGCTGGAATAAAGTCATTTCACGTCCTGAAGCAGCTGATAGGTGAGTAGGTAGGTAAACATGTATCACTACAACTACATTGTCTACACATGGTCTTGTCACTCTGCTCTGTCAGCCACCCATGTAGGAAACATGAATACTTACAGCCTATGACATGTCCTGTATCATACAAAACTTGGGATCAAAAACAAAACGATGAGCAAATTTTGATCTTGCGTCACAATGAAGACAAAAACCATGAAAGACTTACAGTTGGGCTTGCTTCTCCAGACAGTGGTGAGAGCAGACAGGCAGTCCACACCCTCCTCCACAAGGGCAGACAGCAGCGTCTCCGTCCTCGGCTGCAGTCTATATGCAACACACAATCATGTTTATGCCATAGGTCAGATTATTCATGTAGTTTTGTGAGGGAAGAGCAGATCAAAGTGTGCATCAGTGTTGGTGCACATACTCCTGACCTGCAGCTCTGATGCCTGAGATACCAGCCTGTGGGAAGGTTTACTTTATAACTAATATATTTAGACATCTGTTGCAGAATGTGGGGAGGTCTTTGTAAACATTTAAGACTTTAAGATTTATGTTTCACACACAACTGCAGATTTGGAAATTGTTATAGTTACAAGACAATGGGGCAGGTGAGTGGGAGCTCAGGTGAGTTAGTGGATGGGGTTAGGGTGGGTTAGTGGGTGTTATGGATGGTCAGTGGGAGCTCAGGTGAGTTAGTGGATGGGGTTAGGGTGGGTTAGTGGGTGTTATGGTTGGTTAGTGGGAGCTCAGGTGAGTTAGAAGATGGGGTGAGGGTGGGTTAGTGGGTGTTATGGATGGTCAGTGGGAGCTCAGGTGAGTTAGTAGATGGGGTTAGGGTGGGTTAGTGGGTGTTATGGATGGTTAGTGAGAGCTCAGGTGAGTTAGTGGATGGGGTTAGGGTGGGTTAGTGGATGTTAAGGTTGGTTAGTGGGAGCTCAGGTGAGTTAGTGGATCGGGTTAGGGTGGGTTAGTGGGTGTTAAGGTTGGTTAGTGGGAGCTCAGGTGAGTTAGTGGATCGGGTTAGGGTGGGTTAGTGGGTGTTTAGGTTCGTTAGTGGGAGCTCAGGTGAGTTAGTGGATGGAGTTGGCGTGGGTTAGTGGGTGTTGAGGTTGGTTAGTGGGAGCTCAGGTGAGTTAGTGGATGGAGTTGGCGTGGGTTAGTGGGTGTTGAGGTTGGTTAGTGGGAGCTCAGGTGAGTTAGTGGATCGGGTTAGGGTGGGTTAGTGGGTGTTTAGGTTCGTTAGTGGGAGCTCAGGTGAGTTAGTGGATGGAGTTAAGTGGGTTAGTGGGTGTTGAGGTTGGTTAGTGGGAGCTCAGGTGAGTTAGTGGATGGAGTTGGCGTGGGTTAGTGGGTGTTGAGGTTGGTTAGTGGGAGCTCAGGTGAGTTAGTGGATCGGGTTAGGGTGGGTTAGTGGGTGTTAAGGTTGGTTAGTGGGAGCTCACGTGAGTTAGTGGATCGGGTTAGGGTGGGTTAGTGGGTGTTAAGGTTGGTTAGTGGGAGCTCACGTGAGTTAGTGGATCGGGTTAGGGTGGGTTAGTGGGTGTTCAAGTGGCTTAGTTTCTTTTAGGGTGGGTCAGTGAGTGTTAAAGTTGGTCAGTGGGAGCTCAGGTGATTTAGTGGATGGTCAGTGTTAGGGGTGTTAAGATTGGTAAGTGGGTGATAAGGTGGATTAGTGGATAGAAGAGTCTGTTAGGGTGGGTGTGAAGGTGAGTTAGTTAATGGAAGAATGAGTTGCTGGCACCTGGATGAGTTAGTGGATGGTGGTGTGAGTTATCAGGTAGTTAGTAGGTTGTGGGGTGGATTAGTGGGTGGTAGAATGAGTTAATGGTGTCAGTGGTTGGTTGAATCATTGGGTCGTATAGTGTGTTGGTAGGTGGACTAGTGTTAGCAGTTGGTAGAGTGAATTAGTGGGTGGTAGAGTGAGTTAGTGGTGGTAGAGTGAGTTAGTGGTGGTAGAGTGAGTTAGTGGTGGTAGAGTGAGTTAGTGGTGTTAGTGGTGGTAGAGTGAGTTAGTGGTGGTAGAGTGAGTTAGTGGTGGTAGAGTGAGTTAGTGGTGGTAGAGTGAGTTAGTGGTGGTAGAGTGAGTTAGTGGTGGTAGAGTGAGTTAGTGGTGGTAGAGTGAGTTAGTGGTGGTAGAGTGAGTTAGTGGTGGTAGAGTGAGTTCTTGGTTTATTGAGTGATAGTAGGTGCTAGAGTTAGTAGAGTTAGTTTGTGGGTAGTAGAATCAGTTAGTGGGTGGCAGAGTGTGGTAGGTGGTAGAGTCAGTTAGAGGAATCCCTACAAGGACAGGGTATTCATGATTAATCATAGATGCTGTAATTCCTCTGTAGAATTCACACTGTATCCTCACCTGGCCCAGGACTTCACCATGGTCGACGGTGTGGACAGCAGTGTAGGGACAAACTGCTTCATCTGTGGCACCACCTGACCCTCCAGCAGGAAGCGGGCGAACCACTTGTATCGGTCAAGGCCGGCGGGGTAAGACAGTGGTACTGCTGGCACTGGCCAGTTGGCTCGACCTGTGGACCAACATGGACACAGGTGAGTCGGGACTTTAATTATATTTTCAAACCTGTGGACTCATAAACCAGTTTCAGGAAAAAGGCAATCAAGTGTCAGAGGGATGTGAGATTGCCTGTCAGCCAACTTGGATTACTAGCTCAATCTTACAGCTGAAACCCACTGTTCGAGGCAGTGTAGACCCAAGCGTCCCTGGACATTGACTGGTGCCAAGATACCCTTGTCGAAGTGGGTGTGAGTTAATCTTGTGAAAACTTATGGATCATTCTTCAAGCTACTACTTCATCAAGTAAGAAGCATTTGGAAATTATGTAACATATATATTATCAGTAACGGTATACCATGTTTTCTGAATTTCTATGGTTTAACTGGACATGAAGCCCACCTCTAGAGATCTGTACATACACACTTGCCCAACAGCTATCGTATAACATATTATCAAATACTCTGTGATACATAACTGTTATGGATTGTATTAATCAACATGTATTAGTGTACAATAATGCACATATAAACTTATACACTTGTACAAACAGATTATTTTCCTACAATCTCACATTCATCAACTTACCATAGCTGCTGGTCATGTGACAGAACACCTCGCCAGTCTGGGCCTTGTAGCAGGGTGGAGGGTCGTCTTGGGGCTTGGAGAACACGCAGTAGGAGGGGGCAAACACAGGCAGCCACTCACACTCAACAGCCACGATACCTGCGCAGGTACACAGTGAATGTATACTACAGTCAGGCTACATAGAACTTGATACAGTTGAAAACTATTGAGGAAGGTTGGACACCACTGATACGAATGTCTTATGTTATATTAAGGCCTATATCAAACAACCATCAGTTTTTCCTGCCAGATCTCAACTACTGACCAACAGACATGACATAGTATGAAGATGTAGGGTAATACCAAGTGAGTGACTTTTACGCCACTTTTAGCAATATTCCTGCAATATCATGACGGGGTACACCAGAAATGGGCTTCACACAATGTAACCATGTGGGGATGTGGGGATCGAACTCAGGTCTTCGGCGAATGCTTTATCCACTAGGCTACCCCACCGCCCTGTGAAATACCAAGTATTCTACAGCTAACATACTGGGTGTTTAGGGGCTGGAAATACCAAGTATTCTACAGCTAACATACTGGGTGTTTAGGGGCTGGAAATACCAAGTATTCTACAGCTAACATACTGGGTGTTTAGGGGCTGGAAATACCAAGTATTCTACAGCTAACATACTGGGTGTTTAGGGGCTGGAAATACCAAGTATTCTACAGCTAACATACTGGGTGTTTAGGGGCTGGAAATACCAAGTATTCTACAGCTAACATACTGGGTGTTTAGGGGGAAATACCAAGCATTCTACAGCTAACATACTGAGGGGCTGGAAATACCAAGTATTCTACAGCTAACATACTGGGTGTTTAGGGGCTGGAAATACCAAGTATTATACAAACCTGTAGAGGTTATGAATTCTTTGAAGAAAGTCCTCCTTGGGGTACTTATAAGCATTAAAATGTCCATTTTGAAACCCTCGACAGTTGTAACTATATTTCAATAAAAATATTTACAAAGCGAAAAAACACGTTCTGCGTTATGAGACCACCCTACAGGGCCCCAGCCAGAAGTCCTCCTTACCGGCATTAAAATGAGCAGGTAACTCTAGCCGACAACCTAAGCACCTCACTTTTCATGCTGAGCGGATCAGACAGAATGAGGGGAAGGATGGGTGGCCGTACCCCAAGGAGGACTTTCTTCAAAGAATTCATAACCTCTACAGGTTTGTATAATTCTTTTCAGAAGAAGTCCTCCTTGGGGTACTTATAAGCATAAAACAGACTCCCAAAGATCAGAAAAACCGGGGTGGCATTCTGTCTGACACACTGGTCGAGCATTGATAGCGTGGTACAGCCGTATGAAAATAGAAATCACACTTACCCAGTCACGTGTCCGCCAATGTCAATCAAAGGCGTGACTAAAGGCGAGACCCTGGGAGGTCAAAGCTTAGTGCCCATTGGTCAATCGGTACACACCCCAAGATAAAACTACACCTCCCATCCTGATTGGTGGAAGTGAGTAAAACTAGGGACTCGCCAAAACAAACTACTGTCCATAGCACACGCTAGCCAAGCGGGGAAAAATGGAAAATAGAAGCCAAAGGCACCGATACCAAAGAGCGAAAAAAAAACCGCCACCACATACCTTCACCAGTGCAAAATAGGGAGAATATACCCGACACCAGTATAAAACAATGAGTAAATCAGCCACAAGGCTTACTTTCGGCCTGGTGCTACTCTGTCCACTGTGGAGAATCGTCTGGCCAAACCGAGCAGCTCCGCGCGAATGTTTGTCCAGCTGATAATGGCGAATGAGCGTGCTCGATTAGGCTCCAAATAGCCGCCAGAGCATATCTCCTCAATGGGCAGAGCAGCCGCTGCGCTTTGGGCGTGGCAACTGCTCGAACCGAATGAGCCTTTAAACCCTCTGGGGAGTCATACCCTTGTGTATGTAACCCATACATATTGCCGACCACGATCCACCTCGATATGGTCTGTGTGGTAACTGGGTGACCTACTTTACGCCCGTAACAGCAGAATAACTGCTTATCTTTCTGGATTGACTGTGTTCTCTTGACATCGTCTTAAGTGTCTTCACGTACATCCAACACATGTACTCTGCTTTTTGCGCTACCAGACGAAGCAGGAAGCGTAAAGGCAGGTAAATCAATAGGGCGGTGACATGAAGCGGCTTTATCGATTTTTAGGCGGTAGGAATCAGGTAGCGAATACTTACCCTATCCTTATGAAAAGCGGTAAGCTCGGGTCTGAAGACATAGCATGAATGTCTCCCACCCGTCTACCTGAAGTAATGGCCACCAAAATGCGCTTTCCAACTTAACAGTTGAAGCGACAATCCCGACCTATCGTAGAAGAAAGGACTAGATAGCCAATCTAAAGCGATGGACAGCTCCATGGTGGACTGGTCCGACCGGACGACGGGACGCCTCTGTCCACACCTGCTAAGAAGCTGAACCAGAGGGTGTTGTCCTAAAAGGGCACCCTCGGTAGGAATGTGGAAAGCTGAAATAGCTGTGGAGTAGCCTCGGATAGTAGGCGGCGGCTAGGCGGCTTCTAACGAGACTGTAAAAACTCCAAAACCGACTACAGTCGAAGAAAGGGATCAAGTATCCCTCTGTTTCCACACCAGCGCGCATAACAGGCCCATCTATCCTCATACTGTAAGTTAGTCGAATCCCTCCAGCGAAGCCAGAATTGTGTCTGCAACTGGTGCAGGAATTCCGCTTCGCCGGGCTGACTCCTGACAGTGGCCAAGCCACCCACTGGATCCATGGATCCGGGTGTGGCTGGCCTTCCTGGAATAGGAGGTCGGTCGCATCGGTAACAGCACGGAGGCTGTACTAGCGATCTGAGTATTACAGGGAACCAGCGTTGAGGCGACCACAGAGGTGCAAGAAGCACAAGTAGTCGCGCTGGTTGGGTGGCTAGCTGCGATAGGACTCTGGGAATCAGAGGTATCGGTGGGAGCGCCCACAGGACCCTGTCCGTCCAATCTAGCTGGAAGGCATCGGGCGATGGCTCCCGGATCCGGGATCCTGGGAGCAAAACACCGAGTCTGGTTACGTCACCCCAGAGGCAAACAGATCCACCTGGAGCGACCGAACAACTGGGAGATAGCCCGAATATCTCGGTCGAGTAACCACTTTCGTGAGGGGCCAGGATCTGGCGTGAGAGTGCATCTGCGCGTCGTTGTCCTCCCGGAGATACACAGGTAATACCGTGTGTTGAACCCGGTCGCACCACAGCAGAAACTGCCACGCCTCCTGGAGGAGTGGCGGAGACACCGTACCGCCCTGCTTCAGGATATAGGACATCGCCGTTTGATTGTCCATTTCTAGGCGAACCACACGGTTCGAACCTGTTCCATGAAGCGTTGAATACCCGTCGGACCGCTCTCAATTCTAACTGCGTTGATGTGTAAAGGTTAGCCTCGTTCCGGGACCAAAGTCCGGAAGCTGTGAGTCCCCTAGGACCCCCACCCTGTGAGGGCGTCCGTCTGAATCGTGGCGTAGGCACGGGGTCTCAGAGGATACCCTGACTAGATTCCGGTGTCGGTCCACCACCTGAGGTGAGGATGAAGCCACTCTGGAGTTAGGAGGATAGTCTCCGTAACTCCCGAGTGTGACCACAGCTGTGCTAGCAGCTTGCTGAATTGGCGCATCCTCAGGCAGCGCGCCAAACTACATCCACCGTCGCCGCCATGTTGCCTAGCAACTGAAGCCATCGCGGCGTGCTGAGGCCCTGGGGGACTGAAGGAATTGTACAACAACCCGTTGTACTTTGGAAATCGCGGTCCTGAGACAGAGACTAAGCCCTGCTGTGTCTCGAATCTAAGCCCCAAGAAAACCAGATCCTGGGATGGAACCAGCTCGGTTTCTTGAGGTTGATGACCCAACCCAACCTGGTGAGAATATCCATCACTGTCTGTGTGGATTCCCGACTCAAGTGAGTGGAAAGCCCTGAGCAGCCAGTCGTCCAGATGCGGGTAACAAAGTTGCCCTGTGCCCTGGCGACTTGAGCTAACACTAGCATGAGTTTTGTGAACACCCTTGGCCCGTGGAGATGCGAAGGGGAGCACCGCGAAACTGATAGCACCTCCGTCGAAGGAAAACCGGAGGTATTTCCTGAACTCGGGGTGCATGGGTACATGAAGGTACGCGTCCTTGAGGTCGATTGACGTAAGCCAATCCCCTGCCTCCACAGATGAGATCACCGACCGTAGTGTCTCCATCTTGAAGGACGGTACCTCTAGCAAACTGTTCAGACCCTTTAAATTGAGAATGGGTCTGAACCCTCCGTCCTTCTTGGTAACCAGGAAATAGGTTGAGTAAACCCCTAAATTTTCCTGGCCCCTCGGAACCACCTCGATGGCTGCCTTGTCCAGCAACGCCTGGACCTCGGCACGGAGAACATCGGCCTTTTCCTGAGAGTTCGGCACTGGCGTGCAACGAATCCCGGAGAAAGGAGGAGGGCCTCGCTTCCACTGTGGCATATGCCCATCCCTGAGTGTGGACAGGACCCAGGGATTTGATGTGGCTTTCTCCCATTCGAAGGAAGAGGTAGCCGGCCCCTACAGGGGCGTCGGGTAGAGACAGTGAATCCCGGCAGTCGGCAGTGTAACAACTGCTTGTGCGGGACCAACAAGGGCTCGGAGGAATGCTTACTGGGAAGCCGGGGCCGACTTCCCCTTCCTCTGAAAATGCTGCTGAGAGGCGGCAGCCTTGCCCCTACCTCTACCCTTGCCCTTGCCTCTACGTGCCTGAAGTGGAGCCGTCCACCTCGGCGCTTCCTTTCCTGAAGAGGAAGGGTAAGCTGAGGCAGGGCGGAAGGCGAGGCGCGAGCAGTGAGGGTTGTTCCAGTAAGGGCTTAGAGTCCTTAAACTGGCTAACCGCCTCCAGCGGCCTCCTGACCACTGTCAATGCCCGGGAACAGGGTTGAGCCCATCCTGAGCGGCAAAGACAATAGCGCCTGCTGTGTAGCGGTGAGTATCTGGCCACAGACAGCCACAACCGGCGGAGGCCCATGACCGCAGACATCATCTGGCTAAGCGCCGCGACCGAATGGCGTCGGCGTGCCAGATGTGAATGCACCTCCGTGAGCTGCCTGCATGCGCGTGGGCGGCGACCGTCGTCGTCCACGCCCTCCTGGTCCACCAGCTTCCTCTGCAGGGCGAGAGGTATGCTGAGTGGACTGAAACCTTTAGGTGTTGAGCGGCGTTACGGTATTGTTCCTCAAAGGAGCGATGGGCCGACTTCAACACCTGGTTGTTAGAAGTAAAGGGAGGCGACGCCCGACCCTGGCGAACGACCGGCCAGCGTGGCTATGGCCAGATGACCCTCCCAGGGCGACTGAGGCATAAATACACTTTCGTCTACCACCGGGGGAAGTGCGTAAAAGCCCCCTCTCCCATCAGGTAGCGCCCGGTTCAGCTCCGGAAGATCGGCGTGACCGGCCTCCTGAGAGGAGAGGGTTAATAACCTCACTGATCAGTGGCGGTAAAATCGCCAAGTGGGCCTCGGCGACCCGACCGCGAACAAAGCGCCTCCCCGGAGGCGAAACTCCAGCGAAGTCGGGGTGCGTCTGGCGGCCGCGACCACCTGCGGCAAAAGGGCCTTAATCGTTCCCTTACTTGCCGCGGGGCGGACCAGCGAAGGAACCTTCCCCGGCGTCTCATGCCCCGTCGTCATCCATGGCTTCCTCCTCCGCTCCCCGACAGCGAACTCGGTATCCAGAGTTAAGCCTCGAGAACCGCGGAAGTCGGTTCCACAGACAAAGATAGGGGAGCCATAAGAGCCAAAGGCGCCTGGCCCGACCGACCCTAGGCTCGAGGTTGAGCCAGGGTGCCGAGGACCCAGGGAAGAGCCTGCGAGACAGGATTCCCGAAGGAGCGTAAGGCCCGAGTCGACCCGGTAGCACCGGCTCGGGAAAACCCAGCTTGTGAGTTGGTAGCAAGCGGTGCGAGACCGTTATCCAACAGCTAGTACTCTGCGCTGAGCGGGCGAAGCTTCGGGCCAGCCACAGGCGCACCAGCAGAGGGTCACCAGAGCCAAGGCTCAAGGTAGCGACCCCTCGAGGGGTAGAACCGTCCCGGACGGAGCCGAGGCAGGGAACCCCGACAGAGCGACCTCGGGCACCGCCAACTCGAGCGGAAGCCGATCTCCTCACGGAGACCGGACATCGCGTCCGAGATCAGCGAGCGAACCGAAGTCATCTGTTGCTGCAATATGGATGTTAAATCATTAATACATACGGGTGCAGATTCTGATTGAGTGGTGGAAGTGGAGGGGATAGGGGAAGAAGGTTTAACCGCCGTCTTGGCCCGCTTACCCCCACCCCCACTAGAAGAAGAAGAACTCTTCTTACTTTTAGCCACTTTAGATGGTGGGTCCTGTGCCCATAAGTCCCCCCCCGCCTGCAGCAGATTTGTATAAAACAAAAAGTCTGCGGAACGACGCTTCGTCGTCTTTGGTGAGAAAATCTGGCAGTTCTCACACGATTGATCATCATGATGTTCAACAGCCAAACAACGTAGGCACACATCGTGCGAATCCTGAGGTGGCAACATTGCCGCACATGCCACGCACGGGTGAAACTGTAACAAACAGAACCATTTATCATGGAAACTGATGTACAGTCTAAAAAACACACATATATGCAACACACGTAAAATATAATACGCACGGGCGATAAACCCTATGTGAAAAGCTAAGGCAGGTTTACCCTTTAACATATCATGAACAAGGGTGAAAATGCAAGCTTCCTGCGTAACATATATAGCGTAAATGTTATATGAAAAAACTTACCCCAACTCACCTTTTGCTGAAAGTGTAAACGTTAGGCAAGCCTACCATAGTAATAATAAGAAATTACCCTCCCCCCTAGCGATGTAACTTAAAAAAGTTACAACCGTAGGACAGAAGGAAGCCAAACCGACCGCCATCTTGCCTGCCACGCATGGCTGGAAAATGGAGCCTGTCCGACTAAGTTACAACAATCATGAATGAAAAAATCAACCTACAATTCCACTAACGCCCGTGCGAGAGAAAAGAGGAACCATACATACATTAGTTGATTCTGTAACACTCATTTTGATTTCCTTTTCACAATGAACTACACGCCGCGTCTGTCTTCTGAGGCGACAGCATGAAAAGTGAGGTCGCGAGGTTGTCGGCTAGAGTTACCTGCTCTTGCGGTGGGGGGGGGCCCCCGCTGGGGAACCTGTAGAAAATGGTCTCATAGCATAGAGCGTGTTTTTAACGTTTTGTAAATATTTTTATTGAAATATAGTTACAACTGTAAGATGTAGGTTTCAAAATGGACATTTTAATGCTTATAAGTACCCCAAGGAGGACTTCTTCTGAAAAAGATTGTCCCTTATGATAAATATGTTGTTCCATCAGATATATACATGTACTGTTACTAGACTTTATGCTAGTCCACAAGATAATTTGCATTCAAACACATCTTTGACTTTTCCCATGTTAAATTATTTTTCAGGATTTGGCAGTTGTTTGTCAGTCATACTTATCTTGAAACTGTCAAACTAATTCACGATTGGATTGATTTTCCTTAATGTATAGTCAAGTCGCTAGGAGGGTCCAAATCTGCATCAAAGATGCCCAATTATCAACCCATGATGATACAGAATGGTATTAAATTGAATATTAAAATTGTTCAAATATTGTCATCATCTTTTAAGGTACAATGTATAACCAAAATGTTAACAAGATACACCCTGCTTTATGACACCACATGGCCGCCACAGTCCAAGATACACCCTGCTTTATGACACCACATGGCCACCACAGTCCAAGATACACCCTGCTTTATGACACCACATGGCCGCCACAGTCCAAGATACACCCTGCTTTATGACACCACATGGCACCCTGCTTTACAGTCCAAGATACACCCTGCTTTATGACACCACATGGCCGCCACAGTCCAAGATACACCCTGCTTTATGACACCACATGGCCGCCACAGTCCAAGATACACCCTGCTTTATGACACCACATGGCCGCCACAGTCCAAGATACACCCTGCTTTATGACACCACATGGCTGGCACCCTGCTTTATGACACCACATGGCCGCCACAGTCCAAGATACACCCTGCTTTATGACACAGTCCAAGATACACCCTGCTTTATGACACCACATGCTGCCAGTCCAAGATACCACAGTCCAAGATACACCCTGCTTTATGACACCACATGGCCGCCACAGTCCAAGATACACCCTGCTTTATGACACCACATGGCGCCACAGTCCAAGATACACCCTGCTTTATGACACCACATGGCGCCACAGTCCAAGATACACCCTGCTTTATGACACCACATCCAAGGCTTTATGCCACAGTCCAAGATACACCCTGCTTTATGACACCACATGGCCGCCACAGTCCAAGATACACCCTGCTTTATGACACCACATGGCACCACATGGCCACAGTCCAAGATACACCCTGCTTTATGACACCACATGGCGCCACAGTCCAAGATACACCCTGCTTTATGACACCACATGGCCACAGTCCAAGATACACACAGTCCAAGATACACCACATGGCTGCCACAGTCCAAGATACACCCTGCTTTATGACACCACATGGCCACCACAGTCCAAGATACACCCTGCTTTATGACACCACATGGCCGCCACAGTCCAAGATACACCCTGCTTTATGACACCACATGGCCGCCACAGTCCAAGATACACCCTGCTTTATGACACCACATGGCCGCCACAGTCCAAGATACACCCTGCTTTATGACACCACATGCTTTACACCTGCTTTATGACACCACATGGCACCACAGTCCAAGATACACCCTGCTTTATGACACCACATGGCACCACATGGCAGCCCACAGTCCAAGATACACACCACATGGCCTGCTTTTATGACACCACATGGCCGCCACAGTCCAAGATACACCCTTTATGACTTCCAAGATATGACACCACATGGCGCCACAGTCCAAGATACACCCTGCTTTATGACACCACATGGCCCACAGTCCAAGATACACCCTGCTTTATGACACCACATGGCCGCCACAGTCCAAGATACACCCTGCTTTATGACACCACATGGCGCCACAGTCCAAGATACACCCTGCTTTATGACACCACATGGCCGCCACAGTCCAAGATACACCCTGCTTTATGACACCACATGGCTGCCACAGTCCAAGATACACCCTGCTTTATGACACCACATGGCCGCCACAGTCCAAGATACACCCTGCTTTATGACACCACATGGCCGCCACAGTCCAAGATACACCCTGCTTTATGACACCACATGGCTGCCACAGTCCAAGATACACCCTGCTTTATGACACCACATGGCCGCCACAGTCCAAGATACACCCTGCTTTATGACACCACATGGCCCACAGTCCAAGATACACCCTGCTTTATGACACCACATACACCCTGCTTTATGACACCACATGGCCGCCACAGTCCAAGATACACCCTGCTTTATGACACCACATGGCTGCCACAGTCCAAGATACACCCTGCTTTATGACACCACATGGCCGCCACAGTCCAAGATACACCCTGCTTTATGACACCACATGGCTTTATGACACCACATGGCCACAGTCCAAGATACACCCTGCTTTATGACACCACATGGCTGCCACAGTCCAAGATACCACAGTCCAAGATTATGACACCACATGGCTGCCACAGTCCAAGATACACCCTGCTTTATGACACCACATGGCCGCCACAGTCCAAGATACACCCTGCTTTATGACACCACATGGCCGCCACAGTCCAAGATACACCCTGCTTTATGACACCACATGGCCTCCACAGTCCAAGATACACCCTGCTTTATGACACCACATGGCCGCCACAGTCAAAGATACACCCTGCTTTATGACACCACATGGCCGCCACAGTCCACCAGATTAGTAGGCACACAATGCATGTACATGCTGTGCCATGTCTGTGCCATAGAGCAGGCTCCTGGCAGTACACACCTATTACCTTGGTCAATGGATACACAAAAAATACATTTTTACATCCTAGAAGACCATACAACCCAGACATCACATTTCCCAGTGACTGTAACCATAGCAAGTGACTGTTTTATATATATATATATATATATGTGTGTCATGTCCTCACTCACATAGTAAGCATGCTTCAGCTTCTTCTCATCCTCTGTCGCCCCCGGAGGTGGTGCAGGGGCTCGTCTGAAACATGGCGGCATGGAATGATTACATTAGTTAAGACAAAAGATGGACCTTGCATGTGATTTCAAAAATATATTATTGTATGGAGAAATTTTTGATGAGGTCAACAATATTACTGATATTGTCTTGGTGAAATGGAAGGACCTGAAGCTTGGACCTGACAAACAAGTGGTGAGGAATGTCAGGGGAATTCACCATCAGTCTCAGATTTAAGGCCTCTAACATCCTGGCTTATATGGCATGTAATCCCAGCAAGTATGAAACATGTGACATACTGGGGTATACAGGAATTATTCCCAGCTTGCATAAAACATCTGACATCCACAGGTATGTGGTACTTCAGCTTTACATGTAAGAAGCCTCTAACATCCCTAAAAGCATGTCAAAGTGAAAGTAAGAAAGTATCTCAAATATTGGTGATCATTCTGAACTGCAGTGATGTATTACCTGGCCACGTGATCAGCAAGCCCGGATAATACAATCTGACGAAGTAGCTTGGCCTGAAGGTCATTTGGTGGGATCAGCTTCGGGTCAACACACAGGTCAGCCTCCGGGATGACTCCATTGACTGAAAAATGTAGTTTGGATTTCTGTAAAATCCAGAAACATAACAGCAAAAAGTAGAGTCTAGATATGTCTGAACACTCATTAACCCCAGTAGATTCATCCCATTCACCCTGTGTACAATCTGCAGCCACGACCAGCAGATCCAGGCATTGCAAAGGGTCATCACTCACTGCCAAACAGTTTTCACAATGTCATGTAACTGACTGTATCAATTTTCTCAATAACCTATATTTTGAAAGTACACACCTGTATTTGTGAGTTGTGCTCGTAGTTTTCTAATCTCCTTCATGGCCTTGAAGCGGATACCGAATTTGTGACAGAAGTCTTGGGAGAATCCCTCATATTCACATGATCCAACGGCCTTTAAGAGGATCATCAGGTCGCCAAGCAACATCGAGTTACCCTGGAAAAAGTCAACAAAAGTCAAACGGCATACAACTTAGCATCCACTTACAACATCACATAGATCTGTAAAACAAAGGTCATAAACAATGTGCTACTGCAGACAACATCTTTTCAGCTTTCAAATATATTGCAAGAATAATGTGGGCAAACTAATATTTAATTTCTAACTGACAAGAAGCTAAATATCTCAACTTTTCTACTTTTCAAACATTATTTTTTTCAAAACTAACATCTCCCCCTCAACATGTCTACCCTCATTATTATCTCCACCTTCATTATCTCCACCACCCTCATTGCCTCCTCAGTAACTCCTCCAACCTCACCCAATTCATTATCTCCTTATTATCTCCACCGCCTTCATTATGTCCTCAATCTTCATTATCTCCTAGACCTTGATTAACTCCTCCACCTGTATTATCTCCACCCTCATTATCTCCACCCTCATTATCTCCACCACCCTCATTATCCCTCCACCTTCATTATCTCCACCACCCTCATTATCCCTCCACCTTCATTATCTCCACCACCCTCATTATCCCCTAGACCATCACTATCTCTTCCAAACAATAATCATATTCAAACCCACCCTACCACTCACCTGCCCTGCCCACATCTTCTTGATCTGCATCGTCCGTGACAGCCTCTGCTTCATGTCCTCCTTCTGTGGAAATCAAGCCATTCATACCATATCAGTTCTCCCGATGTAGTGGTTGTGTCCAGTCAAAGGGAGGGACTGAGTTGAGGTTTCAACAGTATTAAGGAAAAGACATTTATAAAAGTCATAAAACTTCAAAAGCCTTCCACTTTGACATAACAAGTGATCACAAGTATTGTGCTGACAGGGACATAATCAGGTACTGATTCCAACACGGTCAGCAGAGCCTGACAATGGTAAGGAAGAGTCTTGCACATAGCCTCAGGGGGACATGTACAATGTGTTTACATGTGACACATATGATGATTAAAATGAGATATTGTTGAGGTAACAGTCACTGTATTCACGTCCAGTTTCCTGAGGATGTCACTGTTGTACAGTTTCCTCTTACCTCTGTGTCTGTAGACGAGGCAGGTTGTATCTCCATGAAGACCTCGTCGACGGAGAGGGCTGACACGATGGCGATGACGTAAGGTAGCAGGTTGTGCTGGTGTCCTAGTGACAACATCTTGCCATACCGTGGCGACACAGGGAAACACGCCATTGCTCGACCGACTGGCGTTATCTTCGATGGGGTATCTGATAACCACTTACACTTTAGTGTTTGATCAAAAGGATTTGTTGTTATTAAAGAGATCTTTGCTGCCACTACTGATTAAAGTTTCTATACTAATATCTCCTGACAAGATTTTTATTCAAAATTACATTTGATTTGGTTCAACATGTGATCACGTCAGCTTTGGCTCAATAATTCAGAAACATTCAGATTAGCTCAATATACAGTATAAAACATTTCAGATTATGTAAACATTGGTTCTCGACTAAGATCAGAAATAATGGAAATAATAGTTCACCAATGCTGAAAACCTTGACGTCTGTAAGGGGATGAACTCTTGGTGCACATCAAGGGAGACAATCAACAGTGAGAGGGCAATGTATGTTGGAAAATGTATTGGTATAAGTCAGAGCCAAATTTACCCCTTGTTCATAGTGGTTCTTGAGAACAAGATTAGATATTTCATTTAAAAACATACAACAAAATTGCACTGATATGAAAGAGATAAGATGTCACTCATAAGAGTGAGTGAGTATGGTTTTACTTGACATTCAGCAATATTTCAGCAATATCATAGCAGGGAACACCAGAAATGGGCTTCACACCTCTTCCCCTTGAGGGGAATCGAACCTGGGTCTTCACTGTGAAGAGCAAAGCTTTAACCGCAAGGCTTCCCCATCGCCCTTCATCACCATCAGACTTCTGCATACAATATAGAGAAGGTTATCAACAGCAAGAGGCAGTGTCTGGGTTACCATCAGTGACTTGAACAACATCAATCATTCAGGAATTACAATGAACCTTCCTACCTTTGTCCTTATCTCTGTAGGACTTGGGTTTCTGTGGTGGTGTCAGCGCCCCCAGGGTCATCAACAGTTTCTCCCCAGCCTGATACGGGAGATAACCCAAACATGAACCAGCAAGTAGCAACAGGGTATAGGATCATAGGTGATGAGCCAGGACTAAACTGTCAACATTTCCTGGTCACAGGACCAGATAAACAGCCATGTTGGAAAAGAAAAGCCAAACAGTTGACATGTGAATTATTTTGTTCTGGACCTTTGTCTCAGTATCATAGTGAACCAGGTTGAAAGTACTCATATTTTACTAGAATGTTAAATCAATTTAGATTTTCAGAAAATACTTTGTATTTCATCTCTAAAAGTGCCATGACACACTGTCAATACCAGCCAGGATCTGGAATCACCACAAAGACAAAATGAAAGTACTCAGAAGCTGCTAGTTGCTAGGCCACAATAAATACATCATCAGGTTTACACCACATTGGTCTTTTTTCTAAAGTGAGGCAGTAGGCATTACATTTCTTATACATTTATTGTGTGAACAAAACATATTCAAGGGATCTGTGTACAGTAACTGTCTTCAGAAATGATTCACAGTATGCATGAATTGTTAGCTGGACACAATGTATTTCATCACGTCAAGAGGCAAAGTCATACTGTCTGCTTCATCTGTATATATGAATGAACAATCAAATGATACAATACAAAAGGTATACTTGATACCATTTACCAACATTCATTAATTTCCCAACCATAAACCTCATGTTTCCCGGAGTTCTTGAAACTGTCATACTCCTGTATGTACTAACATATTACAGTGTAAACCCTGACATGGAGTTAATGACCCTACCTTTATTTGTTCCACATCCGGGGAAGTGGGGAACGGAAAGTTGGCTACTCTGTCAATGTTCATGTCCTGTAATGAGAGAACAGCATGTATTGAAAATAAAATCATACTCTGTCAGGGTTATAGCAGGTATAACCTATTTCTCCTATGTGTATAAAAGTAGAGCCACACCGTTGTAGCTAACCTACATGAGAAGACAATAGTTCCTAAGTCAGACGCACACTTAACAACAACTGCTGTAAGCACAGACATGTTTGTGCAACTTTAAGTACCAAAATCCAATAAACAGTCCCCATGATTTGAACAAAACATGATGTCATCATGAGTAGAATCACACATGCCACAGTTCAACCTACGCTGGCTTTCCACGAAGACGTTTACACAGCCAAAAAGCATTAAGAGAATGTTCAAGTTTAATCATATTGTAAAAAGAAAGAAGAGGAATGGCCATGTTTACAACATGGCTGCCTTGGACCAAACACATCATGACATACGCTCAGGGTACTTTTAGTCAGGTGAGCTAAAATTAAGACTGGATGCAACCAGTGTCCACCGACAGTCCCTTTGGAAACAAATAATAGAGTATGGATGTTGGAATGATTGAACTAATGAAATCAGAGGATTTAAGATTTATCTGATGCTTTTGTTAAATAACAGCAATATTCCAACAATCCATGGTATATGTTTTCACTCCGTCACCCAGTGATTCCACCCAGGAAAGCCCCCTCTATAACAAGGCACAACACACATCTTGTGATGTATATGCTGCTGGGACAGTACTTGCCCTGTGCATCTCAGTTAATGTGTCACCGAGAGTCCTCTCAGGATTCTCAAATGTACGGAACAAATTAGACTATGTCTTACTATGCACACCCTTTATTCTCTCCTGATTCCAAAATCCCCTCACGAATCTTACCTTCATTTGAAGAATAAGATCATCTACTGGACGCCGAGAAATTTCAGGAGGAGCAAATTTCTCAAAATCATCATTGAAGACTGCAGAGGAATACAACCTGAGAGACAGGTAAACATGTCATGTGTTGACAACTTCATATCATAAACACATACAATGGCATGCATTACAGGCAAAATATACCAGGGTGTAGTTCCCGGGCAACATTACAAACTCTGCTTGTTGGTCACTGGACTACAAATGACTACAATCAACACGGCTTCCTGCTTTCAAGTGTTCAAGACGCTCACACAGTACCTATAGCAATGACCTGCACCAACACGCCCAGCACGACCTGCTCTCTGATTGGCTGCTGCTTTAGATGTCCACGTGACCCGAAATGTTGACACGCCAGTAACCTTGTCATAAAACTTGGTTTTTTGTCTGAATAAAAGATGGAGAAAACGTTTTCAAACACATTCCTGCTCTTAAATTACACTTGTCTTCAGTGGCCATCTAAGGGAGGTGATTGTCCTCCACAAAGTCAATGAAGGGCTACGACTGTCCATAGCCTGTTCCACAAAGTCCATGAAGGGCTACGATTGTCCATATCCCTGTTCTACAGTCACACAGTGCTCTCTGGTCTCTACTGTTTTGTCTGAAGCCTGATTCCACAAAAGCAAATATATTATCAGGTTGACATTATTACCACATCGGAAAAAGGGGAGCTTTAATTAATATAAGAAAATATGGTAAGCATTAACATATTTATTACACTAAGTAGAGCTTTATCGACTGTACGTGGGTGTCCACAAACAGCCATAATCCCAGAGTGCTGGAATGAAGAGACACTACACTAAAGAATCCATGATGGTCATGACACCTACCTTTCCTGTGTCCACCACATACTTGATGTTGGGGATGGTGAGTGACGTTTCAGCAACATTGGTGGCGACCACACACAGCCGACATCCTTCAGGGGGAGGATCAAACACCTGAGGAGCAGGTAATCTTATTGTAACATCCAGTTAAAATACCCATCCATAAACATGTAATGTTTCACCTTAGGCAAGTGAGTTTGTTCAAAATTGTCTCAGTTCACCCAGCAGGAAAATGGGTACCCGGTGGAAAAAAGTCATATGACTATAACCTTCTAGCGCCTAATAGGCAGCTTGGGTTATCCGGGGTAATAATGTGCTGTGCCTTGACTGTTAGCGCTATGAGCATACCTAGTGTGGAGTTTGGCGCTATATAAATGGACACATTATTATTATTAATGTTTAATGACTATTCCCCTGGTATCCTTTCAAGTCCACAACTGGCAAGGGTGGCATCATAATAAGTTGCCTCCCTTAGATGAGTCAGGTACCAATGGTTACGAGTACTGATTGTGTTCCTAGAACAACAGTTGACAGTGTAATCAGTGAGCACACCATGGGTCCATGATGATACACTAGCAGCCAGACCACAGGTCAGGACTGTCTGACAATGACCATCACTAGACTCTTCCAACTGGATAGCTCTCTAGTTGCCTATAGAGACATTGATGTGGTGACCTTGACCTCCTCACCTTGACCTGCTTGTCACTGGAGAGAAGGGAGTACAGGGGCAGAACGTACATTGGGTCAGGAGAACTCCCGGCGTCAGCTTCCTGGAACACAGACACACACCATCATCAGTTGGGATAACTCTCAGTCATGATAGCCAGAAGGGAGACTGTTGACATGGTAACATCAAACCAGCTCTCATGAACATAAGAATAGTCTTTGCTGTATGTCTGGTTGACGCCATAGAGAATACAAAGTCCCACTAGCAGTATTACGATGGGGAGTGAGTGGACTGACCTGGTCAGAGAGATCCTCTACATCGTCCAGCCGAACCTCCTCCTCAGAGTCCGGCTCTCCATATTCCACCTCCTCATCTTCTGGCACCACCGAGTAGCTGACAAAGCAAACATACCAAATAATTTACACTTCAGTCTGGTATCTTCCAACTGTACAACACCTTCTGATACAGAATTAACACTACATGTGTTTTATTATAAATAATTTGAAATATTCAGAAAGTTAACTAAACTGAAAAATGTTGAGCTGATTGATTTCATGTGTAGTACAATGGTTTATGGTTATTATGACTCACACCTGTCAGCAACCGTTTCACCTACAGTCCATATTCTGGACACCAAGCTTTTTTGGCACTTGAGCCCAATAAAGTCTGCAAAAACTGATGCTTTCAGATTGTATCCCTGTCAGGTTTCTTAGTTCAACATAACTTATACGGTAACATTGGATCCCAAAATAACTGATACTGTTAGCTTGTAACCCCATGGGTTCTTTGGGTCAACCCAGTTGATACTTAAAAGGATTTATTATTATTATAGGATATTATAGCGCACATATCCACGTAACCAGTACATGCGCTGGAGTGTTCCCTTGATCAACGGATGTTTATTTTTCTGGAATTATTTTAACCTACTCAACTCCCTGGGGAGTATTCAACTCATGGTGCCTGTTAGGTGCAGCAACTTATCACTCAGCCTCATCCTCACAAGGTACCCAATTGCAGCTGGGTGGACTAATTTGTCCACTGATACTGCACTTTACAATACCCTCAACAAGATGTCTGCATGTGTCTTTTAAGTGTACAGGGTTGTGTACTGCACACTAGGGGTTGTGACAATACTCTAAGAGCCTGCAAGTAATGCTAGCTCCAAGGTTTTTACACCCAGTCACAAGTGGGGATCGATCCAGGTACCTTTCACTTACTAGCGCAGCGCCTTAGACAGCTTGCCCACCATGCCCAACGGATCTGAGTGACTTACTTGTCTAGATTAACTTTCGGCAGGTTCACTTTTTCTTTTGTTTTCTTATTTTCTTTCTTCTGCTTTCGAAGTTCTGCTTTGGTTGGTTTCTTCTGCACAGCTGTAACAAAAACTACATGACTGCTGAACATCGTAACACAATTTGTGTTCTAAGCAGCTTAAATAATCTTCATGTTTCTTGAATAGTGCTATCTATGCAAACAACTAGCAACCTAGCACAATCCCAAGCCCACCATCATGGTTGAGTAAGAGCCATAATAAGTTTCATCTTTTCAGTCTAATTCAAGGCTGAATCAAGACTACAGTTTAAAATATCACAAAAATATATTTTGAGACCAGCTATATACAGTGGAAGCCCTCTAAAACCGGCCGGTATAGAGGGCGTGCCAGTTTAGAGAACTTTTCCTTTTTCAAACTGAGAATGATATTTCGCAGTTAAGGACTTCTTCACTAGGCGCATATCCATCAATCAAAGTCAAGACGCAGGACTTAAACTTGTCAACATCACTATGGCACTGGCACTTTCACCACTCACTTTGAACTGTTTGATGTCGTATCGTGTCTTCCAGTGTGCCAGCCGACCATCTGATGCCTTAAACCGTTGACATTTAATTCTGAAGCAAACTGAATAGCTTTCTCGTTCAAAATAGGGCCAGAAATTAATTTTTAATACAAGTGACATGTGTCACTCACCAATTTACCTCACCTACTTAGGCCTAATCCCTATACATACTCCTTTCATCAGGCAACATCAATTAGCTTAATGTTGATGTGTCCACTGTGTTGTTAATACACGTTCAGCCAATCAGCAGGAGACCCAGAGACCGGATGCCAGTTTAGAGAAGGTTAATTATGAACAGTCAATTGGGCGGTCTATGTTGTGCCGAAATACAGAATAGACTGACGCTGGATTAGAGGGCGTGTAAATGATCATAAATAGACTAGCTTCTGCCGGGACCAAATTCTAGTGTCGATATTGAGACCATGCTGGATTGGAGGGCTGCCGGTTTAGAGGGCTTCCACTGTATGTATTAAATTTTGTTACATACTCATTGTAAGGTTAACAATATAGGGCTATATATATCCCTCAAACTGAGATTGACCAATCAGAGAGCAGAATTACTAACCCCATACGAGATGATATATCATCAGTTAATATCCACAATGGTTGTTACTGACATAATATGAGACCATATTAGTAACAACCTTCTTTGGATTTTCAGCAGCCACCTCAGCCCTTGTCATGTCACTAACCTGAGCACTGCATTATGCATGAAGGATAGTCTCCCTCAATAACTGTATCTACAGGATAACGGACTCAGTTGTCCTCCAATACACTCACCTTCTCCAGCCGCATAAGGAAACGTGTTGCGGAGCTTCTTGCACAGTGTATGTACTTCTTGTTGCCCTGTCACAAACACCAAAATTCCCCCACTTGGCAGCTGCCGGTGAATCTTGCATACCTGGCAACAAACAAAACCTTCGTTAGGAAATCCCCACACCTGTGCCCCGACCTGGTGCTTGTTACCATAGATGAACATTGAGGTTAATGTTTGACTTGACTAGACATAACACACAACCAAGGAGGTTAATGTTTGACATATACACTTGTCACAACAGACAGTCAAACAGACTAATATTTGACTTCTACAAGTGTCACAACATACAATTAACCATGTACACTTGTCACAACATACAATCAACCATGTACACTTGTCACAACATACAATCAACCATGTACACTTGTCACAACATACAATCAACCAGGTACACTCAGAGGCCCAGATAAGCTGCGTATCCGGGTAAAATACGCATATAAAATTTCCAATTACGCATTGAAAAATAATTGTTGCATACCAATTACGCATTTTAAATGTTAGATACGCAAAAAGTTTAAAACAAATGCGTACGGAATGCATTTATAAAAATCGCTTGCGTAATGGAAAAGACATCGATTGCTATCAAGTTGTACTGTTAGTATAGGACAAGTGTTGTACTGTCAGTATAGGATGAATGATTTTTTATGAAATCATTTCCATTATATTTAAGTTGGTTTTGATTAGGTATGACATAAGGCAGAACATACCTGCTTAGTAAACTTACTCAATGACATAATACTTAGGTGAGTAAAATGACTGAAATACGCGCATATTTGAAAGCAACGGAAAATGAAATACCCACTCAACCTTCATAATACCGACACCAAAAAAATACAGTGGGTACAGTACCCACATGAGCTAAATCTTATCTGGAGCTCTGTACACTTGTCACAACAGACATCCAAACATGTTACTATTGCATGTCCTCATATTCTGACGGCTTGGTCTGTCTGGCCCAAAACTGATCATTTATAACACTTGAACATTCCGGACATTTCATTTATCAAAATTTAGTTTTACACCGCACTCTCAGCAATATTCCAGCTATATGGCGGCGGTCTGTAAATAATCAAGTCTGGACCAGACAATCCAGTGATCAACAGCATGAGCATCGATCTGCGCAATTGGGAACCGATGACATGTGTCAAACAAGCCAGCGAGCCTGACCACCCGATCCCGTTACGACAAGCATGGGTTAATGAAGATTCATTCTAACCCGGACCTACACGGGTCTCACTGCCTTAGAAAGAAGTCAGATCAAACATGGTTGGTTTAAGGTATCATCTCATCCACAATGAATTTATCAGTCAGTGAGTTTACTTCTTAACTTCCTTATGTTAGAAGTAACAAAACCAACTGTTTCAACAACATGTACAATAGTCCATCATATTACTTGTTGATACCTGTGTTTCACGTAAGGTACCCACCTTCCTGTATGCATCGGCAAGGTAGTCATCCAGTGGTGTTCGTTTGTTGAAATGTATCGTCACAGGAAACTGTCTCGACTCAACCTGGGCAAAATGAGAAAAGGAAGCATGGGAAAGTGTGTGATTCATCTGCTGTGACAAATCATTTATTCTGTAATTTTGGGAAGGGGTTTGGGTTAAAATAACTAGTTTTTCTCTCTTTTGCACTTGAAACTTTTGGAATCATTGCCAAAATGAATGAAACATACTGATGTTTCTGATTTGATGTAAAACCTCCTAAGTCCATGACACAAGATGACCTTGTACTATATGTTCGTGCTGCCTTTGTCTATAGTTCCAGATGAAATCAGCCTGTCAAACACTTGCTTATTTCAAATTTGCACTAATTCTTTTTGAACCTAGAAAATCACACTGTATGACAGTCTTACTCAAGGCCAAAGTGAATAAGGAAAATGAATCAGTCCTAAGCTTTAGTCTCCTACCTTGATGACTGGTGGTGTGACCTTGAACAGCCTCTTGTTTTCAGTGAAGTCCTCGACTCGCAGTGTGGCAGACATGATGATCAGCTTCAGCGGGTTCCCTCTCTGAAACCATGTGACATTCAAACATCTGTCAGGTACAATACATGCAGCAGATCCTTAATCCTACATTTCAAATCAAAGAAAAGCTGTGTGAGACATGGATATTAGAAGAGTAGAGAAGTGCAGATTTAACCTTTGTTCAGAGAGAGAGAGTGAAAGAGAGGGGGAGAAAAAGAGGGATGGAGGGAGAGAGAGAGACAGAGGGGGAGAGAGGGAGGCAGAGAGGGGGAGGGAGAGGGGAGAGAGAGAGAGAAATATAACTTATAACTTGATGTAAGTTCATAAGTTTATTACATACATACCATAACATTAATTATAGACAGTAAGTATTGTGTTTGAGCACTATATTATGTCTGTTTCATTATCAAGCATTACACCAACCTCATCACATAAGCCTAATCAAAGTAGGACAGTGAATCTCATTCACAGAAGAATTATGACACGTCAAAAATATGTTAATTTGTTACAGTCTGAAATTAGGAAATGGCTTCAAAATTAGTATTGGTAGTAGACAAGTCAGGCCGAATACCTTCTCTCTGAGGGGTACTATCCTTGACAGCAAGCCAATGAGGATGTCTGTGAACACACTCCTCTCGTGGGCCTCATCTACTATAATCACACTGTACTTGCTCAGCAAGAAGTCCTGTTAAAAAGCATGAACACAAAACATGATTCATGTACACAGTGAAGAGAGTAAGTCCAGATTCCTACTGAACACAACAGGACAGCAAAGTGCAGGAGGAATCACCTTGCAGCTAAGCATGCGTTCTATGCATAAGACTGCATATTTGTTACTTGCTAACCACAATTCCTGGAGCGTTTCTGGAAAGTCTTGGGTGTGTGCAGTCAAATATTATAAACATTAGGTGAACAAACATATGGCAGCAAACGGTAAACAAAAAAGGAAAATAAATAAATTTATGTCTCTATGTACCTTCTGAACTTCTTTAAGGAGAACACCATCAGTCTGGAACTTTATTACAGTGTCATCTGTAACATTGCCCTCATACCGAATCTGGTACGACACTTCTCTGCCAAAGATAAATACGATGTTAATGAGGTGATTAACAATGGTCAACTTTCCTTTGTGATCATAAGGATTAATATTGAAAATTTTAACTATAAATTGTATATTTACAGACTTATCCTATCTCACGGTATGCACTTCTCTCTCTTGATTCGACACTGAGTGGAACGATGTAACTTTTTTCTCCCTAGCCTCTCTTGTCCATCCGCCCAAGCACTCCATGCTACTCTCATTATAAGACAGCTTCCTAGTTGCCATGCAAAGCATGCGGCATGCTCCACTAGCTACCCACGTGACTATCTCAGAATCATCATTCTCATTCTTGGAGCCACTGGAATATCAATCTTGGAGAAACTGCATAGCGGGGAGGTTGGGCAGGAATCCTTCGCGTGAGATAGGATAAGTATATAAATATACAATTTATAGTTAAAATGTTCAAATTTTTAAACTTATCCTTTCTCATGGCGGGACGCAGATACCCTACGTCTTGACAGCGTGAACAGGAGAACTGTGTAGACTGGAAACAACCATAGATAGGGATGCACAAGGGAGGCCTGTTACTACTAGCGCAACTCCTATGCTTGTAACGAGTTCCCCTGAACTCCTTACTTAGCACAACGTCTCCCAGGGAGATGGGAGCTCCCGAGCGATGTGGTGTTCAGCTGCAACCTCCGAAGAACAGAAGGACGCAGCTCAGCGAGAAAGGATGTCACTTTGCCGCGATTTTCAAGGTACCCCCATAAATTAAAGTCATAGACAATAATCGGGACAGCCCCTGCTTCGAGAGAAGACCCCCACAGACACCAACCAGGGGCGGGTGAAAAAGAAGCACAACTCAGAAAACTTGCAGTTTTAACATTCAGTTCCAGTCAACATAAAATTGACCCTCACTCCTTTACATAAGCTTAGTCAAAGGATGAGCCTGGCAACTTCGGAGTCGGAACGAAATCCACTGGAATTCGGGAGTGACACACTTCACTGATGTAATTGCTTCGAAAAGTAGAGGTCAGGAAACGTGAAATGTCGAACCCTTCCACATTGTGATACAGAATCGTGCTCCAGATTCGTCGAACCACCGAGGCGGTAGTATCTCCGTGTCTTAGTATAAAACTAAGTGAAGTAGTTCTAACCCAAAAGCAATCAAAACATAAGGCAGACATTCAGTTCAGACATATATTCAGGAAAATACAGGGAAACAGCAACCTCATGGGATCATCCCCTATCTGCGTTGTTGGGCCGTAGACAGCTGTTGTGCGAGAACAAGGGGTCCAAACTGGTACAGGCCTTGGACATCCTTGACTGAGAGGTCCCGAAGGTAGTGGGACGAGAAGACCTAGTCAGATTGCCAAAAGCATTCTTCCATAATGGCGTGGAGAGAACAGTTACTATGCAGAGCCATAGTAGACACTAAAACCCGTGTCTCATGTGGATTGGAAGCTGTCGGGGGTGGTAACCCAGCAAAGGTATAAGCCCGTAAGATGGTGGCCCTCATCCTGAAGGATAAGGTGGTGTGAGACACTTCCGCCCTGGATGTTGAGGACAACAGAATGAAGAGGAGACGGTAGCGATTTTTAGAAGCAGCAAGGAAAATCTTCAAAGCCCTTACAGGGCAAAGCTGCTGGTCTTCATTGTCATGCGGCCCAAGGATCGTGGACAACGGTGGGATGGTAAAAGTACGATCAGGTTGTCCCGGCATCTGATTCTTCGCTACGAAATCCCAGCAGACTTTGCCATGCTTCTTCCGTTGGAACTGGACGTTAACATCCAAAGCATGGAGTTCAGAAATCCAAGCAGCTGTAGCCAAAGCCACAAGGAAGAAAGTCTTGAAGGAGATCTTCTCAAAGTCCTTCTGAGCTAGGGGTTCATAATCCATCGAGGCCAAATGACGCAGCACCACAGATAAATCCCATGCAGGAAGTCTAAATTTCGTAGACTGATCAGCCAACTTTAAGGACCAGGGCAAATACTGAAGCTGAGGAACCGTAGAGACTTTAGAGCCTGTGGTGGTAGCCAGGACCGAGTTGATCGCAGCAAGGTAAGTGGCCAAAGTGGAACCCTTAAGCTTCTTAGGCGACCGCAAATTTGAGGTGACGTAGAAATTGGAGATGTACTGCATCTGGACTTGCAATGTCCCTCAAAACACTTCCACTTCTCATCATAAAGTGAGCGGGTGGAACTCTGTTGAGCAGAGATGTGATGGCCACAGCCACTCTCCGAGAATACCCCTTGGCGATTAAGGACTTCTGCAGATGCACCAAACATGCAGAGGCAGGGTGCGAAGGGATACGTGGCGCCGATCCAAGGGAGGGTGTAACAGTTGTCCCGATCGGGAAGAGGAACTGGGTTTAGGTCTGCGAGCTGTGCGAGATCGACAAACCAACTCCTGACTGGCCAGTAAGGCGCAACCAAAAGCAGTAGAATCTGTCTGGTCGACCGGAGTTTCAGGATTACTCTGGGTAGAAGAGCTGGAGGGGGGAAGGCGTAAGCCTGGGCGTCGAGATCCCACGCTAGTTGGTCTGGTATCAGCGAGACAAACTTCGGGAGCTTATGATTGAACTGCATGGCAAATAGGTCCACTTGGGGCCTTGATAACGGGAAGACTAGCTCCCGAAAGATCTGTGGGTTCAATTGCCACTCCATGGGAGCCGGCTGATCGGAACGGGACAGCGCATCTGAAATGACATTCCTGACTCTGGGAATGTGTCTGGCTCGAGTATCGATGGAAGTTGATTAGATGGAAGAAACGAAACGCCACCTCAAGAAGGTTCACTCAACCTGTCGACCCGAGATGGTTGATGTACCAGACGACCGTGGAGTTGTCTGTCTGGATCAGCAGGGAAGACCCCCGAAGTTCCGTCACCCAATGCTGAATGGCGAGAAGAACCGCCAAGAACTCGAGTTCTTTGATGTGCAATCCCCATCCTGCGGACGACCACAGCCCGGCCGTCTGATGATGAAGAAAGTGAGCCCCCCAACCTTTGAAAGACGCGTCGAACAAGTGGTGCGTTAGAATGAACGGCATCTAACAAACTCTGGCGCAAACGTTCTGTTCTACAAACCACCACTAAAGAAGAGGACGTTAGGGTTCGGGAAGACGAATCAACTCCTTGAGATTCTCTGAGACGAGATACGGCCACAGGAAGCGTTGCAACGGATGCAGTTGCAATTGTCCCCGCTGTGTAAATGCCTGTGCCGATGCCAAGAGGCCCAAAAGTTCCTGCCACTGCCGTAAGGTCCTGGCCTGCAACAGTACTAACAGAACTAGACGTTGTATTTTCAGCCATCTGTCCTGGGGGACAAAAATCAGGCCCTGATGCGTGTTGAAAGTTGCCCCGATGAATTGAAGTGTCTGGGTCGGTGTGAGTTCTGACTTCACAGCGTTTAACTGTTAACCCAGCTGCCGGAGAAGCTTCATAATGAACTCAAACTGATGTAGAAGAATGACTGGGTCTGTCTGTGCGTGAATGCAGTCGTCTATGTAACTTTCGGAACACGACCCCGTGGAGATGAAGAAACCTGGTGATCGGCTTGGAGATCCTGGTAAATAGCCACGGGGCCGTGGAAATTCCAAAAGGCAGGACGGCCCATTGATAATGGATCCTTTGGAACACAAATTGGAAGAATTTCCGAGAATCTGGATGAATGGGCACATGAAGATATGCATCCTGAAGGTCAAGGCTGACAAGAAAATCTCCTTTCTTCAGGATGGTGCGAAGCAGGATGATTGATACCATCCTGAAGTGAGGCGGGCGGTGGAGACAGTGGGCATTGAAAAGTTTCATGTTGAAAATTAGTCTTACTTTTGTGGAGATTTTCTTGGGAACCAGAAAAATGGGGGAACGGAACCCCGGAGTGCTGGGCACCTGACCGAGAGACTGGACTGCACATTTTGCTACGAGCGTACCTATGGTGGAGCGAAGAAACTAGACCTGGTCCGGGCGGCTAACTGCGATGTACTGGATGCACTGTCAGAGGCGGGTGTCCGATGACTGGAAGTTGATAGCCTTTGGAGAGGAGGTCGGTCACAAAGGGATCATCTAGGATGGTCCAATTGGGAGCGAACCTCCCTAATCTCCCGCCCACTTGTTTCCACGAGTCACTGCTTGGGTACCCCACTCCCAACCCCCGAGTCGGACTTGGGAGGACGTCTTAGCTTGGGACGACTGGCCACAAAGTGTTTGGACATCTTCATCCACCGAAGAGACAGTAGACAACGACTGGAACCCAAGGGAGTGAGCCGCCGCTAAGGAAAATCTAGGCGAAGACAGGCCGTCCTTAATCCTCTTAAGGCTTTTAAAGGCATGATCCAAGGACATAGCTAGATGAGCAATACAAGGTCGTGGTGGAAGGGTAATAGACGCCAAGTCCCCTTGTCTCATGGAGAAGGAATGCGCTTAGTCCTCCGGGTTCCGCGGCATAGGGAGACAGAGTTTCTCATCTATCCAAGCTAAGATTTGAGGTTCGTCGACAAAATCCAACCTTCCCCCTGGGGAATCCACATTTGAATGTGCCGGAGACGGAGGATCCGGTGGAACACCAGGACCACTCCCCGTCGATTGAGCAGACTGTTGCTGATTCCAAGCAGTGGTAATAGCGATCAACATCGCTGCCAGATCTGGGGGAGGAGTTGTTTCCTGCGCAGGAGTCCAGGAATCTGGTACAATCTGAGTAGAGAGACACGAGGAGGCAGGAGCCCTACGATAGGCAGCGGTCGATCATGTAGGAGATCTAGGTTGATGGGTCGAATGCACAGAACTGGAAGTCCCATGATGATGGGAAGACACAGTCCGAGGAAGTGACTTCGAGCGGAGAACTGATCTCAACGAAGTTGTTGAAGGCGTGCGTTTAGTTGAATGTGAACGAGTCGAAGAGTGGCATCTCGGTGGTGAACTAGACCTACCAGGTCTATTCAGTGAACAAATCCGAAGAATAATAGGAGACTGGTCCAAACGACTCGGTAAAAGCCGCGTCAGTGCTGAGGAGATGTGACTGTAAGAGCCAACAGAGTTTGGGAAGTACTCAGAGGCAGATGATCCGGGAGAAGGGCGTTCCGCTGAATACCGATTGGAGGAAAGACCTTTCGGTGAAAGTCGATTCACCACATGCCATTTCGGTGAAGTCTGATGCAAAGTATGCTGTTTTGACAAACGTTGTTTCGACAAAGTCCGTTTCGGTGAACCTGTTTGGAAGACGACCGGTCCGATGAATGTTGGTGAGTAGACTGCCGGTCTGACGAAAACTGGTTCGACGAATGCTGTTTCGGCGAAGGTAGTCGTTCCGGTGAAAGTCGAGGTGGAGGGGTGAGGTGGGGCGAGGCGCGATCCGGTGAACTGGGATTTGACAAACCGGCAGGCTTCGGCGAAGTGGAAGACCGAGGTAGCTGGACCCAGGAGACAACACTTCTATTCACCGTATGGGAAGTAGATGGTGAAGCAACCACTGGCAACCATTTTGGCGAGGTAGACCGATTCCTGTCACTGCTGGAAGAACGACAAGATCGAGAATGGCTACGGCGAATGCAATCTGGACAGTCAGGCGTAGAGACCAGCTGATTCTTGTCCGAAACAGATAAGCCTTGATAACTGGTCCGAGCAGTGAGATGCAGAGAGCGTAGTTCGAAGGTCCCGCTGTGCAGAAGTATCCTGAGGGGTGGAAGCAGTCTCGACAACCACTACCCGGGATGTGGTCCAAGACGAAGGACTCGGGCTGGAATGTTGAGAGCCAAGCAGTTTCCGAAGGTCTTCAGATAAATAAGACAAGAGTGATGACACTCTCATAAAATCCTCTTCATTCGAGGGAGGGGACTGTGACCAACGAGCAGATAAAGTAGGACGCTTAAACTTGCCTTTCTTGGTGGGACTGGGTCCGTCTAGCGAAGCTGCATAATGGGCTCTGTCAGCTACATGTCGAGCGCAAGCCCTACTGTAATCTCCAAAAGCCTCGCAAGGTAAGATCCTTGCATTTCTTGCAACGAGTTTCCCATTTACATTGTCCCACACAATCAACACATAACGCATGTGGATCACTCGCAGAGAACACCTTATTACACTGCGAACATATCTTTCTCTTTTTAGGCTGGTCAGCCTTCCCCATGTTGTAGACTAATGTTGAAAACGTTGGGTAAAGCAAAACGTTCACACTCATGTGCGACAAGAAGGAGAATGATGACTCAGAGACAGTCACGTGGGTAGCTAGTGGAGCATGCTGCATGCTTTGCATGACAACTAGGAAGCTGTCTTATAATGAGATTAGCATGGAGTGCTTGGGCGGATGGACAAGAGAGGCCTAGGGAGAAAAAAGTTACATCGTTCCACTCAGTGTCGAATCAAGAGAGAGAAGTGCATACCGTGAGATAGGATAAGTTTAAATATATACAAATATCAACATACAAATATCTACAACAGGTTACTCCTCTTCCACAGAGCGATCGTAGCGCTACAATTATAGCAAGTCTATGTACTACTATGGGAGGTACATCACCTTCATGCTACAATCGCTTCGTGGAACGACCCCTGGTAGAACAGCAGTAAACTGATTCTGTAGTGTTTCTGCTTATTGTCCGGTGTGGCTCGGTTTATGTTGTATTCTCCGGCTATTAAATAGCAGCGGAAATGTATCTGCGCATGGGCAGATAGAATGCCCCATCAAGTAAAGTGTGGGAGCTTTGAAAGCGTGCTGTTGTTTTTCTCGACATTATGAGCCTTAAATGGGTACACACTTAGTGGTAACACTTGTTCATGACCAGTTCCTCAGGGATTCCCACATTGCACAAATGTCAACAAAGAGTGCTCAGCAAAAAACATCAAAAGTCATTAGAAAAATTCCAGGTTTACCTTGATGTGAGATTCATTTCCATGGCAACACGTTTGGACATACTTATTGCAGCAACTCTCCTTGGCTCAGTGACACCAATGATACCACGGCCACTGGAAAGAAATAGGAACATGTGAGTGAATATCTTCTCTCTCAGTCAGATGTGTACCTGTGAAGGTCCAGGATAGAAATGATCTTCACTAACCCATGCTTGTCATAAGAGCCGACTAACCAGATCGGGTGGTCAGGCTCGCTGACTTGGTTGACACATGTTATCGGTTCCCCGCTGCACCGACCGATGCTCATGCTGTTGATCACTTGATTGTCTGGTCCGGACTTGATTATTTACAGACTGCCGCCATATAGCTGGAATATTGCTGAGTGCGGCGTAAAACTTAACTCACTCACTCACTCAGATGTGTAGAGGTGGAATAAGGGAGATAACTCATCATCTTGATTTTAAGAGCGAATCATAAATTATGGTTAAGACGTCAAGAAAAGAAAGTGGTTGAAAATGTCAAAGTCCTAACTATATACATGAAAATCCCCACACACTGAGAGCATCCTGCCTCATACAGAAACACATAGCTCTTGGTTATTTGTAAAATCTTAGTTCTCGGTTGGTTGTGAAATAATTTCCTACTCAACAATGCTCTACCATGTTGTCCAGTAACAGCAGTCATGGGGAACACTCCTCAAGTATTTCCAGACAACTGCACTAACTGTTGTAGCAACACTTGGAACCTGCACAGTCTGTGATCCATTTGATTTATTTAGGACTTCCTGATTCTATTGCAAGGATATCAGATCATATGTCAAGAAGTTGAAGTTACACCGATGACACCATACTATATCACTGCATCTCATGGCAGATTAGCTAATACAGCTCAAGGGCAAGGCTACACACATTAATGTCATGAGGAATGTTAGGCCAAGGATCTACTCACTGAGCGTATCCTGCCTCATAGAGGAACTGTGGCACCTGGGTGGTCTTGCCTGACCCCGTCTCTCCACAGATGATGACCACCGGGTGTTCATTAATGGCCTCCATCACAACCTGCTCCTCCGACAGTATGGGGAGCTTCAGCCGCGCCTCCTGGGGAGAAGGAGGACAGCACACTGACCATGACTTGATACTTACAGTTAAATCTGAATAAATCACATTTCAAAGAACCCGACAACAGTAACACTTGCATAATATGAGAATTACAAAGTCTTAAATAAGACAACATGATTTATATCAACAAAGTTGTCTTCAATATCAGTGAATACTGTCACCTTATCTTAACATGTTATTTCCTGTCTGTATATTCACTTGTAATGATACTATAAATAGAGGAACCTCCTTTACTCACTGAACTTTAACATCAATCCTAGCAAATAGGTATTCATGCTAATTTCTGCAGAAAACTTTTCACATTCCAAGCACAGTTTACACATGGAAAACAAAAGTTCAGACATGTCCTGACATATTATATATGAACAGGAATCTGTTTTCGGTACATTCATCTGAAGGTTGATGTTTTACCTGAACCTCTGGCCGTCTGGACAGCAGCACATGTACTGCAGGCCTCCTTTGCTGGTCTGTCTTCACTGGTGGGTCCTTCTTGCCCTCTGGACCAACACACTGTTTAGTCTCTCCTGCAGCCTTCCCACCGACATTCTTCTCCACCACAGATTCCACACCTTCTTTGTCTGACCCATTCCCAGAATCTTCCTCTCCATTTGCCGTCTCTTCCTCTTCCAGCTCCCATTCCTCATCGGTTGAAATGTCAGAAGTGTCCACAGATGACACAGATTCATTTCCTGATAACTCTTCTTCCTCCACCAGACACTTCTTCTGTTTCGTCTTCTTCCCACTTCCACTGATGGTGTTGAGCTTAACTTTCCCCTGGGGCGTTGTCTCTATGTTCACATCACTGAAACCACATGAAGATGCCCAATCAGACACTTTGCTGGTTCAGTAGCTAAGTGTGCAGGATCAACGTGCTGAACAATAAGGACTGGTGAGGTTCTGATCATGAATTATCAAAACCATCATTTTTGTATAAATACATCCGACTTATTTACAGTAGTACCTTAGTGTTGACTGGTCACAATGACACATGGTTAAATAGACCATATATACTGTTCTGTGACTACTGAAACAACGGGTAATACTCCTTGACTGGTCACAATGACACATGGTTAAATAGACCATATATACTGTTCTGTGACTACTGAAACAACGGGTAATACTCCTTGACTGGTCACAATGACACATGGTTAAATAGACCATATATACTGTTCTGTGACTACTGAAACAAAGGGTAATACTCCTTGACTGGTCACAATGACACATGGTTAAATAGACCATATATACTGTTCTGTGACTACTGAAACAACGGGTAATACTCCTTGACTGGTCACAATGACACATGGTTAAATAGACCATATATACTGTTCTGTGACTACTGAAACAACGGGTAATACTCCTTGACTGGTCACAATGACACAAGGTTAAATAGACCATATATACTGTTCTGTGACTACTGAAACAACGGGTAATACTCCTTGACTGGTCACAATGACACAAGGTTAAATAGACCATATATACTGTTCTGTGACTACTGAAACAACGGGTAATACTCCTTGACTGGTCACAATGACACAAGGTTAAATAGACCATACTATATATACTGTGCTGTGACTACTGAAACAACGGGTAATACTCCTTGTAATACTCCTTGACTGGTCAAACAATGACACCATATATACTGTTCTGTGACTACTGACACAACGGGGTAATACTGACTGGTCACAATGACACAAGGTTAAATAGACCATATATACTGTTCTGTGACTACTGAAACAACGGTAATACTCCTTGGTTAAATAGACCATATATACTGTTCTGTGACTACTGAAACAACGGGTAATACTCCTTGACTGGTCACAATGACACAAGGTTATACTGTTCTGTGACTAAATAGACACATATATACTGTTCTGTGACTACTGAAACAACGGGTAATACTCCTTGACATATATACTGTTCTGTGACTACTGACACAACGGGTAATACTCCTTGACTGGTCACTTAAATAGTATCTGTTCTGTGACTACTGAAACACACGGGTAATACTCCTTGACTGGTCACAATGACACAAGGTTAAATAGACCATATATACTGTTCTGTGACTACTGAAACAACGGGTAATACTCCTTGACTGGTCACAATGACACAAGGTTAAATAGACCATATATACTGTTCTGTGACTACTGAAACAACGGGTAATACTCCTTGACTGGTCACAATGACACAAGGTTAAATAGACCATATATACTGTTCTGTGACTACTGACACAACGGGTAATACTCCTTGACTGGTCACAATGACACAAGGTTAAATAGACCATATATACTGTTCTGTGACTACTGAAACAACGGGTAATACTCCTAGCACACAATGTGCCATGTTGACAACCATTTCATGTACATACAAGCACCTGTCACATATCTTATCCTTCAGGAAACAAGTCTTCCAGCACATATGCAGAAGGTATATTTACAAGTGAGTTTGATTTGTTGTAATCAATATTGCTTCTATATACATGATATATGTGTAAGGCTGTTATAATGACGCATGTACTTGAGAGTCAACCTGTACAAGTGGTGACTGCCTCTCATAGCAAGGTGAGAATGTCTGATTTGGTATTTTATGACACTTTGCCTGAAGACTGACAATGATGGACCATACATTTGACACGCGGAATGATTGTACAAACATACATACACATTACAAGGTGCTTGCTCACTTTTGTTTGCTGTAGACAGAACAGCCCAGGGTGTGGTCAGCCCCAATGGTTTGAAAAGTGTTCAAGGGGATTTTATGGGATGCATAATTCATAGTCACTGAGGTTCAACTTAAGAAGACCCATCATAAAAATTCAATTAAGTAGTGTCAAGCACTTCACTAAGTACTGCCAACTGTACCCGCCATGAATGAAAAGATAGACCTATTAAATACCCATTGAGACGAGTCATATGGATGTGGTTGTTGAATTCAAGCTTATGAGTGAGAGAAACTCTGAACTAAGTTAGTGACTGAGAGATAGGGAGTGGTTGCATGGTGCTTAATGCCTCATTCAGCAATATTCCAGCCATGTGGCGGCAGTCTGTAAAAAGTCGAATCTGGACCAGACAATCCAGTGATCAACATCATGAGCAATTGGATGCAATGACATGTGTCAACCAAGTCAGAGAGCCTGACCACTGATCCTGTTTAGCCGCCTCTTACGACAAGCATGGGTTACTGAAGACCAATTCTAACCTGGGTCTTCATGGGTAAATAATGACCCCTCTTCATAGTCTACAACTAATCATGTTAGTTCAATCATGTTTGTTCTTAATGAAATCTGAGCTTAACCGTGGTTACAATTTTCATGATAATCACACTAAGCTCTGGAAAAACTAAAAAACTTAGAATTAGATCATAGTCACTGGTTGCTAAGAGGTAGCACACGTCTCAAAGCAATAATTCATAAGTTTCACACTACATTGTATGTTGGGTATTAACGTGTTGAAAATGTTGAGACAAGATTTAAAACTGACCTGTTACTGGACATGCTAGACATACATAATATGAGAAATGACTTAGCCATGATTTAATGAAGATTGTGACTTACATTCACTTCAAGGTGATTTAAAGGAGTCAGACAGGGATCTCGATCTGCCTGTAGTATTCAGAGATGTGACATTGCATACAGAAAGATGGCTAGCCTTGGACGTCTTGACAGTTTATTCAAACCACATCACTGAATTAAATGGTTACGATAAAGGTTATGAACTGCTAAAACATGACCAAGTACAATGTTCTCTACAGTCATAGTGCTTTTCATCAGCTAATAAAGATCTTACTTCTTGAATTTCTGTGTGTACACTTCAGCGATGCCAGAGAAGAGTTTGGCCTCTTGTGATGAAGCCTGGGCATCTTTCAGCGACTGCAGCAGCTCAGCCCTCTGTAACACATCAACCATATCTCCTACACATTGTACTGCAAATATACAGACTTCTCTCCTTAAAATCAATTTATATTTGTTCCCCTATCAACAATGATCAATCTCTATGCATTCAGGTCATCTTTCTCAACTCATAAGAGAGTTATACCAAGGGTTTTTCTCTCTCAATCGATGTAACTGTATCATAGTTACACTGAATATGCAATGCACACACAATGCAATTTAGAAAGTGGTCAAATGTAACATGTCATAGTTGGGGTTACCGGTACATATTTCGACTGACCATACTGACAATGACGAGGCTAATCATCTGCATATTCATCTTTAGAATGTTCAATATATGACCATGACAACAAAATATTTTCGTCATTCATCTTACACTGCAAGGTGCTTCGTGAAACGAAGCCCAGCATGACACCACAAGTTGTTTCGGTGTACAAACATAAACACATTTCACCATCTCGTCATCTACCAATGGAATATGGGTTCTTTTGGCTTCCCAGGGTATATCAACAGTACACTTGGAGAATAGACAACACTTAACCGGTAAACTCCATATGATGCAACTAATCATATGACTCTGGTATCATTATACACCAGTAATATCTTGTGCATTAGGTACAACACCCCCCTGGATTAGTTGAGAGAGACAGATCACAAAGTCCAATGTTTGTTGCCAGTCTTGAGTCTTCACATTGTAACAAAAAGACAAATCATTAATACGGGCGTTGTGTAAATTTAGAATTGGCTTTCATGATTTTAGAATTCACTATTTACGCAAACCCAATAGAGCTTTTAGTGATGTAAATGAATCCATCTGTAAAAATTGTAATACAGGTAATATTGAAAGTGAATTTCATGTATTATTTGTGTGTACCAAATATTTAGATTTAAGAAGTAAGTATTTATCATTTGTACAAACACCTGTAAGAGATGAACAAACATTGTCCAGTCTGTTAAATTCTAAAAATATTGATATTATCAAATCTATTGCAATTTATTTAAAACACGTGTGCATATAATTGTAGCAAGTGTATTTGTACTATAGGCCTTTAGGCCCGAAATACTGAATAAAAATGAATCTGAATCTGAATCTGAAAAACACAGACAGGGCTGTGGGTACCATGGATTTCATGGATGTGATTATACCTTGGATTTCTTTTCTTTCACTTCTATGACCCGCTGCAACCTTTTCCTCTCCTTCTTGCTGAGTTTTTTCACCCGTGGTGTGTTGTCATTCTTCTTCTTGGTCGATCGTTTCTTACCAGGCAGGACCAGAACATTGCTATCTTCCTCTCTAACAGACACTTTTTCTGCCTTGTCACTTGTTAGATCTAGCTTTATCTGGGAAAATGGAAACAGTTCTTCAAAATAAGTTAAACATACAGTTCTTTTGTAGTCAAACTTGTGTAGCCATGCTTACAGCCCCCGGAAAGAGTTCCTTTCGTTCCCCAATATTGTTCTGTAACATTACCGTGACTGGGGCCCTTATCATATATATCCTTTATATTGTAATTAGCGAGTGAGCGAGTTTGGTTTTTACGCCGCTGTTAGCATTATTCCAGCAACATCACGGCGGGGACACCAGAAATGGGCTTCACACATTGTACCCATGTGGGGAATTGAACCCGGGTCTTTGGCGTGATATATTGTAATTAATTTTGGGGCTTTTAGTTATTTGGGGGAGTTCTCTAGTAATTCTTGTGTTAGGTTTTGTTAATAATTTTAGTATATATTTATTTATAAATATTATTTAGGATAGGGGAACGGGAGGAACTCTTACTCAGCCCCCATACTGCATTCATGAACCTTATGACGAACACATTATCCATTACCTTTTCTATCCCTGATCCATTTCAATGGCTAGTTTAGCTGATGCTACTGAAAATATCTGACCAAAACAATATTAGATTGTCATCAGATTCAGATTGTGAGTTTGTTTCTAAACAGGTGCAGGTTTACTGAATTATGTTATTTATGTGCATATGGTAAATGTAGCCTAATCGTCTTGGACACCCAACACATACCACTGAACAGCTGAGTTAAAAGTTCATCTGTATTAAAGTTAAAAGCTGAAACCTATAATTTGTATAAACTATCCAACCGATATATACGGAAATACTTAAAACGTGACTTATTCTTTTAGACTATGATATTTGTTTAAATATAGAATCAGGCAACGTCTGAAGTCACAGGACTTCTTGACATGCATTACTGCCATTACAATGTAAACATTTCCACCTCTCTGATGTTCACATCGAGCAGTCAGTAGATTATGTTTTCTGATATTTACCTTTTTCTGCTCGCTATGGTCAACAACGATGTTTGACTGTTGTCTAGCCTTCCAGTTGAATTTACGTTTAGATTTCCCCATTAGTAACAATTTAGCAATAGGAACACAACATCATCACAGCTGATTCGGGGAGAAACGTGCTTCCAGGGTGCACGCGGGTAAATAAAGATCAAGAGTGATGTCCCTTAGGTCATCTACACATACTACTCGATAAAACTATAACGCACGACAGTGTGTACGTGTAACCAGGGGAAAGGCTGAGAAGCATTTGTCACAACTCCCCACCATAAAGAGAATTATAAAACTCATCTAAGCATGATATGAGTTTGTCGCAAAAGGTCCTGATACTTTCCTGTGATCATGACTCAACACTAAATTTATGAAGTGGAAAACCTATTGACGCGCGTATAGTTCAATATTGCTCTGAGACTGGCTCCGGCAGAAAATAATGCTTCTCCTGAGTTAGTTGTGTTGTGTTCTGTGAAAACAACAGTCTGTAATGCATAATCCATAACTCAAGCTGAATGGCGACTAGAGCCAGGCATCAAGTATATCTTGATGGCTGCTAAAGAAACAATATCTCATTGTCGGTATACTAATGATTAAAGCTCTCGTATATTTAGAACAATATCCAAATTAATATTTGTCGAAAAATGATCAGCCTATAATCATTTTTTCAGCAGTGCATGTATAACTTCCATATGCACAATTCTAAATATTATTAGACAAACGAGGAAAAAACCCATCTTAAATTGAGATGTGTTTAGTTTGAATGTATTATCTGTAATTTCTGCTACATTTAAGAATCACAAATGACATTTTCTTTTATTGAATGGGCAATTGGAATGGCATTTACTCAAACAAGATCGTTTTCAGCTGTAATGAGCCAAAATACAAATTAAAATTTGTATAAAATCAAGTTTGTCCAGTTTTATTAATTAAAACAATTAAAATTGCTACATGCATCTATTTTCCTTGAACCAATACAATCAGCATTTACTGCTCTATTGTCTTAACATATAGCTATATTAGCTGAAATACAAAAAGAAGTTTCCAAGTTTGGGATAATGGACTTGTCTTTGTAATAGTTTTTGTGTGTATGATTTTAGGTAAAACTACAAATAAGTCTTGATGCTTATTGAAGGGCAAAATGAGTTACGTTCGAACTGCAATCTGACAATAATATAACAAATACTATCTATGAGTGAGTTTAGTTTTACGCCGTCTTTAGCCATATTCCAGCAATATCACGGTGGGGACACCAGAAATGGGCACTATCTAGGAGACATCAAACAGAACAGAATACTGTTTTGTTCTACAGAATACTGTGCAGGGGAAACTTCAAGATCGTCTCTTTTCTCTTTAATAATTTCGACACCTTTAATTTTTGTTATCTTTAATGTTAATAACGCATCAAGAAGGCATTTATTTTATAGAATGGCTCGTGAAAAAAATGTCTACTGTCTCAATAGTTCAACACCGCAATGACTTTAGGTGGTCATTGAATTTGTCATTCACACTTGTGGCGTTCGATTTCTAACAATTTGTAAAACAAATACCTGTATTTTACCAGAATTCACAGGAAATACCTGTCAGTTATGTGTATAAACAATGATCGGTTAAGTACAAAATCTAATTTCAAATCAAAACCAAAGAGTGTGAAGTTTGTGTTAGATCAGACATATTTTTATTTGTATAAGTGGCCTTGAGACTAAAAGTACATGTGTAAAATTATAACAGTGAATTTATGCGCAACCTGTAAATTTGCGAATCATGGGACATCAATAAATCAATAAACACCCATTAACAATTGACATTTTCTTCTCAACCTATGAGGTAAAACACAAGGGCTACTTTAAACAATAATTCAACATTTTGTGGGCAAAGTAGCATACGGAATTTATGTCTTGACGGTTGGCTGTAGAATAACTAAGGCATATATTTTTCTCTCTTTTTTTTCTAAATATTTAGGGCATATAAGTAATACATGTTACTCATCTTCCTGACAAGTTGATGACGTTATTTAAGAAATACAGTTCTCTCTACCACCATGTATTTAAGAAATACAGTGCGCTCTACCACCATGTACAGTGTAATAAAGCACGCTTTCGCCCTGAACTACTATAACGTTATAACGCATGCTTCCGAATGCTTTTTTGCCAAGTTTAATACTTTCTAAGGATAATTACGATTAATCTGAGGCAGAAAACAAACGACGGTACGGTGTCGGTGACCTAAATTAAGAATCCTCGCACAGGGCTAACTGGCGCGCTGTTCTATTGATGTGTCTGACCCCCCCACCCCCCCAACGTTAAAACGAACTTTACCAGAAAAAAACAATTTATGATAAACAGTTTGATGGCGGTTTACGTTCGGATTTAATATCTTCTCCAGGATCTTCTTAGAATTCATTATACCAGTCTTGATGATAAATGTCTTTGCATCTCTGCTAGAATACTTGAATGAAATACTGCGCGTTGCTTACATTTTGAGCCTGCAGAGGATTAGGATTAGTGAAGTGGGAAGTCTTGGGGAGAGTAGTGAGCTTGGGTTCACTACAAGTCAATCTGAATGTTGTATTAAATGGCATTATTTTCATAACAAATGAAAACATTTTAAGTTTAACCATCTGCCAATGGTAAAAAATGTTAGGACTGAAATAACGAAGTCAATGTACGTCTTTATATTTTGTCTTATAATCCTAATTGGTTTATTATCATATTTGTATGCATTTTGAAACTTAATCAAATGCACACGATCTGCTTATACTTAGTGAATTTATAATATGATTGTAATATCTAGACATTTTATAGATGGACAACGTGTATCATATTTCACAAACACGCCCTGAGTGCGACCTAGTGTATGCTGTCTGTCTCATTACACTTCACAGCAAAAAAAATTGATTCTCTTGAATGCCATAACAAATAAATAAAAACAAAATGCAAATATTAAAATTAAAACAGGCTAAAGTTATAGCAACAATATCAGGCTATTACCCTGTTCGGGGAATGTATCCATCAATATCCACATAAAGGAATGAGATGCCATTCATTTGCAGCTGACAAAATATCCTGTTCCATGTCATGTGTCTTTTAACAGTCTAATATGCGAAAAAGTGATCTATCGTTTCAGAATTTTCACATTGGTGTATAGTCCCACTGGTCACCCAAGATAGAACACCTGGCAACTAACTGCATGATGTCTGCCATTCTTTAACAAAGTAATTTAGTTAGCCAATAATGAGCAATCAATCAATGTATTGGCGGTTAATTCTTTGAAGGAAGGACGTTGTTTTTACAAAGAGACTTTACGACAGGGTGTATTCAGTATAGATTAGTAAATCTACATACATAAACACTACCTCTTGACAAATCCGCTGTGCAGGATAAAAGCAATTAATCAATCAGCGTGTTATCGGTTAATCCTTTGATCAATGTTTGTTTTGTAACTCAGCTGATAATTCCTCTTGCTGCACTTCCATGCGCATGTTACATAAGATGTAATACATTTGCTACATCATACTTCAATTTATAATGATGAGTATTTACTCCAGACACAAGAAATGTCAAATGGGAACCTTTGTCGGGTAATCTGAGTGGTGTTATCACTAATTATACCTGTTATATATTCATTAACTGACCATCAAGTGAATGGTGACAAATAACATGCGTAGTTTTACCACCAAACAAGGGTTACAGCAAGAGAGTAGTAATCGTTGTATTGCATGCAAGTTTGATTGCCTGAAAACAAACTTATGGGCAGACACTGTTTTGAGGATACCATGCATGTCATGTACAAAATCAATCCCCAGCCACCCTACCCCACCCACCCCCTTCTCATAATTTGTATGCATAATTTTAAAATATATTTATGTGCAAAATTGCTGACCACCCCCAACCCCCTACCACCCGGAACAAAATGGGTGAAACCCCCTCTCCCCTTAAAATCATCATCACCCCCCTAACCACATATTAGGAACGGTCCCTCACGCGACATATTTTTGACAATAATAACATATTACAGGTATATGACTATTTAAAAAAGAAAAATTATGTTCTTAATGTTTCTGAAATTAATTATATGCTTTCATCAGTCATTTTCGGGAGTACTGCACTTTACCGGGCGCACTTTTTCAGATTAATTAGCGCTGCTGGGGTTCCCTTACCCTAACCCTAAGGATCGTAAAGGGTGCCTAACCCTAAGGATCGTAAAGGGTGGCATACCCTAACCCTAAGGATCGTAAATGGAGCAGCGACGGCTGCGCCCGGTAAAGTGCATTCTAGCCTCATTTTCTTTCTTATGATGGACGAAATAAATCCGTGCCCGTACATAATGCGAAACAAAGCAAGATTTGTATGGCGCTCTTTTGTGTTCTCAGTTTTTCGAAACCAAATCAACATCGTACGAATCGGTTGTCTCCCTTTAGAAATAACATGTGTTGTCTCCCTTTATGCATGAATGGTAAACTATTTTTAGTAACAATTTAGCGTACCATAAAAGTGTGAATCCGGAAGTTGTGGACCAGAAATCTGATACAAACAACAAAGTAAGTTCCGGTTGGAGAAACACCTTCAGATAAGGGATGTTAGGGTAATGTCAGGTACGTCTACGGAAACATCTCGAACGTACGTGCTCAATGCGAACTTCAGACAGGACTATGCTTCATTCGGCAACTGTTCTGTGTCAGACGGAGTGAGTTTGAATGGTTAAGCACACTACCAGGTAAGCGTAGATACATCATACCACTGGCGTTAGGTACATGTGAGACTATAAAGCATTATATACTTATCGGTTGGGTTGAAGGGAGGGTGGTGCCAATAGCGGAAGTGATGCAGCATACGACAGAACTGCCAAATTACCTATAGAATCTAATGTCCAGAAAGCTCATGGTGCATCTGACACACAGCTATCGTAATGGCTTTATGGTTTAGACTCTTCTATTATAGGGTCTGCCCCAGCCATGTATAATGTTGGTGTCGACCTCCCCACTCCACCCTACCATCTGTACCCAGCATTACAAGTGTGCCCAGACTAACATGAGGGAAACTGGAGTTCATGAAACAGTCTGTGACAAAAGCCACTTGTCCACATTTTAACTCTGTATTCCAAACTGTGTTTGGCTGAACTCGTAAGCTCTAGCTGTTAATAATAGTCTATATTATGACGGGAGAGTTTCTTGCAGCCTTATGTCCCTAGACGGACGAAGAGGATTAAGTAAGTTAAGTAATATTATGACTCTAAAAATTCTACAGAAAATAGTGATTCAGAGGCCCAGATAAGCTGCGTATCCGGGTAAAATAAGCATATAAAAATTTCAAATTACGCATTGAAAAATAATTGTTAGAAAATAAAATTTTAGATACGCAAAAAGTTTAAAACAAATGCGTACGGAATATATTTATAAAAATCGCTTTCGTAATGAAAAAGACATCGATTGCTATCAAGTTGTACTGTTAGTATAGGACAAGTGTTGTACTGGCAGTATAGGATGAGTGATTTTTCTGAAATCATTTCCATTATATTTAAGTTGGTTTTGATTAGGTATGACATAGGCAGAACATTCCTGCTTAGTAAATGTACTCAGTCACATAATACTTAGGTGAGTAAAATGACTGAAATTATACTCACATATTTGAAAGCAGTGGGTAATAGAAAATGAAATACCCACTCAACATTCATAATACCCACTCCAAAAAAATACAGTGGGTACAGTACCCACATGAGCTAAATCTTATCTGGAGCTCTGGTGATAAGAACCATATTCAAACAAGCAGACGGGTCAGCCGCTTTGGACACAGACTGATGAAGAATCAAGATTATTACCCTGTGAAGTAAAATTTCTCCTGCAGGGTGACAGAAATGTTTTCAGATTGATGTCATCATGTGGAATTTCAAGATTCTTGTACTTTTCCTTCATCATGTGTACTCCTTGTATGTGATGTTGATGTTTCAGATAGTTGAGAGATAACCTTAGATTTACGTGCGCATCACCCACCAGTAGAGCCAAAGACTATGAGTGGTAAATATAAATCTGATCATGAAGCATACAAATTTGTTTGGAATAGCAAGATGTTGTCGCAATTCAGAAATAATCTACTATCGGATGATATACAAGACTTATTTGATAAATCTGTTGATGTAGCATTCACTGATATAAGTCAATGTGTAGATTATGTCGTAGAAGCATTGTGTCTAGCTGCTTTTGATATGAAAAGACGGATACGCCCCTTCTCAGAACAACATAATACGAATATCTGGTATGATGAAGAATGTAATCATTTAAAAAAAGAACGGTGTAAATTTCTTAACTCCTTCCGAAAAGATAAAACCTTGCAATCCCTGGAGAGATATCACAAAGCTAGAAACAGATATAATACAACCTGCAAGGAAAAGAGAAAGGCATTTATGGAACAGAAAAGAAAAAACCTAGAAAATAATATAAATGATGCCAAAAAATTCTGGTATGAACTTAAAACACTAAATCCTAAGAAAAGCCAAAATAATAACATTGAAATCGACGAATGGTTCAATTACTTTCAGTCATTATTCTCAACCTCTGATAACAACCCAGATCCAAATAGACAAGACTATGTGAACGATACTGAGTCTACTCATATTACAGGTGTAGCCCCCGACATATTGGATGCCCCAATAAGTAGAGATGAAATACTTAACAGTATACAACATCTAAAGTGTAACAAGTCACCAGGATTAGACAACATCCTCCGAGAATTTTTCAAACATTCATCTGATCTTTTACTTCCATATCTTGAGCTTATTTTCAATATTATCCTCGACACTGGGAACTTTCCTGAATCTTGGTCAGTTGGCATTCTTGTTCCAGTCTATAAACAGGGTGACTCTAAAGATACCAATAACTACCGTGGAATAACTGTACTTAGTATATTTGGCAAGTTATTTACTTACATTATCAACAAAAGATTAGTTAAATGGACTGGCGTCATGGATCAGATATCACGAGGGTCAAGCGGGCTTTAGGGAGGATATACAACAACAGATAATATCTTTATACTGTATAGCCTAATACAAAGATACCTCAGCTCAAAAGGTGGAAAGTTCTACGCACTATTCGTTGATTTTGCAAAGGCTTTCGATTCTGTGCAGCGGGATAAACTATGGAGACTTCTACAATTGCACGGTCTTAGTAGTAAAATGAATAAAATGTTGAAGAGTATATACGAAAATGTTAAAGTGTGTGTAAGGAATCAGCATGACTTATCTGAACCTTTCATTAGTGAACTAGGTGTTAGACAAGGCTGTATTTTAAGCCCTTTCCTTTTTACGTTTTTCATTAATGAATTAGCAATACAAATATGTGACACATGTACGAATGGGATTCAACTACACCCAGATACAATACAACTATTTCTGTTACTCTTTGCCGATGATATTGTACTATTTTCTAGTACTGTTAGCGGTTTACAGAAACAAATAGATGAATTAGACACATTTTCTGACCAATATAAATTGTGTGTAAACAGAGACAAAACCAAAATTATCGCCTTTTAAGAAAGGTGGCAAACTCTCTAAATTAGAAAAATGGTATTATAAAGGGCAACTACTCAAAACTACCAGTGTTTATAAGTATCTTGGTGTATACTTTTGTAATAGTCTTTCCTGGTCCAAACACACAAAACAAGCGTCAGCACAAGCCTTGAAAATCCTAATCGGTGTTTGTAAAAATATGAGATCGTTGGGTGAAATGTCCTTTAACACATTCTTTAAAATATTCGATATGAAGATAAGTCCAATACTTCTATATGGCTCTGAGATATGGGGATTACAACAATATGACAGTATTGAAAGAGTTCATTTATATGCATGTAAAAAGGTTCTTGGTGTAAAACCGAACACATGTAATAGGATGGTTTACAGAGAATTAGGTAGATTCCCCTTGTTTATATACTCTTCCATTAAAGCCATAAAGTATTGGGTAAGATTACTGCATATGCCATGCCATAGGTTTCCGAAAAAATGTTATGATATGATGAAATTGTATGACGAAAATGGGAAAAGGAATTGGGTGAGTGATATTAGGGAGTTTTGTACAAAACTGGTTATGGTTATGTGTGGTGTGATCACAATGTTCAGTTGCATACCAATTTTATCATATCCTTTACACAAAGAATGAAAGATATCTATTTCCAGTCTTGGTGAATCACTACTTCTATCCACAAAATGTTTATACTATAACCAATGGAAATCGGACATACGTTTGAAGATTATTTAGCTTAAAATCGGCGTAAAGAAGTTCCAGTATAGCTCTCTCGTTTTCGCTTGCTCTTCCCATGAATTATTTATTGAAACTGGCAGGTATGCAGGTATACAAAGAGAAATCAGAATATGTCAGTTATGTAATATGAGTACTGTTGAGGATGAACTACATTTTCTTCTAATCTGTCCTGCTTATACGACTCTACGAACAAAATACCTAAAGCCATACTATTATAAACATCCAAGTGTAAGAACATTAATTTCACTATTAACAGATACTACCACATCAATATTACATAATCTGGCAATGTACATCTATTTCGCTATGAGATTAAGAAAAAGTATTGTTACAGAAAAGAATTTATAAACGATTTCTATCTACTCATGTAAACTCTAAATGTACTACAGGCCTGTGGCCTTTTAAGTACTGAAATAAAGATTGATTGATTGATAGTTGAGAGCAGCTACCTTGTACTGTCACGATGACAACAGATGCTCCTTGTATGTGATGTTGATGTTTCAGATAGTTGAGAGCAGCCACCTTGTACTGTCACGATGACAACAGGTGCTCCTTGTATGTGATGTTGATGTTTCAGATAGTTGAGAATTAACCACCTTGTACTGTCACATTGACAACAGATGCTCCATGTATGGAATGTTGATGTTTCAGATAGTTGAGAACAACCACCTTGCACTGTCACATTGACAACAGGTGCTCCTTGTATGTGATGTTGATGTTTCAGATAGTTGAGAACAACCACCTTGCACTGTCACATTGACAACAGGTGCTCCATGTATGTGATGTTGATGTTTCAGATAGTTGAGAGCAGCCACCTTGTACTGTCACGATGACAACAGGTGCTCCATGTATGTGATGTTGATGTTTCAGATAGTTGAGAGCAACCACCTTGTACCGTCACGATGACAACAGGTGCTCCATGTATGTGATGTTGATGTTTCAGATAGTTGAGAGCAACCACCTTGTACTGTCACGATGACAACAGGTGCTCCATGTATGTGATGTTGATGTTTCAGATAGTTGAGAACAACCACCTTGCACTGTCACGATGACAACAGATGCTCCTTGTATGTGATGTTGATGTTTCAGATAGTTGAGAACAACCACCTTGCACTGTCACATGACAACAGATGCTCCATGTATGTGATGTTGATGTTTCAGATAGTTGAGAACAACCACCTTGCACTGTCACAATGACAACAGATGCTCCTTGTATGTGATGTTGATGTTTCAGATAGTTGAGAGCAGCTACCTTGTAATTGTCAACAACAGATGCTCCATGTATGTGATGTTGATGTTTCAGATAGTTGAGAACAACCACCTTGTACCGTCACATTGACAACAGATGCTCCTTGTATGTGATGTTGATGTTTCAGATAGTTGAGAACAACCACCTTGTACTGTCACGATGACAACAGGTGCTCCATGTATGTGATGTTGATGTTTCAGATAGTTGAGAACAACCACCTTGTACTGTCACATTGACAACAGGTGCTCCATGTATGTGATGTTGATGTTTCAGATAGTTGAGAACAACCACCTTGTACTGTCACATTGACAACAGGTGCTCCATGTATGTATGTTGATGTTGATGTTTCAGATGAGTTGAGATGCATGTTTCAGATTGTAGCCACCTTCACGTCACGATGACAACAGATGCTCCATGTATGTGATGTTGATGTTTCAGATAGTTGAGAACAACCACCTTGTACTGTCACGATGACAACAGGTGCTCCATGTATGTGATGTTGATGTTTCAGATAGTTGAGAACAACCACCTTGTACTGTCACGATGACAACAGATGCTCCTTGTATGTGATGTTGATGTTTCAGATAGTTGAGAACAACCACCTTGTACTGTCACATTGTGCTGACAACAGATGCTCCATGTATGTGATGTTGATGTTTCAGATAGTTGAGAACAACCACCTTGTACTGTCACATTGACAACAGGTGCTCCATGTATGATGTTGATGTTTCAGATAGTTGAGAACAACCACCTTGTACTGTCACGATGCTCCATGTATGTGATGTTGATGTTTCAGATAGTTGAGAACAACCACCTTGTACTGTCACATTGACAACAGGTGCTCCATGTATGTGATGTTGATGTTTCAGATAGTTGAGAACAACCACCTTGTACTGTCACGATGACAACAGATGCTCCTTGTATGTGATGTTGATGTTTCAGATAGTTGAGAACAACCACCTTGTACTGTCACGATGACAACAGGTGCTCCATGTATGTGATGTTGATGTTTCAGATAGTTGAGAACAACCACCTTGTACTGTCACATTGACAACAGGTGCTCCATGTATGTGATGTTGATGTTTCAGATAGTTGAGAACAACCACCTTGTACCGTCACATTGACAACAGATGCTCCTTGTATGTGATGTTGATGTTTCAGATAGTTGAGAACAACCACCTTGTACTGTCACGATGACAACAGGTGCTCCTTGTATGTGATGTTGATGTTTCAGATAGTTGAGAACAACCACCTTGCACTGTCACGATGACAACAGATGCTCCTTGTATGTGATGTTGATGTTTCAGATAGTTGAGAGCAGCCACCTTGTACTGTCACATTGACAACAGGTGCTCCATGTATGTGATGTTGATGTTTCAGATAGTTGAGAACAGCCACCTTGTACTGTCACATTGACAACAGGTGCTCCATGTATGTGATGTTGATGTTTCAGATAGTTGAGAACAACCACCTTGCACTGTCACAATGACAACAGGTGCTCCTTGTATGTGATGTTGATGTTTCAGATAGTTGAGAGCAGCCACCTTGTACTGTCACGATGACAACAGATGCTCCATGTATGTGATGTTGATGTTTCAGATAGTTGAGAGCAGCTACCTTGTACTGTCACATTGACAACAGGTGCTCCATGTATGTGATGTTGATGTTTCAGATAGTTGAGAACAACCACCTTGCACTGTCACGATGACAACAGATGCTCCTTGTATGTGATGTTGATGTTTCAGATAGTTGAGAGCAGCCACCTTGTACTGTCACGATGACAACAGATGCTCCATGTATGTGATGTTGATGTTTCAGATAGTTGAGAGCAGCTACCTTGTACTGTCACATTGACAACAGGTGCTCCATGTATGTGATGTTGATGTTTCAGATAGTTGAGAACAACCACCTTGCACTGTCACGGTGACAACAGATGCTCCTTGTATGTGATGTTGATGTTTCAGATAGTTGAGAGCAGCCACCTTGTGCTGTCACATTGACAACAGGTGCTCCATGTATGTGATGTTGATGTTTCAGATAGTTGAGAACAACCACCTTGCACTGTCACGGTGACAACAACAGGTGCTCCTTGTATGTGATGTTGATGTTTCAGATAGTTGAGAACAACCACCTTGCACTGTCACGGTGACAACAGGTGCTCCTTGTATGTGATGTTGATGTTTCAGATAGTTGAGAGCAGCCACCTTGTGCTGTCACATTGACAACAGGTGCTCCATGTATGTGATGTTGATGTTTCAGATAGTTGAGAACAACCACCTTGCACTGTCACGGTGACAACAGATGCTCCTTGTATGTGATGTTGATGTTTCAGATAGTTGAGAGCAGCCACCTTGTGCTGTCACGGTGACAACAGATGCTCCATGTATGTGATGTTGATGTTTCAGATAGTTGAGAACAACCACCTTGCACTGTCACGGTGACAACAGATGCTCCTTGTATGTGATGTTGATGTTTCAGATAGTTGAGAGCAGCCACCTTGTGCTGTCACGATGACAACAGATGCTCCATGTATGTGATGTTGATGTTTCAGATAGTTGAGAACAACCACCTTGCACTGTCACGGTGACAACAGATGCTCCATGTATGGAATGTTGATGTTTCAGATAGTTGAGAACAGCCACCTTGCACTGTCACGGTGACAACAGATGCTCCATGTATGTGATGTTGATGTTTCAGATAGTTGAGAGCAGCCACCTTGTGCTGTCACGATGACAACAGATGCTCCTTATATGTGATGTTGATGTTTCAGAAAGTTGAGAACAGCCACCTTGCACTGTCACGATGACAACAGGTGCTTTATGTGTGTGATGTTGATGTTTCAGATAGTTGAGAGCAGCTACTTTGTACTCTCACGATGACAAGCACGACACCAACTAGCAACATGACCAAGGTTGCATTAGATCAGATCAAGAAAAACCTGGCCAAAAGAACATTCAGTGTAAAATTTGATCTGCAGGACACAGATTACAAACCTATAGAGAACATTGGCATTGGAGCATACGGTGTCGTTTGCTCAGCCACGCATAAGAAAACTCAAGACCGAGTGGCCATCAAGAAGATCCCTCATGTGTTTGATGCACTGACAGTAACCAAGAGAACGTACCGAGAGATCAAGATCCTGAAACACTTCAACCATGATAACATCATCAACATCCGGGAAATCCTGAAGCCAAAGCAGGAACATTTCCAGGAGATCTATGTAGTGTTTGACCTCATGGAAAGTGACCTGCATCGCATCATCTACACACAACAAGAACTGACCGAGGAACACATCCGGTACTTTCTGTACCAGATCCTGCGGGGGCTGAAGTACATCCACTCTGCCAATGTCATTCATCGAGATCTCAAGCCCAGCAACCTCCTCGTCAATGAAGACTGTCACGTCAGGATTGGAGACTTTGGTGAGTGTTCTGTTTAGTCTGATCTATTAATATTTATTTGATGTTTTGAATTTGTGAGACATGTAATAAAGTACACAACGTCTGGAGGATTCCAAGAAAACAAATAATTATTAAGAGATGTCTTGTCCTTGCTATGAAACATGTCAAAGCAAGTAATCACCATGATCACAATAGGGCCGGTAACAACACACAATACTTTTCGTTAAATATACAATGCATATCAATACTATCCTACTGATCCTTGTAAGAAATTGATTTAAAATAGCAAATTCAACAAACAAGGTATATTACATGATGTAGGGAACATGACCATAATGATAGCACCACATACAACATTAGGAGTCTAGGTATGTAATTTAGCAGTTTTGTTAAAAACGCATGCAATAATCATGATAATAGACTAAAACACATCAAAAACCAATCAAGTATTATTTCTGTGAGTACACACATTGAGGAGAAGACTGTATCATTTCATTTTCGAAATATTATGAGTCTCTGAAGAAAAAATGCAAAGTTTCTTAGGTGTGTGGAAGGTATTTATTTATAACAGTTTCTTGTTTCTTCTCCAGAAATGACTCATTGGTTGCCACGGTTCCTCTAGAATTATTTTATTAATAATACTTTAGGTATAAGTGTGGACTCTTCGCTCCTGAGAAACCAGCCGGTTATGTTTCTGTGGCCTACTTTGCATGCTTAGGTTCAGTGATGAACACCTGTTCAATATAAGACATAAACATGAGCTTCAATGGTATTTAATGTTAAGTAATAAGTAATAATAAGTATCATTATTGGTCTTTTAATCTGTGTTAAGGTTTTTTACTGGCCTTATAGACAACATACCATGCATTCAGTGATTGAATCAAACAAATGTTGTTGAGTTTATACACCTGCGAGAAGCATGGCAACTGTAGGTTATTAGATGAACAGGACTTCTAGATATAGTTTGGAAATCCTATTGCATGTTGCAACTCTGAATTTGTTGTTGAATCTCAAGATCATGAGGATGTTGAATATGTATGGCAGAGACAGTAGCATTATTACCATGGCTTACAGACTGGCTGTGTCATATGGGTGTTTAGTGAGACTGGCCTTAGAAGTGTCATATGTTACCCTTCCACTTGTGTCATGCTGTTGGTCACAGGATTGTCTGGTCCAGACTCAATTATTTACAGACCGCTGGAATATTGCTGAGTGTGGCATAAAACTAAACTCACTCACTCACTTTCCACTTGTGTACTTTCATGACCAGATTGAATCTCCATGTTCACCATCAGTGTTAAGGGTCTTATCAAGGGTTTTATATTCCCTACATCATGATAAGAGTGTTTATCTGAAGATGTTTGAGATATAATATCATGCACAAGTACATGCGTGCTCGTGGATTCCTTTTAATTAGAGACCGCCTCCTTGGTGTAGTGGTTAGAGCATCCGCACTGAGAGCGGAAGGTCGCAGGTTCAATCCCAGACCGCGTCAAACCAAAAGACATTAAAATATGGTACTTGTTGGTCCCTGCCTGGCACTCGGCATTAATGGGTACAACAAGGACTGGTCGGCTCGGAGTCAGTATAATGTGTCTGAGTTGGGTATTCATGCTTCACTGCGGCGTGGTATCTCAGTGGGCTAGCACTATAAAACCAGCTTAAGTCTGGGCTAGTACAAGCAGCCGCATATACACATACACATGCATGCACGTCGTCATATGAGCAAAATATTCTCAAGCACGACGTTAAACCCAATTTCACCTCACCTCACCTCACCTTTTAATTAGGTCAACCATGTGGTACACATGCATCAGATACATGGCATTAGTAAATTCCAGGATTGAAGTTATTTCTAATGCATGTTATTGTGGTTACATAGCAAAATCTTAATTTTTTTAAGACTATCTAAAAAAATTGTGATGATAGAAATGTGACAGCATGGTTGGTGGCCTAAAATGTCAACAAATCATTCCCCTTTTGATTCTTTGGAAGCTACTCATGAGGAGAAAGATTCTCCACCCAAACTTCTGAAACATTTGTCCTGCGATATTGTGTACGTTTGACAATAACACCCCCTATTTCCAATATTGCGATGTGTTGCATGTAAACCTCAGCCCAGCATTACACCTGTTGAACATGCTTCTACAACCTTAACACATAGCTTGGAGAGGGGGACCATGGATGAAGGGAAATTAAGATTTGATGCGATGGTACAGCTTGTGTGGGTCAACCGTGTGTAGTGTGCTGCGTCAGTTGTCTATGTAGTGGAGTCGCTGTTGTGATGTCAGCATGGAGGAATGTCTCCCCAGCTCCACGGCACTGTTTGAGGACAAACATTGGCAATACCACTGCTGTTGGCAAACAGAATTTCAAGGTCAGCGTGCTGGCAATTCAAACATACAACAATGAAATGCCATTGTAGCACAATTTGAAACTGTAACATCAAACAGTTGTCACTGGGGGGATGAAGCAAGGAAGATGTTGGTGTAGCTCTGTGCAGTGGGTTGTGGTCCGGCAGTGCCGATACATGAACTAATCATATTGAAAGTGTTTCTGAGGTGTTCACTACGATGGAAATAATGGATGTGGAGGGGGCGTACAGTAAGTATGCATATATCTTGACATATGGTGTACTGATGGGAGAGTGTGATGTCTATGATTATTGTGGTGAAGTATGTCAGGATAGACTGTAATGTCTATTATTATCATGGTAAATTATGTCAGGATAGACTGTAATGTCTATTATTATCATGGTAAACTATGTCAGGATAGACTGTAATGTCTATTATTATCATGGTAAACTATGTCAGGATAGACTGTAATGTCTGATTATCATGGTAAACTGTCAGGATAGACTGTAATGTCTATTATTATCATGGTAAACTATGTCAGGATAGACTGTAGTGTCTATTATTATCATGGTAAACTATGTCAGGATAGACTGTAATGTCTATTATTATCATGGTAAACTGTCAGGATAGACTGTAATGTCTATTATTATCATGGTAAACTATGTCAGGATAGACTGTAATGTCTATTATTATCATGGTAAACTATGTCAGGATAGACTGTAATGTCTGATTATCATGGTAAACTATGTCAGGATAGACTGTAATGTCTATTATTATCATGGTAAACTATGTCAGGATAGACTGTGATGTCTGATTATCATGGTAAACTATGTCATGATAGACTGTGCTGTCTATGATTATGTATGTCATGATAAAGTGGATAAGTGGATTTCACTCTCGCACTACTACTACTACAAGTCTTGTCGATCTTTGAAAAACTCTTTGTTCTTCCCAGACATACAGGTTGAAGTTTCAGTAAAATGGACTGTAGGCTGACACATATTAAGCAAAGTTTTGTATGAAAATCTGAATATAAGTTATCTATTATATTCTACCCATCTAAGTGTCTATTGAACTCGCTGATTTTGGCAGGGTCTAATCTCATGACACACAGAGGAAGGTGTGAGGTACTGCTGTCTCACTGACTGGTCCATACATACAGACTAGGAGGGATGTGGGAGCCCTCGGCAGATTGTCATAGTTTTCATATTCTAAGAAGTGTTTTGTTTTCCTTGTTTAATGCTGCAGTCAGCAATTATATAGCTGCAAGATGGTAGTCTCTAAACCATCCCATCTGAGCCAGACAATCAAGTGATTGATGTCATGAGTATTGACATACACAACTGGGAACCGATGACATGTGTCAACCAAATCAGCGAGCCTGACCACCCGATCACATGAGTCGCTTCATACGACAAGCATGGGTTGCCGAAGACCAATTATAACTCAGATCTTCACAGGTCACACAGGTAAATAGTTCTCAGACAACCACAATTTTGTTTCAGTTGTACAGAAAGGTTGTTTAAAGGTTGAACTTCAGGCAGTACCTCCAGACATTTTCCAGACTTGCTTACAGTACAGCATTTAATTGAACATACATGTAGTGTAAAGTCTTATTACATCGAATATATTCAGTCATTATGTTGCTGGGAGCAGCATGAATTCATTCGCAAACTTCTTCTGATGTCATGATTGAGATGTAATTAGTTTACCAAATGCAAGGAATATAAATGTATGGGATTCAAGTGTGACAAGATGAGTAGTTTTCACTGAAAAAATAGATGGGTTTGGTTCCTTTACTTGAGCTTGAGTATATTTTTCATGGCTTATTGTAACCATGAAAACACTAAAATAACAATCATCATCCCCAGCTGTTCAGCAAACGGAATGATTTCTAAGTTTGCAGTTACAGTAGTTGACATGGTTAAGGCCTTGGGGACTGTCACCCTGTTGTAGTTTTTATTTATCTCTGCAAATGGCTCACAAATAAACTTCGAAAAGTGTTGCAAGTTTATGAAATTATCCCTTTTTTGAGCAATGTTATGCATCTCTTGGACATGGGGAAAGATGCAGGTCATTGTAAACAAGGGGAACTCCCATTGTGTGAGGCTTACAGATGGGTTTAGGTGTGATATGTGCACTACAGTATCTGACACGATAGGGAGTTTTGCTATCAACTGATAAACTTTATAACCTTTTCAATTTTGTTTCAACATGTTCAAGACTAACTCATCAGTTAAGTAGGTTAATTCAACAATAGAGGGGGCTTATTCAGTAGGCTTGTTCAGTAGGTAGCTGTGTGGAGATTTCTTGCGAAAGTTAGCACCCAGCAACCTTCGTTGCTGTCTGCTTTTATCTATTGGGTGGTGAGGGCCTCTGACTTGGTTCATAGTTTATATTTGTTATCAATTCAATATCAAGCCTCTGTAAAATCCTCCAACTAAGGTTAGAGCACGGCCTCTGATCTCCCTTGTAATATGTGGGTCAACAGTAACAGATGAGGACAGGTGATCCTGAAGTATGATGAATGACCGTTCCACTTGGGATATGACCTATGACATCAGTGAGCCTGACCATCCTGTCCCTTTAATCACCCTGTTCTGACCGGAATCAACACTGGATCAGAATACACCAATTGTTAATAATGCAGGGTCTGATGCAAGGTCGGTCATCTTCACTTATATATATTAAATACTAGGGGTGACTATTGAGGTCTAAGGAACTATTGCGATTTCGATAGTCTATTGCAAGCAACTATTGCGATGTCGATAGTCTATTGCAAGCAACTATTGCGATGTCGATAGTCTATTGCAAGCAACTATTGCGATGTCGATAGTCTATTGCAAGCAACTATTGCGATGTCGAAAGTCTATTGCAAGCAACTATTGCGATAACTATTGCGATAGTTCAGACAAAATTCAAATTGCCATTTTCTACCAACTTCTTTTACATTAAACTACTTAAACCATAAAATGTGTTTAATTGTTTATTCCTTATAACTTTCAGGTCAGTATTGGTAAAGTTGTCATGATGACTTCTTCATGAACATGACTTCATGACATGATTCCACAACAAGCCAACACATTCACACAGGATTTAATACTATTTATTACAAAACTGTGCTTTGCAGACTCTTTGATCCCCACAACTTTGTATGTAGAATAACATACAAAAAAATAAAGAATAAATACTGGCTATGTGGCTCTGTCACATTTTTGACAAATGGTAACCTTTCAGTTTCAATAGAAAACACTTACTTTGTGTAAAGGTTGAAAATGAAACAGTTCACAGGTAGATATGTTTTAGTTTTAACAACATGAAGATGATAAAATATATCCAATGCACTGAACAGTCAACAGATTGAAAGAAGACAATAATCTTTTGTCACTTTGAAAGTATCAAGAAATCTCACAAATAACCTATCAGCAGATAACTTGGTGACTCAAGTTGAAAGATAGGTTAACATAATTGGCAATATTTTACATTAACACATTTTGCTCAAAGTCAAATAGTGTGATGAAGGCAGATAATAGTTCATTTTTTATCTTGGTTTCCAACTTTCCAATTCTTCTTTAGAAACAAGAGTCTGTCCACATGTGCAGATTCTGCTAGTTCATCCATCAGTTGTGAGTGAAACATCCTCAGCACAGGAAAGGTCATTCCTGACATGGGCAAGGCAGAACCTGAGAAATACTGTCACGAGGGGGTTGTGTAACGTGGTTCCAAAACTCGCAACATGTCCCTAAACCCCTCATTGTGGACAACACTGAATGGCCGCAAATCTTTCACAATAAATTCAAGAATGGCTGCCAAAATGTCTCTTGCTCGTTTTGACGACGAAAGTAGAGTAGTTTTGTCATTGAGCACTGTCAGGGTTGTTTGTCTCTTAGGCCTACCCTTGGTTGGGGCAAGCACATCAAGACCGTGCCTCAGACACACATGATCTGTCAAATTGGTTGTAATTCTACAATACTTCAATATCAGCTTACACTTCCGACATGCAACTCGCTTCTTGTCCACTTTATCTGGTTTTACAAACCCAAAGTGTTCCCATACAGCTGACTAAGCTGACGTATTGTTTATGATTTCAAAATTCGCAAAATCCCCGCTGTCTGCTTGAGCTGCCATTTTGGTAAAGGGGGTAACTCTACATCCCCCTTATATCACTTCAAAATGCTGTCACTTACAGCAAATAAAGATTAATCCCAATCGGAGGTAGGGCTGTAGGACAGAACATGTTTTCAAGTTACCGTTATTTATAAAACAAATTAAAGCGATAGTATTCCACATTGAGTTAACTGTTAACATTCTGAGCTAACTCTTGTAGTGGTGCAAGATAGCTGAATCACTGGTTCTACAATATTTAGATACCCGTGAAGATCCAGTTTAGGATTGATTTTCAATAACCCATGCTTGTCATAAGAGGCGACTAACGGGACCGGGTAGTCAGGCTCGCTGACTTGGTTGAGACACGTGAACGTATCCCAATTGCGTAGATCGATGCTCATGCTGTTGATCACTGGATTGTCTTTTCCAGATTCAATTATTTACAGACCGTCGCCATATAGCTGGAATATTGCTCAGTGCGGTGTTAAACAACATTCTAACAATCATTCTCTGATGCTGTCATCATTGAGCTGGAATACTGCAGAAGGTAGTGTTAAGCAACATTTAAACAACAGTAAGGTAAAGTAATCCAGTAACTCACTTTATCAGCATATGTCTTGATCCAGTTTTAGAATAAGGGAAGTCCTATAGGATGTAGCTTGTAATATATGTAGAAGGGCAACTACTACCATGAGGAATCCACTGATCTCAGATTCTGGACCTGGGATATAACAGGCATGTGGCCAGAATGTGTTGAAAGGGGTGTCCAGCCCACGTGAACTGTGAGTGACATGGTGCTCCCTGCTGCAGGTATGGCCCGAGGTATCTTCCAGACCCCCGATGAGCCGTGCTACTACATGACCCAGTACGTGGCCACCCGATGGTACCGGGCCCCAGAGATCCTACTGTCCCTGGTGGAGTATGGAACTGCTGTCGACATGTGGTCCGTTGGATGTATCTTCGCAGAGATGCTGGGCCGAAAACATCTGTTTCCAGGTGAGTTGAGCAGCGTCCGTAACCTGTGTTTAGCAGGGTGAGTGAAATGTACAAATGTAGATTTTTGTGTCCCTTTGGCACTTTGGATTTCTAGTAATGAACATGATGAACCATACCCAGAAGTATCATTTCGGCTATCATGTCTAATTGTATACATGGTAGCCTGTACTATATGTTCCTGTCTAATATTTTATGCACTGCATGCTGTAGTGAATGTTCCTGTGTGTTATTATCCATCCCCCTGGCATGTAATGTGAATGCGTGCGTACGTGCGTGCATGTTTTGTCGTCAATGCCTCGTCTGACTGTCCATAATTATTTCGTTTCCGGAGTATAGCTTAGTAACCATTCAATATTTTTCAGCAGAAATTGTTATATATATCAAATAGAACCTAAAGTGGTGCTTTTTGCTATTTACACGATTTTTTGTCATTTTTATTCTACACAGTTTCCATGGAAACTATTTGGACTTAGTCTCAAAAAGGAGGGGTGGGCTTTGTTTCCGGAGCACAACTCAAAAACCCTTCAAGATCTTTCAACAGAACTTGGCAGATATATGAGGCAGATCTTGAAGTGGTGCCTTTTGCTATTTACAGATTTTTGGCATTTATATTTTTCATGATTTCCATGGAAACAATTTGGACTTAGTCTCAAAATATCAAGTTCGACTTTAAGTAACTGTCAGATGATTTGTTCTTTCAAATTTGTGTTCTTGTGTGTTATTCTATACACTGCATGTTGTAGTGAATGTTCTTGTGTGTTTTCTATACACTGTATGTTGTAGTGAATGTTCTTGTGTGTTTTATTCTATGCACTGCATGCTGTAGTGAATGTTCTTGTGTTTTATTCTATACACTGCATGTTGTAGTGAATGTTCTTGTGTGTTATTCTATACACTGCATGCTGTAGTGAATGTTCTTGTGTTGTAGTGAATGTTCTTGTGTTTTATGTGTGTATACACTGCATGTTGTTGTAGTGAATGTTCTTGTGTGTTATTCTATACACTGCATGTTGTAGTGAATGTTCTTGTGTGTTATTCTATACACTGTATGTTGTAGTGAATGTTCTTGTGTTTTTATTCTTGTTGTGTGTTCTTCTATACACTGCTTGTAGTGAATGTTCTTGTGTGTTATTCTATACACTGCATGTTGTAGTGAATGTTCTTGTGTTTTATTCTATACACTGCATGCTGTAGTGAATGTTCTTGTGTTTTATTCTATACACTGCATGCTGTAGTGAATGTTCTTGTGTGTTATTCTATACACTGTATGTTGTAGTGAATGTTCTTGTGTGTTATTCTATACACTGCATGCTGTAGTGAATGTTCTTGTGTGTTATTCTATACACTGCATGTTGTAGTGAATGTTCTTGTGTTTTATTCTAATGTTCTTGTGTGTTCTATTCTATACACTGCATGTTGTAGTGAATGTTCTTGTGTGTTATTCTATACACTATGTTGTAGTGAATGTTCTTGTGTGTTATTCTATACACTGCATGAATTTCTTGTGTGTGATACACTGCATGTTCTTGAATGTTCTTGTGTTTATTCTATACACTGCATGCTGTAGTGAATGTTCTTGTGTGTTATTCTATACACTGCATGCTGTAGTGAATGTTCTTGTGTTTTATTCTATACACTGCATGCTGTAGTGAATGTTCCTGTGTGTGATTCTATACACTGCATGCTGTGTGTTTCAGGGAAGGACTATATCTCCCAGATCAAGTTGATTGTGGGTGTGCTGGGCTCCCCTTCGGAGGCAGTCCTCAAGAATTGCCAGAATGACCACATTAAGAGGATCATGAAAGGTAATGAGGCCAAATACCAAGATGACATGGGTGTTTGTATGTAATGGGATGATATAGGGCAGTCCAGTCATCATCTAAGGCTCCATGATGTAGAGCTGCGTAATGCCTAGATACTTGATCATAAGTCCATATTTGCCTGGTTTTGTACAATATGCTGACATGGTATCCATTTGGATTTGCACTGTACTAAGATTCCAGTTACCAAGGCTGTGTGCTGTGTGCATTTCCTTGTTTAAGGACTTCATCTATTTATCTATTTTTACTTTGTGTGCTGCAGCTCTGGGTCACAGACAGGCAGTGCCATGGAAGACGCTGTTCCCCAAGGCCAGCAAGAAGGCCATTGACCTGTTGAGCAAGATGCTGACCATCAACCCAGCGGAACGAGTCACTGTACAGAAAGCTCTGGATCACCACTACCTCTCAAAGTACCATGATCCAGACGATGAACCAATTTGTGTGCCAACATTTAACTTTGACTTTGAGAAAAAGGTAAGTTCATTCAAAATTAAAGTTTGAGATATGTGTATGTATATATATTTATATTCTCCATTCTTCTGCCATTAAACATAATTGTTAAAGTTTGGATATTACAGTTGTTTGCTACCCCTGTGTAGCATGTTCAGTCAGTCAAGAATCTCTGAGTATGTTCTGGTTGTGTGGTTTAGGACATGAGCAAGGATGACTTGAAGGAGGTGATATACAAGGAGATCATGGACTTCCATCAGCCAAAGACACCCACTCTCAGTTTCAATGCTGTGCTCAGACCAGCCCCTAAACCAGAGTCCCCACAAGAGACAGAAGTTGTCAAAGGGGACTCTGAACATCTGGATGACCTTTTGAAGGCCCTGCAACAACAGCAGCAGCAACATCAGCAGCAGCAGCAGACGAAAGCCGACAAACATGGTGACATGAAGGAGGCAGAAGGCACACACACAGTCAAACAGGAAGATGAGGTGTTCAAGAAACCAGTTCAACAGAGAAGCTCCTTTGTTACTGTGGACACTAATGCCCTGGTGCCCCCACACTCTGTGGATATAGAGATGCTCAGTGCCAAGTCCACTGACGGAAAACAGGAGATGGACATGATGCCTGTGATCAAAGCTGAGGTCAAGGTGGAAGACGGTAAACAGCAGCCACAAACAAAACAGCAACATGTAGAAATCAAAACAATCTCATCGGACACTAAAGCCTTAGTAAAGCAGGCCCTGCTGAATGCCAGCCAACGCAGACAGAGAACAGGTTAGTCTTGGAGGAGGAGGTGATGTGAAATTTGTTTTAACGTTGTGCTTGAGAATATTTCGCTCATATGACGACGTGCATGCGTGGGTATGTGTATGTTCGGCTGCTTGTACTAGCCCAGACTGAAGCTGGTTTTATAGTGCTTGCCCACTGAGATACCATGCCGCAGTGAAGCAAGAATACCCCACTCAGACACATTATAATGACTCCGAGTAGACCAGTCCTTGTTGTACCCATTAATGCCGAACGCCAGGCAGGGACCAACAAGTACCATATTTTAATGTCTTTTGGTATGACGCGGTCGGGGATTGAACCTGCGACCTTCCGCTCTCCGGGCGGACCATGGATGTTGCCTGGAATGAAGCTACATGATCTAAAGTATCAGCTATTCCAAAGATTGCTACATATCTGAACTATCATTCATTTTGCACACCTTAATGAAAATGTTTGAGACAAGTGATTTTGATCCCCCCGGCATGTAATGCGAGGGATATTGTCGACGCCTTGTCCGTCCATCTGTCCGTCCGTAATCATTTTGTTTCCGGAACATAACTCAAAAACCGTTCAATATTTTTCAACAAAAATTAGTGTATATATCAAACAGAACCTAAAGTGGTGCCTTTTGCTATTTACAGATTTTTGTCATTTAAATTTTTCCCGGTTTCCATGGAAATGATTCGGACTTAGTCTCAAAAGGGAGGGGTGGGCTTTGTTTCCGGAGCACAACTCAAAAACACTTCAACATCTTTCAACAGAACTTAGCAGATATATGAGGCAGCTCTTGAAGTGGTGCCTTTTACGATTTACAGATTTTTGGCATTTATATTTTTCATGATTTCCATGGAAACAATTTGGGCTGATTCTAAAAGAAAATCAAGCTGGACTTAAAGTTACTGTCAGATGATTTGTTCTTTCAAATGTGTGGGGGCCGGGGGGATATGTCATCTTCTGATGACTCTTGTTTATAATATGTCAGGACAAACAGAGATGTGATATTGTCACTTCTATCATTACAACTACATCACTAATTGAGATGTGATATTGTCACTTCTATCATTACGACTACATCACTAATTGAGATGTGATATTGTCACTTCTATCATTACGACTACATCACTAATTGAAATGAAGGATGTGATGAGCACAAGTGAAATGCCTCATCATATCTGTGTTCCAGACTCCAACAGTGAGGACCCGGAGGGAAGGCGGGTCGTGACTGCTGCTCAGCGACAGAAGGAAAGAGAAGATAGGAGGAAGAAGAAGAGAGAGAGAGCAAATGAACGAGTCAGAAGACAGAAAGAGAAACAAAGTAAGTCATTTGATCAGCTGACTGTTTGCTGTGAATAAGAAAATCAGCCTTTCGTAAATATTGTATGAAAAGTCTGAAAGCCCAAACCACAAGGCAAACGATGTTACTGTCAGGGCCGACACATATGTGAGTGGATAACTTGGAGGTCAACATATCTGTAGTGAAGGATGTAAGATGGCTCTGGTAATATGATATCTGGACATAAAAAGTGTTCAGTGTACCCACCTGGCCTGATGATTTAATTGGTCTGTTTCATAAATATTGTTTATTTAATATTGTTTACCGCAGTGCAGTACTTTTGGCAAATCATGTGTTAAAGTACCGGGGTATTAGTAAATTGCACCCACCCACCACTATATACAGCAACAGACATGTTGACAGTGTCAAGGAATGTGTGACAATCAGAGAGTGGATACATATATGATAAATGTGCTTTGACTTCTAATGAGGCACGATGTTATTTGACCACTGTATATCTCTACAATGATTCTGTGATACAAACAACACTGCTGTGTGATTCTTAGTGTCCCGAACACTGATCTCAAATGGTGATTCATCAGACAGCTCCATACCTTAAAAAAACACATAAGATTGGTATCAAAATACTTTTCTTTATCAATGGTAGATCACACTGCTTTACTGCCTATTTTATGGGACAATTACGTGAGATAATCCCTGGGTAGGAAAAACTGACAAATATAACAGTAAATTCAATTTGAATTAGACGTCGAAATATTACCATTTTGACCTCTGATTAAATGGCAAAATCAAATCATTATACAATGATGTACTTAAGCATTTGTTTTGCATGTTTAACTTTATTTGGGCATCAAATGTGTTCTGAAGTCTACCAGAACAAGTGAATAGGTTTCCTCATAACAATACAATATGATAAAACCACTTGGTTCTGAGTGAATATCTAGTTGTCCCAAACATTTTATTGGGTCAAATGAAATCATTAATGTGATCATGGTGCTTCATCATTGACAGTTCTGTAACATTGCTGCTTACATTATCATAAACATTCCTTATCAGTCACAGCTGCTGTTGCAGCTATGTATATCATCATTATTAATGAAACCATCCCTCCTATACTACTCACTTTGATAGGGATCACAAAAAATCACAAATTTACTTAAACGTAGATTTAGTATATGAAATTGTATCCATTTAAAACTGGATGAATAATAATATAGTAACCCCTCTTTAGGCAGACAGCCATTTATTCTAACCTTATGCACTTGATACATGAGTATCCATAAAAATGGTTTTCATGGCACCAATCAACCATTTTGCAAATCATGGAACGAGTCATTGACAAATAAACAACACCTGTCAATAGCGGGTATGGGATCCATAAGATGCAATGACATACTGAAACCTAGGAACCATGCTTACAATAAGCTTAGATATTTAAACCAAATTTGACCCCACATCATAGTTTTCTGTTGAATCCATGATTTGATCCTTAGCAAAGTGTGAATAGTATATGTTGAATGAAATGTGCTAAAAGATTACAACATTCATATTATCACATTTCAACAGATCAGAATCTGCTGTCTAATGAAGACAAGGAGCTTCTGAAGAGATGGGCAGGGATGCAGAAGATAGCGCCAGCCCCTGTAGGTCAACTCGGAGGGTCCCAGGTGAAGAACCCCACGGTCACTCACAGCCTTGCTGTCAGTCTTCAGGGTAACAGCCTGACACTGACGCCTATGACCCAGCCGCCTCAGCAGCCACCTCCCCTACAGACACTACAGGTGCAGGCTGCCTCGTCTGCCAACCAGGTACAGACTGGAGTACAAGCTGCAATACAGCAGATGCAGACTGTGCAGCTGCAAGGGGGGACAGGTTTCCACCCTGCAGATACAAGGACCCCAGACTGTACAGATGGTTCCCACTCTAGCAACAAGTACAGTGCCTTCCCATCAGCCAGCAGTCATCTCCAACACTGATGGCAAGTCTCATGTTGGAACACCAAGCCATGGACAGAGTGGTGAGACTGTACATCCAGTGAACACACAGTCAACACCTTCTCAGCATGTCCACCAGACACTGCCTTCGGGCTCTATTGCTCTACAGCAAGACACCATGTCTCATCCTGCAGCACCACTGGACAACACGCAGCTACAGGTGGACATCAACCACATGCATTCCTTACTGACAGCAGCAGCAGACGCGAGCACAAGCACTGGATGCATGTTTCAGTCAACAGGAGACACTCCACCTACAGGATTCTCAGTGCCAAATGTGAATGTCAGCAGCCAAACCACTCTACCCTCTCAGGTACAACAGTTTATCAATCCCATTGCATCCCATCCTGTCATGCAGAAAGATGTGCTGGATGCTCCGTGCCTCAGCCACAATAATACTGCACATGGCCAGTACTGCCATGACAACACACCAGTGCCAGTATCGACTCTCAACTCCAACATTTCCCAGTCAAGTAATACAGTGAACAGTCCTGCTTTCTCCACCATCACTTTAGATGGCCTGGACTTTTTCAACAACATGGGACTTGAAAGTGATAACCAACAACCACCCACAGTCCAGACAAGTCTTGACTTCCAACCATACCCAGACCAGCTCCCAGAATCTCGAACATCCCCAGCAAAGAGACGCAGCCTTGACACCACTTCCGGGTATCAGTCTGGTCCCACATTTGCAGGGGAGGGCGGTGCTATGGTGCATTCTAATAGTGCACCACAATTCACACAGATGAGTTCAAGCAGTGGCTCACCTGAACATACGCCGTATGTCGGGCAGTCCTCTTTCACAAATCAATCAGTTCCATTCTCCAGTTACCATACCGAACAAAGTGGTACAAATCAAGTTTTCTCTGGGAAAGAAGTGGGTGTTAATCTCCTTGGTAAGACAAGTCCTGACCAGGCCAGTGGCGTGAGCAGCAGGAACACTTCCTCCCTGAAGATCAAGTGTAACTCCCCTCCTCAAGCACATGCTCAGCCAGACCTGATTGCCCTGCTAAGTAAACAGCTGTCCAAATCTCAAGTGGAAGACATCTTCCCACCCTCTCTGTCACTCACCCCTAAAGGAACTGGTGGTGGATATGGGGTGGGGGCCGATCTGGATGCACTCATGGTTGATGCTGAGAGGTAAGTAACTGGATGACATGGTAAAGCAGGCTAAGTAAACTTAGCCTCAGTGTCATTGGTTACACTGCTAGCTAATCTTTTGAATTGACCAATCAGAACACAGCTTACCAAAGTTAACATTCGCACATTCCGTTTGAACTTTTACCTCGAAAACGTTTGTACTCAAACGATTCCGAATGCTATTTTCCGCACGATTGCTTCCGAATGATACACATGGAGAACGCCATTATTCACAACAGTGAGTAAAGAGTCGCAGAAAATAGCATTTTAGTCAATATTCCAGGATGTCATCTTGCGGAAATATAATCTAATAGTAACCATGTCATCAGAAACCCCAAAACGTATATAATGCAGGTCAAATATCTGTGTTTTATGCAAATTTTCGTTTGTTGAGAGATCAGTGTCAGCGACCGGTTGAAGAGAAAATTTGAAAAGGTCCCGCTGAACCCTAAATAGTAGCCGTTGTCTATTGGTTAAATCCATTCGGTCGTCTTACGTTTGATTGGACGGTCATAGGTCGTTCAAAGGTTAGCTAACACGACCTCCTATAGTGTTTGTTAGACTCAGTATAGCAGTGTAACGAATAATACTGAGCCTAAGTTTTCTTAGACTGCATGGTAAAGGTACTTTGCGTCCGCTTTCCTTCATCACAGTAATCCATTTTAAGAAGTTAATGTCCACGTTACATAACATTTGTTTGGTTGTAAACTGTATTGCTGAATTGATATGATCAGTTTCTGTTTCCTGTTCTAGTGCACGTTTGGAGCAAAGCCCGTTGTCCTCTTCCCTCCTAGCTGACTGGATGGACCTTCGGGGCAACATCTCCCAGGCAGACCTGGAGGCTCTGGAACATGAACTGGGACTACCATCCCCCATGGCGGTGTCGTACAGTGATGTCAGTCTCAATCACACGGAGCAGAGGTTCTAGGCCCAATCACACAGAGCAGTGGTTCTAAACACAACCACTCTATGCACAATACATATGAGGGAATGGATAGTTAATGGATAGTTGATGGATGTTCTGGAGGGAATGGTTGTCATAGATACAGAAAGAAGCATATTGTATTTTAGATGCAGGAAAGAATCAGAAACATTCAGGACAAACTCTCTATTCATTTGCAGAACCTGTCTCCTTCTATCACAACTATTGCTTAGCTGAAACAGTATATTTTCTTACGAACAAATCAAGATTCGAAGTCATTCTACTATTGCAGCTGCATCTGAATATATCAGATGGTATGAACAGTTCCTATTGGGCGTCCATTTTTTACGCAGATATTAAGACTAGCATACAGTTGGACGGACCATCCGTAAGTGTATCCACAGTAGCCCTTACGCAAATTATTTCACTATTGGGAAAGATAGTTGTTACAGTGAATACCATGCTGTGTTGACAGGCATCAGTACACGCAGGGTATTGTTGATGTGTATCTACCATGTGTTAACACTGTCCCCCCTGCGAGTGTCTGGCTTCAATAAAGTGTAATGTAATGTCTGCTGGTAGTTTCATGTTGACCTGGTGTGACAGACTCCCAGGCCTGATGCAGCGTTTTGATCTCATGGCTCTCAAGTATCATACCTGATGTACCAGACTGACTTGACGTGTCACACCTGGTATGTCAGACCCCCTGAACTGATGAGCGCATTGACCTGAACTGTCAAACTCAAGTATCATACCTGATGTACCAGACTGACTTGACGTGTCACACCTGGTATGTCAGACCCCCTGAACTGATGAGCGCATTGACCTGAACTGTCAAACTCAAGTATCATACCTGATGTACCAGACTGACTTGACGTGTCACACCTGGTATGTCAGACCCCCTGAACTGATGAGCGCATTGACCTGAACTGTCAAACTCAAGTATCATACCTGATGTACCAGACTGACTTGACGTGTCACACCTGGTATGTCAGACCCCTGAACTGATGGCGCATTGACCTGAACTGTCAAACCAAGTATCATACCTGATGTACAGACTGACTTGGCGTGACACCTGTCAGACCCCCTGAACTGATGAGCATTGACCTGAACTGTCAAACTCAAGTATCATACCTGATGTACCAGACTGACTGGACGTGTCACACCTGGTATGTCAGACCCCCTGAACTGAACTGATGTCAAACTCAAGCGCATTGACCTGAACTGTCATTGAAACTCAAGTATCATACCTGATGTACCAGACTGACTTGACACCTGGTATGTCAGACCCCTGAACTGATGAGCGCATTGACCTGAACTGTCAAACTCAAGTATCATACCTGATGTACCAGACTGACTTGGCGTGTCACACCTGGTATGTCAGACCCCCTGAACTGATGGCGCGTGACCTGAACTGTCAAACTCAAGTATCATACCTGATGTACCAGACTGACTGGACGTGTCACACCTGGTATGTCAGACCCCTGAACTGATGGCGCGATTGACCTGAACTGTCAAACTCAAGTATCATACCTGATGTACCAGACTGACTTGACGTGTCACACCTGGTATGTCAGACCCCTGAACTGATGGCGCATTGACCTGAACTGTCAAACTCAAGTATCATACCTGATGTACCAGACTGACTGGACGTGTCACACCTGGTATGTCAGACCCCTGAACTGATGGCGCATTGACCTGAACTGTCAAACTCAAGTATCATACCTGATGTACCAGACTGACTTGGCGTGTCACACCTGGTATGTCAGACCCTGAACTGATGGCGCATTGACCTGAACTGTCAAACTCAAGTATCATACCTGATGTACCAGACTGACTTGGCGTGTCACACCTGGTATGTCAGACCCTGAACTGATGAGCGCATTGACCTGAACTGTCAAACTCAAGTATCATACCTGATGTACCAGACTGACTTGGCGTGTCACACCTGGTATGTCAGACCCTGAACTGATGAGCGCATTGACCTGAACTGTCAAACTCAAGTATCATACCTGATGTACCAGACTGACTTGGCGTGTCACACCTGGTATGTCAGACCCCTGAACTGATGAGCGCATTGACCTGAACTGTCAAACTCAAGTATCATACCTGATGTACCAGACTGACTTGACGTGTCACGCGGTCACACCTGGTATGTCAGACCCTGAACTGATGAGTTGATTGAGTCACACCTGGTATGTCAGACCCCTGAACTGATGAGCGCATTGACCTGAACTGTCAAACTCAAGTATCATACCTGATGTACCAGACTGACTTGACGTGTCACACCTGGTATGTCAGACCCCCTGAACTGATGAGCGCATTGACCTGAACTGTCAAACTCAAGTATCATACCTGATGTACCAGACTGACTTGACGTGTCACACCTGGTATGTCAGACCCCCTGAACTGATGAGCGCATTGACCTGAACTGTCAAACTCAAGTATCATACCTGATGTACCAGACTGACTTGACGTGTCACACCTGGTATGTCAGACCCCCTGAACTGATGAGCGCATTGACCTGAACTGTCAAACTCAAGTATCATACCTGATGTACCAGACTGACTTGACGTGTCACACCTGGTATGTCAGACCCCCTGAACTGATGAGCGCATTGACCTGAACTGTCAAACTCAAGTATCATACCTGATGTACCAGACTGACTTGACGTGTCACACCTGGTATGTCAGACCCCTGAACTGATGGCGCATTGACCTGAACTGTCAAACTCAAGTATCATACCTGATGTACCAGACTGACTGGGCGTGTCACACCTGGTATGTCAGACCCCTGAACTGATGGCGCGTGACCTGAACTGTCAAACTCAAGTATCATACCTGATGTACCAGACTGACTTGACGTGTCACACCTGGTATGTCAGACCCCTGAACTGATGAGCGCATTGACCTGAACTGTCAAACTCAAGTATCATACCTGATGTACCAGACTGACTTGGCGTGTCACACCTGGTATGTCAGACCCCTGAACTGATGGCGCATTGACCTGAACTGTCAAACTCAAGTATCATACCTGATGTACCAGACTGACTTGACGTGTCACCCTGGTATGTCAGACCCCTGAACTGATGAGCGCATTGACCTGAACTGTCAAACTCAAGTATCATACCTGATGTACCAGACTGACTTGGCGGTGTCACACCTGGTATGTCAGACCCCTGAACTGATGAGCGCATTGACCTGAACTGTCAAACTCAAGTATCATACCTGATGTACCAGACTGACTTGGCGTGTCACACCTGGTATGTCAGACCCTGAACTGATGAGCCGCATTGACCTGAACTGTCAAACTCAAGTATCATACCTGATGTACCAGACTGACTTGACGTGTCACACCTGGTATGTCAGACCCCCTGAACTGATGAGCGCATTGACCTGAACTGTCAAACTCAAGTATCATACCTGATGTACCAGACTGACTGGACGTGTCACACCTGGTATGTCAGACCCCCTGAACTGATGAGCCTCAAGTATCATACCTGATGTACCAGACTGACTGGCGTGTCACACCTGGTATGTCAGACCCCTGAACTGATGACCTGAACTGTCAAACTCAAGTATCATACCTGATGTACCAGACTGACTGGACGTGTCACACCTGGTATGTCAGACCCTGAACTGATGAGCGCATTGACCTGAACTGTCAAACTCAAGTATCATACCTGATGTACCAGACTGACTGGACGTGTCACAGACCCTGAACTGATGAGCATTGACCTGAACTGTCAAACTCAAGTATCATACCTGATGTACCAGACTGACTGGACGTGTCACACCTGGTATGTCAGACCCCCTGAACTGATGACGTTGACCTGAACTGTCAAACTCAAGTATCATACCTGATGTACCAGACTGACTGGGCGTGTCACACCTGGTATGTCAGACCCTGAACTGATGAGCGCGTTGACCTGAACTGTCAAACTCAAGTATCATACCTGATGTACCAGACTGACTGGACGTGTCACACCTGGTATGTCAGACCCCCTGAACTGATGAGCGCATTGACCTGAACTGTCAAACTCAAGTATCATACCTGATGTACCAGACTGACTGGACGTGTCACACCTGGTATGTCAGACCCCCTGAACTGATGAGCGCATTGACCTGAACTGTCAAACTCAAGTATCATACCTGATGTACCAGACTGACTTGACGTGTCACACCTGGTATGTCAGACCCCCTGAACTGATGAGCGCATTGACCTGAACTGTCAAACTCAAGTATCATACCTGATGTACCAGACTGACTGGACGTGTCACACCTGGTATGTCAGACCCCCTGAACTGATGAGCGCATTGACCTGAACTGTCAAACTCAAGTATCATACCTGATGTACCAGACTGACTTGACGTGTCACACCTGGTATGTCAGACCCCCTGAACTGATGAGCGCATTGACCTGAACTGTCAAACTCAAGTATCATACCTGATGTACCAGACTGACTTGACGTGTCACACCTGGTATGTCAGACCCCCTGAACTGATGAGCGCATTGACCTGAACTGTCAAACTCAAGTATCATACCTGATGTACCAGACTGACTTGACGTGTCACACCTGGTATGTCAGACCCCCTGAACTGATGAGCGCATTGACCTGAACTGTCAAACTCATGGATAGGAAGAAGCAGAGGTTACCTAACTTATCAGTAGTCGTTTGAGATGACTTGATAAATAATAGCTGATGTGTGTTGGAGACAAATGTCCTCCTAAGTACTTGCACCATGTAACTAAAGACGTCATGGACTGACGGGTTGAATGCAGTAAAATGGCCTAGACATTGTAAAAAGCTGGTCTTTATTGTCTGCCTTTTCTCTCCCCACTGAAGTTAACAATAATAATAACTGGCCACTTATATAGCGCTGAACTCCACGCAGGGACATACATTTCCCCATGTGCAAAGCCTGAGCCCTCCCTTACTGTTGATTTACAGAGTCGTGATATTATCTGTTAGAACAATTGCAATTGGTCCATGTAGGCAGTTTCAGGGCCTCGATATCAGTGCATTGACATAAGTCCCATACACTGACAAGCGATAGTCGTAGCGAATTCGCGTAGCCGGGTATACATCACACAGTGCCGGAATCCTGGCAATAAACAGCAACAAGTGATTGGAGCAGGTCCAGCAGTTCCAAACTTCTGATCACAGTGTAACACGTGGTCCTTGTACCGCGGACACTTCCTGACGACTGACTATATAAACTCTTCAACAAGTGGTCCGTGCATGTCCGACACTGTTCCTGACGTCTGACGATATTTACATTGTAACAAACAATTGGTTCGTGGACACTGACAATATGCAGCACGTGTACGTCTGGACGCCCCAACACGTGACACTCACTGCGATAGGTGTTTGCCGAGGTACAGATGGTAGTTGAGGTATATGAGCGCAGCGTTGATAACGTATGTGGCAATACAGACGATGCAGATATCACGCAGTACAAAGAAGAGGATGAAGGCGAGGTACACACAACCGAGCCCCGCGACCACCGAGGTGTAGTACAGAACATACGACCACAGCACTTGGTTGGGCAGGAACGCTGGAATATACAACATACTATTGCATATACCCGAACCTCCTCACCAAAATCACGGATTTCCCTGATCTTTACAGACAAGTATAGGGATATGAGATTTGAAACGTATATTTCTAATCCTTCTAAACACTCCACGAGCTTATTTCAATGGTTCTCTGGATACAATATAAAAGATCTAACGCTAAAGCTGTTGAGTGGAATTATTGTTTTTAAAGGCATCGGCTTTTTCGATACAGTACATAATAAACATAATCTTTCACCAAATAATAGATTGTTCTCTTGTACAATTACAACTGGGGCATATACAAAATAATGGACAATGCTTACAGAAAAAATGAAAGTGTGTTTCATTTAAGTTCAATATACAGAAATGAAATAAACACAATTGTATTTGATGGAAAGCTGGTGGTATGTAATTTCCTTGGTCATTTTTTATGGATGGTTGGAATTTTCTGAATTTGAGGTTGTTACTGAGGGCTTTGATTTTGTCCCATGGATGTAGTGGTCAGAGGTTGTCACGGATATGGTCTCATAGAGCTGAATTGGAGCCTGGTTTAAACGCTGAGACTAAAACCATCCATCAGCCGTGAACACTTCTATTACATACCCCTAGCTTAAGATCAACTCATCAAAAGACTACAGTCGGAGGCAACATAACATTGCTTTCCTGCCATGGTTGGCTGCTTCTATAGATCTCTCACTTCACGTGGCTTGGGTTTGATGGTGACACGCCTACGACAGGACCAGAACCTCGGGCAATCTAAAGCAGGTATGACACAACTTTCCTGGGACAAGCTATGCCAAATAAGACACACCTCACATAGGGCAATCTATGGCAGGTAAGACATGCAACTCCGCTACAATCTATGACAGGGAGCACAACTCAACTGGGACAATCAATGATTCACCAAGGACAAAATGTAACAGGTAAAAATCACTCACCTAGAGCTAACTGTGACCGGTAACACAGCTCAATTGGTACAGTCTCTAACAGGTAGGACACGCCTCACTGACAATCTGTGACAGGTAGCCCTACTCACCTAAGGCAATCTGTGACAGGTAGCCCTACTCGCCTAAGACAATCTGTGAACGGTAGCCCTACTCGCCTAAGACATTCTGTGACAGGTAGCCCTACTCACCTAAGACAATCTGTGACAGGTAGCCCTACTCGCCTAAGACAATCTGTGACAGGTAACCCTACTGGCTTCAGACAATCTGTGACAGGTTGCCCTACTCAGCTGAGACAATCTGTGACAGGTAGCCCTACTCGCCTCAGATAATCTGTTACAGGTAGCCCTACTCAGCTAAGACAATCTGTGACAGGTAGCCCTACTCAGCTAAGACAATCTGTGACAGGTAGCCCTACTCAGCTAAGACAATCTGTGACAGGTAGCCCTACTCGCCTAAGACAATCTGTGAACGGTAGCCCTACTCGCCTAAGACATTCTGTGACAGGTAGCCCTACTCACCTAAGACAATCTGTGACAGGTAGCCCTACTCAGCTAAGACAATCTGTGACAGGTAGCCCTACTCACCTAAGACAATCTGTGACAGGTAGCCCTACTCACCTAAGACAATCTGTGACACGTAGAACAGGATTCCGAGAGTGCAGTTCCGTTGATTCAGGAAGTGATCTTTGCCCACCAGTAAACTTACTATTCCGAATCCTTTGCCGTACCTGCCAATTCCATACAACAAAGATATCTGTATCTCTGATTTATACTCCTGGTGACATTCGTCTGAGAACAAACTAATCACATATATATATTTACCCCCACAAATTCCAGTGTTTTGTCATTGTAAAGATCGATTTTCCACAGACAAGATTATACAAAACCTAGCCTGACTAGTGTCTGAAACTAATTTTCAATCTGAAAATACATCAGACAAGTATGGCTGTTCCAATACAATATACACATGTTCCTATACAATATACACATATACAAACATACTCAACGTACAGTATGTAGTCGACAGTTCAAAGCGAAAATTGTTTCATATTAAATGGTCATATTGCTTCCGGCATTGAACTGTGGAAGTAACAGTGTAAATCGTACTTAGATATATGCTTGGATAGAACTTTAACCCTGATATTCGGTGTGGAAGCAGTACAAAAATTACAGCACGCGACCATTTGATGCGCCACATATTGCAAACAGGACTACAGAGGACACCATGGAAAAGGGGAAGGTCATGAGAGAATCATATCCTGTGTCTCCACCATTAGTGTCGAGCACTGCAGGTATTGCACCTCCATGCCTGTGGACAGATCACAGGTTTGTTCAGGTCAGCCCGACGGCCTGTGGATGGAGTAAAAGTACAGATCACAGGTTTGTTCAGGTCAGCCCGACGGCCTGTGGATGGAGTAAAAGTACAGATCACAGGTTCGTTCAGGTCAGCCCGACGGCCTGTGGATGGGGTTAAAGTACAGATCACAGGTTTGTTCAGGTCAGCCCGACGGCCTGTGGATGGAGTAAAAGTACAGATCACAGGTTTGTTCAGGTCAGCCCGACGGCCTGTGGATGGAGTAAAAGTACAGATCACAGGTTTGTTCAGGTCAGCCCGACGGCCTGGGGATGGAGTAAAGTACAGATCACAGGCTCGTTCAGGTCAGCCCGACGGCCTGTGGATGGAGTAAAAGTACAGATCACAGGTTTGTTCAGGTCAGCCCGACGGCCTGTGGATGGGGTAAAGTACAGATCACAGGTTTGTTCAGGTCAGCCCGACGGCCTGGGGTGCAAGCGCAAGCTGTTACGATCATCTTTGTAGTATTGTGAGGTTCAGTCTACAATAAAGTCATTGGATTTATGTGGATAATCATATAGAAAAATAGAAATAGGTATTAAAATTCTAAAAATAAATTGCAGTACAGCTATACATATATATGTTACTCATATTTTTCACCGGGAGTGTAAGATAATCTATGCAGGAAGACAGGTAAATGCTATGAATTTTGAGAAACTGTTTCCTATTTTCGTTCACACCTTCATACCTGTTTGGAATATGTATATCAATATGTGCCTGTGGCTTCATACATAATAAAGATTTTGTAGATGATGATATTTGTAATATGATATCAGTTTGTTCAATGTAACAATAATTAAAAAACCTAGGTGTTGTCATAACACTCTTTTATCCAAACAACTAAGCAATTACTCAGCATCTGAAAAGTTCTCTAATATGTGCATTTATCCTCTTTTCTTTATATAAATCAAAGTAATTGTGATTGTCATAATTTAGACATTTCAAATTCCTACAATGTTTTTTTTTACTTTCATAAAACCATAAAAGAGAAAGATGGTATTACTTTTCTCTGGATAAAGTTATTAAATGACCATTGAAACTCGTGAAAAGAGGTGACAATGAACTGTGCGACACACACACACACACACACACACACACACACACACACACACACACACACACACACACACACACTTCTCAAAAAGCTGTATCCGCCCCTATATTGTGTGTATCTAGTATACGTAATTACTCAGCAGGTGATAGTGTGTATTTGTAAGTACCAAAATGAAGCCGATTATCAAAAAAGAGTCATTGTTATAAAACCCTTTTTTCCAAACTCTGAAGGATGTCATAGTGGGATCCGATGGTTTATTCATCTGTAGTGTGTGATGGAATGAAATAGTCACCACAACTGTGTGACCTACATTGCAAGGTCATAACTCATGTCTCATCCCGGAGGTAATGGGGTGGTGAGTGCGTTCGCTCATACCGCTGAAAACATGGGTTCGATTCCCCACGTGGGTGTAATGTGTGAAGCCCATTTCTGGTGTAAACAACCGTCATATTGCTGAAATGTTGGTAAAGGCGGCATAAAACTATACTCACTCACTCATTGGTTCCCTTTGCTACCTGTAACACAGGAGGACTTTACAATGTTTTATGAATGCCATAGTAACGCATTCAGTCATGTTTACAGATGACGTTATCATGGTTATTATGGGAACAAATATGTCATCGCAGTAACGTTTGGCCGTTCAGCTACCTTGCACGTGAACCGTATTTACTGTGCCAGCAATGGACAAAAACAGTTGGTGATACTGGTTAGATTGTGTGACACCACTGACGTCGCAATTGACGACGTTTGCCAACACCTCCGACAGGATGTCTGTCTGAGACGTACCTGTGTTTGCCAACTGTCTGGCTACGAGATGATTCACTCTAGAGCTTGCTGCTGTTATACTGACGCTGTACACCTTGGCCTCACATGATCTAGTATCCCATATGCGTAGAACGACGCTCATTATGTGGAGCACTGGATTGTCGGATCCAGACTCGACTATTTACAGTCCGCTGCCATATAGCTGGAATATTGCTAAGTGTGGCGTTAAACAACAACAACACAAATAAATAAATAAACTAATAAATATACAGAATATATAGAAATAGTGCTCTGTCATATGTGAATACCCGGCTGCTGACAGACGATTCTGCCCGACGACGTAGCTCTTTGTGTTTCAGAAAGTAGTCGTGATATGAGTTCGCAGTTAAACAATCAACGTTTCTAATTCGAGAACATCACTGCTGCCAATGAACACTTTTATGGACTTGTTCAAGAAATTTTAGGCGCAAAATATGCTCGTTCATCGATCCCGTGACTATTCTGGTCTGTCACGCGTTATGTATTTGGACATTGCTACGTTTAGTGGATTCCAGGACTGACGGTATAGATTCTACCAAGTGGCATACCGTTTATGTACTGATGTCGTTTATGTATGGATATCAGTAAAACCTATCTGTTCTTTCTCTAAGAGTGTATGTTGTTTCCATACAGTAGCTGCTATACAAAATTGTCGTCATGAGGGAATGGGGTAATAGTTGCTAAAGACAATGTTTTAAAGCAAAACTATGGAAACCTTTTCATTACCTTTTCCTGTGTTTGAAATGAAGGTTTATTGTGTGTCTGTGGAAACGTCCATCACCATGTTCTTTACGGTATGTGCTGCACAACAAGTTATCACCTGTTTACGGTATGTGCTGTACAACAAGTTATCACCTGTTTACGGTATGTGCTGCACAACAAGTTATCACCTGCACCTAGATTTCCGAAGCTCTCCTAGTGTTAAGATGGTCGTATATACCATCCATTAACATTAACTTACGACTATCTTGGACAATCTAGGCCCAGGCCCGGCGTGGACAATGGAGTGTTACAGTAATGAGACATGGTGGAAGTTACTCACTGCGAACAGAGAGCTTTGGAGCAGCTGAACCTGTCGCTGAAGTCGCAGGCTGCCCTGTACTGCGGGTCTCTCTCCTTCCTCACCTCCACCCTGAGCGCGTACAGGGACACGCCCACCCCAGCACACTGAGGAGCACCCGGTCGGCCAGGTTGGACATCAGCAGCCACGACACACACATCATGCACCAGAATGTTGTAGATGACGCACCACGGAACCTAGACCTTGAGACAACATATGGATATTGTGTCAGTGTGTTAGGAAGCATTACTTCTCTTACTCGAATTTTGCCAAACATGAGTTTCCCGACTTTATGTCGTTCGCATTGCCAGCCTACACAAACCAAATACATGTACAACAAACGCTCTTACACAAGACTAGTATTTTGACGCATTGGCGGATCCAAAGGTGTGTGTGTGTGTGTGTGTGTGTGTGTGTGCGTGCGTGCGTGCGCGCGCTTTAACACACACACACCACACACCCTAACACCCACCCCCCACACAAACTCCTTTTGAAAATTCCTGGATCCGCCTATGTTGACAAGAGTGTCGTACTTAGTTTAATATCTTTCTGAAGAAAAACACAGAAACATGTGCTTCTAAATTGCCTTTTAAATATGTTGTTGATTTGGCTTTAATGAACATAGACACTAACGCAGGTACAGTCTGTGGGAATCTGGCGACTCCAGTAGTTCACGGGGTCAGTGTCCAGCTGACCACGGCCCTCCACTACCGGTGGATTAGTATGACAAGATGGTACAGAGAATGACAAGCTCTGTACGGCCCCTGACACACAATACACAGGTAATATGGCTGAGACAACGTGTAGATATGTAACGTGCATAGTCTTACCTTGAACAACGTGCCCTGTCGTCGCTGTGTGGTCCAGTGGATGTGAACTCCGTCAGGAAGGTGGCGGGGGCAGTGGGTGGTGGGTGTAATCGTTCATCTTTCAGAGCCGCGTCAGCAGCGGAACTCCATGTCAGTCTTCTAGCAGACGACAGAAACTCAACCAATCAAATCACGCCACTTTATCGACATTTGCAGAGAGTGGGAAGCCCGAGAGAAGAAGGCCACCAGCAGACGTTAATTCCACGTTGTGGGGCTTCCTAAACAGATCACAATCAATACAGCGCGGAGCAGGGAGGAAGGTGACATGAAAAGTGGGTTAAAATGTAGCAGTGAATGATTACCTAGATTGTCAAATGATTTGCTGATGTGTTATGCATATAGAGATTGCCCTGTCGCGGTGACAGGTAGAGATTAAATCGGTGTTGTTGTCATAACCAATAAAGAGCATTCGCTGACTTTCAACCCAAACTGAAGTGTCAGATATGTATTTATGAACTGTTTGTTCAATCGTTCTGTATATTATCTAATGACCTCAGTCGTAGTGTCAGTCGCCACGTATACATCACATGGTAGTGTTTTCGTTGCCACATAGTGTACCTACTAGTTATATCGATTATCACGTTCATTATCTAGTGGTCTTGTCAAACGTCACGTATATTAAATTGTTTTAATGTTTGTGTGTTGGTTAACAATGCATGTTTAACAGGTTATTTAACACGTTATCAAACTAGTCATCGAGCCTGGCCAATCGACTGTTACAACGTCGCCTCGCACAGTAGAATCTGGCACTGGTCACACTTCCACATTCCGTCCTGCTGGGAAAAGGGCAGTTTTAGTAGAATCGCCGTTTATCATACCGAGAACAACAACAGCTCGGAACAACATTACCTATAGTTCTAACGACTCAGTCACGAGCATCCTCTTGTACATCACCACTGTAGGCTGTGTCAACGACAACGTCATCAGCAAACGTCTTCCGGAATACCATTTTAGGCTGCTGCTGAAGCTCATCTAGGTCTCAAATAGTGAACACCATATTGTCTGGACGAAAGGTACAATTGCAGCCAAGAGCACTCTTCTCCAAACTGTATAAGGAATATAGGGTCATCTTCTCTGTTCATCACAGTCTGTTTACATCTGTATATATACACTTGAGTCGGTCGTTTCGGGTAGTTCAGGTACGACCTAGCTCGCATGTTGAACAACGCAAATGTGAGACAGTGTGACAGCTACCATAATCCAAGAACTGTCTCCGTAAACATGGCTTTCTAATTTCTGGTAATAAATATTAGATCTAGTTACATGCACACTGTACCTAAGGTGATGCTGGTAACGCACGTTACCAGCATCACAACATGGCGGCAGACAAGATCGCTTGGCGATTATTCCCCTCGAATTAGCAGTCTTCCACGTATATACAATCAACATTATTTAGCACACTGATAAACTTTGATGTTGTGAGTACATTGAATGCACTGAATTTGCTTACTAATGTCTATGTGTTGAAGAATAAGTATTCTAAAATCACGCAAGGATGTCGGTAACTCAAAGTCTGGATGTCGGTAACGTGCAATGAATGATGCTGGTAACTCATACTGTCCTGCTTTAGTCGGGAAACAGAAATTGTCGATACTAATGTCAGTTCTTATGTTTTACACAGATGTATACTGCTGCTACATTAACAGTATGGGCGACTTTTTCTGTGCACCGGAGAGTTGTTGCTTGACTTGAAGCAGGATGTGTTTAATCACACTAATTATGTGGCGTTTCATTGAACTTGAACGGATTTAGATGTGTGTGCCCAATGTCCATTAGTTGAGTTGAGTTGAGTTGGGCTTTACGTCACATCGGCATTATTCTAGGCATATTGTGACGATAACAAGTCTGCATTAGTAAATATTGTAAGTACAGAGTCAAAATGAATTTTATTTTAAAAACATATATTCATTACATTGTCATTTAAAAACAGAAAAAGTCATAGCACTAAATTTAAAGGCAGGAAATTTGTTAGTCACATTACACAGTTACAATTTATGATACAGATCAACTTCCCTCAGTTGGTTCACTATGAGATGAGCGCTCACGCGGGAGAACCGATCTTTCAGATTTGTTGCTTCATGATGTGAGTCCCTTGCAGACGATAAGTCCACACAGTCAAGCAGAATATGCTTGATGGTGAAAACCTCATCGCAAGAGACACACATGGGGGGTCCATCCCCATCCGTTTTCAGCAGATAGTCATAAGCAAACCGGATGGCCAATACGACATCGTCGTAAAATTACCTCATCACGTCTTGACTCACAACCCAAGTAAGTATAACCAATTGTTGGCTTCAATTCATACAGTTTATTTCTTCCTACTTGAGTGTCCCACCTTTTTTGCATGAGGTCCCGAGTATAGCTTTTGATAGTGGGTTTGAAATCACTGTACGGGATCAGCAGTGGAGATAAGGGCTTGTCAAGAGCTGTTTTTGCTGCAGCATCGGCTTTTGTGCTACCTGCTATGCCGACGTTCCCCGGCAACCAGCAGAGGACGATGTCGCATTGGCCAGTAGAGAGGTCGTTGTAAAGTTCTAAAATGTCCAGAATGATTGGGTGACTTGAAGTGACATTTTGAAGTGCTTGAAGGCAAGGTAATGAATCTGTGAAAACGATAAAGTTTTTGGAATGATTCTGCTGTGTAATATAGGTCAAAGCTGAAAAGATAGCTTTGGCCTCGGCAGTGAAAATGGAACTGTTGTCGGGAATCCTAGAGGAGACAGTCTTGGATCCAATGACTGTAGCACTGGCAACTTGGCCCTCATCCTTGGATCCGTCTGTGAAAATGGATCTATGGGTGTCATACTTGGAACGTAACTGGTTGTATTCCTGGTGGAACACCAAAGGATTTGTTTCGGACTTTTTGAGTTTAGTGAGGTCGTTGTAAAGTTCTAAAATGTCCAGAATGATTGGGTGACTTGAAGTGACATTATGAAGTGCTTGAAGGCAAGATAATGAATCTGTGAAAACGATAAAGTTTTTGGAATCATTGTCATACTTGGAACGTAACTGGTTGTATTCCTGGTGGAACACCAAAGGATTTGTTTCGGACTTTTTGAGTTTAGTTAGGGTAAGATCGACCTGTGGTTTCACCATCTGTCAGGGTGGTGAAGACAGGAGTCGGTAAGGTGCTATGATATTGAGATCAATTTTAGCTGCAGATATGTGTGGTTGAATTCTGATTCCAAGTGGTGGAACCAGGCTTGGCAGTTTAGGAAACAGGTTTCCATAGAGAGGGTTGAAAACACAATTGTATGCTGGATTGGACTGATTTGAACGTAATTTAGTGATATTTTGCAGTGAAAGTTTAATGCGGCGTTGTTCAAGGGAAGGTTCGTTAGCCTCTGCATATAGACTGTCTACCGGGGAGGTCCTAAAAGCTCCCAGGCAGAGCCTCAGGCCTTAGTGGTGGATAGAATCTAATTTTTCTAAATTGCTTTTTGGGGCTCCACCATAAACAATGGAGCCGTAGTCTAGTTTAGAGCAAACCAAAGATATGTACAAGTGAAGGAGGGTAGTCTGATCACCTCCCCACTCTGTATTTGAAACGACTTTTAGTAAGTCCAGAGCCTTCAAGCACTTGGTTTTCAAATATTTTATGTGTGGTAAGAATGTCAGGTGACGGTCGAATATGAGTCCCAGGAATTTAGCCTCTTCTACTACCTTGATAGGAGTACCATCTAAAGATAGGTCTGGATCCTTGTGTGGTTTGTATTTACGACAAAAGTGTTTGGGATTTGGATTTTGAAAACTTTTGGATTTTGTTAAGGGAGAGTTGTAGCTGCCTTTCTATTGCGTGCATGTTCTTACCACGACATGAAATATTGAAATCGTCCACGAAAAGGGACCCATCAACACAACTGTTCAAGACGTTAGTGAGGCTGTTAATTTTGATGCTAAAAAGGGTGACAGACAGGATGCTGCCTTGAGGGACGCCTTGATCTTGGTGGAAATAATCAGACAATGTGGAACCCACCCGTACTTGAAATTGTCTGTTGTTTAAAAACTGAGATATGAACTGAGGTAATCTGCCCCTCAATCCAAATTCATGTAAATCTTTTAAGATACCATGTTTCCACGTTGTATCGTATGCTTTTTCTAAATCGAAAAAGATAGATACAGTATGTTGTTTGTTGACAATGGACTTTTTGATAAAAGATTCCAGACGCACCAGATGGTCAATGGTACTTCGGTTTTTTCGGAAACCACATTGGGGGTCACTAAGGAGGTTATGGGTTTCCAAGTACCAGATTAATCGATTGTTGACCATGCGCTCCATGGTTTTACAAACACAGCTAGTTAGGGATATAGGACGGTAGTTTGAGGGATCAATATGATCCCGGTCAGGTTTTGGTATAGGGATGATAATGGCATTGTGCCACGAAGGAGGAAAGTTGCCGGTTGTGCAAAAGTCATCAAATATATTGAGTAGAGTTTCCAAACTTGAATCAGGGAGGTGTTTCAGAAGTTGATAATGAATATCATCAGCTCCTGCTGCGGTGTCGTGAGTCTGCCCCAGGGCAGTACGTAGTTCATGGAATATGGTGGCTGTTTAGGGCCATCGCTTTCTCGCCTCCGAATTTTAAGGCGAGAAAGCGATGGCCCTAATCAGCTACCATAATGGAGAGAAAACGTTTCATTGTAATCCTCACCATTATCAGAGTTAAAATTGACTGATTTCTTTTCTTGTTGGGTTTGGTATTTCTGGAACTTGGGTTTATAATTTGACGAGGAGGAGTGGTTTGCCAAAGTTTCGCCAAGTTTGTTTGCAATTTCAACTTTATTGGTTAAGAGGGAGTCACCATCTTTGAGATGGCGAACACCAGATTTGGATCCTTTTCCCCTAATCTTTTGAATCTGTTCCACACCTTGGACATGGGTGTGCGGGAGTTGATTTTGGACACATTTCGTCCATGATCTGCGTTTGGTTTGCTTAAAGGTACGTATTGCCCTGGTATTTGTCATTTTAACGGCATTCAGGTTGTGCACAGTAGGATGTTGTCGGAAATATGTTTCCGCCTTCTTCCTATTTTGTCTAGCTTGTTTGCAGTTTGCATCAAACCATGGTTTGCGTATGTGCGGGTTTGCAGAGGACTTATTTTATAGGAATGGTTTTGTCTCCAATGTCATGTAGGACGTCCATTACGCTGAGAGCTTTTTCTCTGTCCCTCCTGAATTGGGACATTTGACATGTTGATTTCGTTTCAATGTTGACGTTTAAAGTACATTTTACATTTATTGGATAGGGCTGAATATATAAAGCTATATAGTCTGTCAACCTGACTTTATGGACTGCATATTTTGCAAATATTATGTGTTCACATGTACCTGCATGTTTCTCCGTGACCTCAGCAACCTATTATTAATATCACGGTGATCGCCTATTCGAAAAGTTACCTATATAACTATATATCTTTATTTTTTCGTCATTGTTTTGATCAACTCAATCTGGACATGGGTTCATTTGATGTAATGCCTGACAGGTGACGGACACCTGCAAACCCAGCTCACATCATACCTGATATACACCCCGAATGAGAATATGTGAACATTGTGAATGCACAGGTATTCTGATGTCACCTGCAACTGTACCATGGCGTCGAGAAGCTGTACAGTCTACTGCAGACGTCCGTTCTCTACCCCTCAGCTGTGTGATTTGTATTAAAATACACTAATAATCTAGTGGCCTTCCTGTCCACCTCCTCGTCCCACATCCACCCGGCAACAAACACCCGGGTGGAGCGAGTTAGTACACGTTTGAGCTCAAATGGGGGTACAAGTTCGGTATATCTCCACGTGACATTCTGGGAACGATGTGTACTCATGAGCTCTGCCTTAGAAACGTGGGGAATTGCTGATTATGGTCTGGTGGCATAAGTTTTGGAATTATGGTCAGGATATGTTTGAGAGATATTCAAACATAAATTGACAATTTCTGTTCAACGACTAAAGCAGGACAGTATGTGTTACCAGCCAAGCGATCTTGTCTGCCGCCATGTTGTGATGCTGGTAACGTGCGTACAGTGATGCAACAGCTGACGGGGACACAGGGCTACCAGTCTACATTTGATGTCCGCTTATAGAATGACTGTATCTACAACGTGACTATCAGTAATTGGATCAATCACTTCGCAAGTCATCTTTTGCCAGCTTCCAATATACATGTAATCATTTTAACCAGATTGTGTGAACCGTGAAGATTCGGGTTGGAGTTGGTTTTCAGCAACCCTTGCTTGTCGTAAGAGGCGACTGACGGGATCGTCATCGTTTCCCAAGTGTAGATCGATGCTGGTGATGTCAGATTCAGATTATTTTATTTGAGTGAATTACAGGGTATAATAATACAGTATGGTGAGCAAGATGGCAGTACATACAATGGGTACAGCAAACATCATAGAGAGAGGCTATGACACTCTTGTTGCTATAATATTTATAAATTTTGCAAGGGATTTCAGTTCTTTTCATTTACTGGAAGAAAAGAGTAATCTGAAAGCGTGGAAGCTGGCATTTATGGTATATTTAATTGGTATGAGATCTGTAATGTCAGTCACTGGATGATCGGGTCCAGACTGGAGTATTTACAGACTACTGTCGTACAGCTGGAATATTGCTGAGTGTGGCGTTAAACAAACACAAACAAATTATCCTGTTTGGAGTCGCAGGTAACTGACCTACTGGCACATACGAACATGGATTTGTACACGGAATCTTGGTAAATCACAACCTGAGTTGTTCACGACGTACGTGTAGTAGACAACTCGGTCCCCTCGACTGGTCAGTAGTTGACTGAAAACAACCAGAACCTGCTTCATTACAATCGTCTGACCTGGACCTGAAGATGTATCCCGGACTGCTGCCACTCGTGCTCTACACTGGTATCGGTATAAACATAAGTGTGCTGGTGCTCCCGCCTGGTTTCCATGGCGGGGTGGAGGTGCTTTTTTGACAGGTGTGACCTATTTAAAATGATGAGTTTGATTAATGAGCTTTTATTCTCCAACACGTCATCAATAGGTAAACCCCTCACGTGACCCGTACTCGGGTTGCCAGGTGTCGTCATGGAAAAAACCCTTGTTATCAGTATGCACGTGATTCTCTTTATCCATTTATCAATATTAGTTCCTTAATTCCCTTCATGTTAAAGGGCGAGTGTGTAGATGAAGTTAACAGGACGCCATGAGAGGGCATACCTTCTCGACAAGGTCCGGTTGCACACGGGACAAGTTTTTGATTGCATGGTGGTCGGACCCTAAACTGACGACGAACCTTTCTACTAACTGCTTTTATCTAAAGTTCCGTCTTCCGTTTCTTCGTGCGACTCTAAGGGAAATTATCGTTCAATAATTATTGTTTAGCTCGCCTCTTGTCTCTCATCAGCTGTGCCTTGGCCTGTTCCACCACTTGTTCTCACCATTATTAACGTTTACAGAAAACCTAGTATCAAAATCACTAACCAAGATTTTGATATAATTTGGAAGGCCCCGACACCATTATACTCGGCGACTTCAATGCACACCACCCACTGTGGGGCAGAAGACCCTTTACTGATATTAACGGATCAGCCTTGCCGACTGGCTAGACAAACACAATCTTACTTCCTTAAATGACAACCAGCCCACCCGTTACCCACTCTCCCACCTTCACACAGCCACAGCCATTGACATTACTTTAACCACACCTAAACTTACACAAGCTTGTAACTGGGAGGTCCACAACGACACCTGGGGCAGCGACCACTGCCCAATCAAAATCACTATCACCTCACACATGCCTACCCCCCCACCTCCCCCCACTCAACACCCACAGAAACAAGATACAACATCAAAAAAGCAGACACACACAAATTCAACACACTATGCAAACAAATAGACACTGCATCCAACTACAACCCAGACATTGACACATTCAACACCAACCTCACCAATGCCATCTTAGACATCACAGATAAATGCATCCCCACCTTTGGTTTAACCCTGCACCAAAAACAGACCCCTGGTGGAGCTCAGAAATACTTACTGCCAGAAAGGCAAGAAAAAAGGCCCTTAACCAATCAAAAAAGGACCGTTCAAAATTACTTTTGGCTAAACAACTAAGAAATAAAACGAAAAAAAAATGATCAAGGCAGCAAAGATCAACCATTGGAGAAATTTCTGCTCTACCCTAAGGCAAACTCATCGTAACACTAGGACCTTGTGGAACAAATTTAAAGCCATAAAGGGCATTTCCAAAAAAAACATTTCACCCAACTTCCTCGACCTAGCCTCAAACAAAGACAAAGCGAACGCATTTGCTGCCCACTTCTCGGCCACAAGCAGCTCCACCAACTACCCACCCTCCTTCCAAACACCATTAAACACCTCCACCACCACCCTACTCAACCCCCTACAAAAAACTACCAATAAACAAAATCATCAACATACATGAATTCAAATCTGCACTTAAAAACAAACAAACAGCCTCAGCCCCAGGTCCAGATAGCATATTACATACACCATACTCAATAAACTCTCACCCAACATGCAAAGCCTCACACTTACTCTCTTCAACCATATCTGGACCTCAGGAACTATCCCCAACACATGGAAAACAGCCAGGGTGGTACCTATCCTCAAACCTGGGAAACCCAACAACGACCCTGATTCATACCGTCCCATCTCACTTACTGCCCACCTCTGCAAAACCCTAGAAACCATTATAAATAACAGGCTCAAACATCTCATTCTTACCAATAAACTAATTAAGGAGGACCAGAGCGGCTTTACTCCAAACCGTCAAACTCTAGACCAGATTTTACATTTAGAACAAGATATCAAGGTAGCACAGGCACAGAAACAATACACTCTGGCCATCTTTATTGATTTCAGCAAAGCTTTTGATATGGTTTGGCACAACGGCCTTATACAAAAACTTCAAAAACATGCCATACACGGGAGAATTCTAAATTTCATTCACTCATTTCTTAACAATAGACACATAATCATCAAATCTCACAACACCCGTTCGGACCCATATCCTCTTGAAAATGGAACTCCCCAGGAGAGCATATTATCCCCAACACTATTTGATTTCATGATAAACGACATCTTTCTGGACAAGTGGCCAGAAATCTCTACTGCTAAAGTCGCCGACGACCTTTCCTTTTGGACCTCCTCCACGTCAGTCAACCAAGCCACAGTCAAAACACAAAGAATGCTAAATCATATCCAAAACTGGGCCCCAAAATAGGGGTTCCATATTAATGTCAAAAAAACGTGGGCATACTATTCAAAACTCAGCAAATGCAAAATTATACACCCAAACTACACTTAAATAACCAAAAAATTGAATTAACAAAGGAAGCCAAATTCTTAGGAGTAACTTTCGACCACCACATGACACGGACACCCCACATTCATAATCTGGTCAATTCATGTCTAAAGACCCCAACCTAATGAGAGCCATCAGCGGCACAAACTGGGGTGCCGACAAACACACACTAATCAACATTTATAAAACTCTCATATTGTCAAGACTGGACTACGCCGCTGCAGTCCCCCACTCCCCCTCCCCCCCTGTAACCTTCAAAAACTCAACTCACTGCAATATAAAGCCCTCAAACTAGCCCTAGGTACGAGGAGTGGTACCTCCCTAAACACACTACTTCTACTGACAGGCACTGCTTCAATCACACAAAGAATAAACCAAACTACACTCACCTATTGGGCTGGTGCCCAACACAACCCTCTGTTCAAACACATTACACACAAGTACAACAACATGAAAAAAATCCACCCTAAAAAAGTTCAAACTTAATACATCTAGTGCCCCCTGCCTTGCACACCTCAACAAACTGGTCCATGCAAAACAACTAAACAACATACAACACACACCTCCCATTACAAGCTACATTCACGACATACCTCCACCCACCACAGACACCACCCTCAAACAGCTACCTAAAGACACCAACAAAACTAACATCACAAACAACTACATACACAAACTACCCCGTCCACACTCACATATACACAGATGCATCAATCAACCCAAACAAAATCACTGGCCTAACATACATGTCCAACAAACTCCCCCCATTACCACAAATCTCCACTACACCAACCACACCACAATAAACACTGCAGAACTAACAGCCATCCTCACTGCACTTCACTTAATCCCCTCTATCCCCCTAACTAACTTCTTCATTTTAACCGACTCACTCAACTCCATCAAACAACTACACAACATGCACTCCAAATCTCGCCCCGACCTCATCCATAATATAGTAATACAAACCGACTCACTCACACGCTCAAATAAAAATATCACATTCTTATGGATACCTAGCCACTCAAACATCACAGGAAATGACATTGCAGACACAGCAGCCAAACTCGCCACAACCCACTTATCACCAAACATCAAGTTTCATACATCTAAAACAGAAATCATACAACTCATTAAAACAAATATGCTAATCACCAACTTCCACCACAACATAAACACAAACAAATCCCCATGGGTCACATCTATCATAAAATCACCAATAAGGAAAATCCCCACATACTCAAATATCAAAAACATTGACAAGGCCATAAACAGGCTAATTTCAGGCACTACAAATCTAAACTACACTCTATATAAACAAAATAGACACCCAGATGGCCTATGCACACACTGCAATACACAAGAGGACATAAACCACATTCTCACACATTGCCACCTACAACATACAAACATTAAACAACTACACAGCAACATACCTACAAAATATCACAATAATATCCATTTACTTCTCAATCCCCACAACCCGCCAACTATCTTCCAAGCCCTAGAAAACTTCTTACAAAACTCCAACCTACTACAAAGAATTTAGACCATCCCAAACAAATTACTACAACTCTACTGCCTACAAGCTTAAACATTTAGACCAGGCATCAAAACGTTTCATTTATCCATACTATAATACCTAACACTACCACAAGCCTATATATTTAGACCTGGGACTCAATTTCAGTTAACCATGCCAATAGTTGTCTTCCCCGACGTCCGCGCACCCCTCTCAACCCAGCTGTCTCGCCTCTGTATACAAAGCAGTCACAAGCCCTCTCATACAAGGTCAAGGCCACTCACCACAGCCAGCTCTCTAGCAGCATAAACCGTCCAGCCTCGGCCCTAGACTAACAACTAGTCTCTGAAATTAACATATTTTACTGAAAAAAAGTTCATAGTAAAATATATATATATATAATGAAAAGGAGCCCTGAGACTTTCTTCATTTTTCCTGAAGCTGAGGAAATCTAGACTTGCCACATTTTCTAGACTTGTGTGGGCTTTCTTGGATATATTTGCTTCAGGGGCTGTACGACAGACTACCTCGGCCCCTGCCTCACTGCCTTCTTCGATGCTCAAGCTGTTGATCACTGGATTGTCTGGTCCAGACTCGATTATTTACAGACCTCCGCCATATAGCTGGAATATTGCTGAGTGTGGCGTAATACTAAACTCACTCACTGCCTCAAAATAACAACGATTTACAGAGATACAATGTATTTAAGAAAAAGTAAGTGCAAGAGGACAGTGGTGAGGACATGAAGGAGGAATGCAACTGTAAGATCAAACTAATCAGACAGGAGGTCGAACAAGAAGAGGGAATTAAGGGTCAGGCGTATGTACAGGCGTGTGCAAGAATGGTATGAGGACGTCTTGAAAGCAGCCAAAACGAAATACAAAAATAAAAATACATGTATGTCTGAAGATGTCATCCAGGATACGTTGGACAAGATACTGTGGAGACGTTTCAAGGAAACGTATGTCATCTTTATCGCCAATATGCAATCCGTGGAAAACGGCCCTTGGATGCTATACACGATAAACAAACTGTACAAGAACAAGTAACGAATAGAATTAAAAAGCTCAAATTTTGGGTCCACGATCTCGTGAACGATGAGGTGTTATCGAATGATAAGGACGAGGATGATTTTGATGAAGATGGCGATGAAGACACTGGCGAAAAACTACCTGTCAACCTGTCTACGAACAAACCATTCATTCACCCCTATAAAAATGACACCACTATTACTACCAAAATCTCGAAAAAAGATTGAAATCAAATACCTTCTTTGTTAATGTATCCTTTCTAGCACTGGAAAGTGAGTTCTGTTATATAAAATGATCTAAAAGTGTGGTTAGATCAAACGTGTTGAAGGTCGGATATATATATTGTGTGTATATCCAACTATTATATAACCCGTCATCCGTTCCTATCTTGTGGGACATGTAAAATGTACGTGTAAGGAAGTGTATAGACTGTCAGGCAGATATGGAAGATTTAGGCTGGATATGATGTTCTGTGCGTGATATATGAAATTCATTCTCATTCAGATCGTAATAAATCTTGTTTAGGTACTCTTCCCATGGAACCATGGGGACTAACTAAACCAGGATTGTTAAGACGGGTCTGTTTATACCAAAACTACTAAGCCGATGAGACGGCCCACCAGTTGGACATGGCAGGCATTAATATAGGAACCCAAGTATTTCTACTACCATACTGACAGCTGTGTCCATGTAACAGTTAGTAACCCAAATGTTTAGTTATAAACCCAAGTTTTACTGTATACACATAGAGTTTATTGGCTACGTAAGGAGTACTAGAATGAGGTCAGACAGACTTGGGGGTAACAGTTAGTAACCCAAATGTTTAGTTATAAACCCAAGTTTTACTGTATACACATAGAGTTTATTGGCTACGTAAGGAGTACTAGAATGAGGTCAGACAGACTTGGGGGTAACAGTTAGTAACCCAAATGTTTAGTTATAAACCCAAGTTTTACTGTATACACATAGAGTTTATTGGCTACGTAAGGAGTACTAGAATGAGGTCAGACAGACTTGGGGGTAACAGTTAGTAACCCAAATGTTTAGTTATAAACCCAAGTTTTACTGTATACACATAGAGTTTATTGGCTACGTAAGGAGTACTAGAATGAGGTCAGACAGACTTGGGGGTAACAGTTAGTAACCAAAATGTTTAGTTATAAACCCAAGTTTTACTGTATACACATAGAGTTTATTGGCTACGTAAGGAGTACTAGAATGAGGTCAGAGAGACTTTGGTTTAACGAGGCCAGTACCTCATGAGACCACGGTCAGTCCAACAATAATTGGTCTTTAGCAACTCATGCTTGTCGTAAGAGGAGACTAACGCAGATCGATGCTCATGCTGTTGATCACTGGATTGTCTAGTCCAGACTCGATTATTTACAGACCTCCGCCATATACAATGTAGCTGGAATATTGCTGAGTGCGGTGTAAAACTAAACTCACTCACTCACCCCAACAGTAACATTGGTTCACCGTCAAAACTAAACAACCGGGCCATACACATATACCCAGAGATAAATTTGGTGATGTCTAAATACAGTCACTCAAACATTTCAACCTACATAGGCTTGGTTGTAGTCTCTGGTGCATTATTTTCATGTCATTTTAGGTTAACTTCTTGTCAACAAATGATAAATGATGTATCAGACGGACAGGATGACGAGACTGGTTGGATTATCCATTGATAACGTTCTTAGAGTGTAGGTCACGTCAGGGGCTTATCACGTGTTGGTAATTAAAAACTTATCAATCAAACTCATTTTGAATAGGTCACACATGTGTGTGTGTGTGTGTGTGTGTGTGTGAGAGAGAGAGAGAGAGAGAAATATAGATCTATTGTATTAGAATTATTTAAATGCAACTGTGTTCGTAATACAAATGTATTATCAGTGTATGTTTATTATCTCGTTCCATATTATACTGTCCAGATCTATGATGTTAATTGTCCACACCCAGGAGGTGGTTGGGAGATACGGGAATAGGTGCTGTCTGTCTCGTTTCATTTCCGCGTTAAGGCGTTCATCATAATTTTTATTATGAAATTTTACATTTCTTTATCAAAAATATGATGAATTGGTGCCTCTTGTTGATGTTGGTATTTCTGATAAACATGTGTGCATGCGTGCGTTTTCCACAATTAAAGAGATACCACGCACGGGAACAGGTCAAAAGGGCCAAAGGACGAAAGGGCCAAAACTGGAAAAGTCAAAAGGGCCAAAGAAAAGTCAAAAGGGTCAAAGGAAAGTCAAAAGGGCCAAAGGAAAGTCAAAAGGGCCAAAGGAAAGTCAAAAGGGTCAAAGGAAAGTCAAAAGGGCCAAAGGAAAGTCAAAAGGGCCAAAGGAAAGTCAAAAGGGCCAAAGGAAAGTCAAAAGGGTCAAAGGAAAGTCAAAAGGGTCAAAGGAAAGTCAAAAGGGTCAAAGGAAAGTCAAAAGGGTCAAAGGAAAGTCAAAAGGGCCAAAGGAAAGTCAAAAGGGTCAAAGGAAAGTCAAAAGGGCCAAAGGAAAGTCAAAAGGGCCAAAGGAAAGTCAAAAGGGCCATAGATTAAAGTGAAAAGGGGCATACTTCTAGAAAATAGTAAGATTAAAAGTAATTCAGGAAAGATTTCCGCCCGTAACCCCCGTATTATATGCCTAAGAATATACGCCTATGTTTTTTTATAAACAGCCTGTACTACCTAAACATAAACCCTAAATCTAACCCTAAACCCTCGAAATAATCCTAATAAATAGAATACATTTCAAGCGGGGGTTACGGGCGGAACTCTTACCATAACGCTTTTAAGATTTACAGTTCATTTCTGTACTTTACAAATCCCCTTTAGATAAAACATATTAAGAGTGTCAGCTCAAACGATTAGGAACCGTCTGAAAGAAGCGGGTTTACGTGCCTGTAGACCAGTTGTTGGACCTGTACTACGCCCCCTACATCTCCGCCGACGACTCAGGTGGTGCAACAACGTAAGGATATGGACTTTACAAAACTGGAGGCGCATCTGGTTTTCTGATGAATCCCGTTTTCTTTTTGCAACATCACGACGGAAGAAAAACGTGTGTATAGGAGGAGACGTCATGAACGTTTTGCGCCCATCTGCGTCCGACAGGGGCACAGATTTGGCGGAGAAAGCGTTATGGTTTGGGGATCCATCTCATACAACCAGAAATCAGACTTGGTGATCGTTGAAGGGAACCTGACAGCCCAACGTTACATCAACCACGTATTACAGCCTCACCTTCTCCCGATTATTGACCAACAGACACAGATTTTTCAACCAGACAACGCCCGGCCTCATACTGCACGTGCAACAATGAACTTTCTGCAGAATTCCAACGTCAATGTCTTGCCATAGCCCTCTAAATCACCAGACCTCAACCCTATTGAACACCTGTGGGATACTCTGGGTCGACGCGTACGTCAACGTCAGCCGCCGCCACAGACGCTGCAACAGCTCGGCGTTGCACTGCAGGAGGAGTGGAGAGCCATTCCCCAGGAAAGAATCCGGCGTCTTATCCGTTCTTGTCCAAGGAGATGCCGTGCAGTGATTGCAGCTGGTGGTGCTCATACGAGATACTGAGAAAGACGCCCCTGGTGACAAACTGGTGTCTGTGAGATGACTTCTTTGAAATGACAATTTTAAACATGCCCATCTTGGTTATTATTCTGCCAAATTTCAGACTTCTGTCTTAAATAATAAAAATGCTGTGTTGTCTTAAAACTTCAGATCAAAATCTCTAAAATACAGGGGTTGCGTTTCTTTTTGACAGAGTTTATTACACTTTATATAAAGATCATGTACATGCAATTGAACATAAATATATTACCTCGTCTCAGGGACGCAGGCTGGAATGAGTGATCGATGTGCAGTGATAAGCCCTGCACAAATAAATATGCTATATAAATATAGGATAATAGTTATGGTACACTTACGTTAGCATGTACAGAATACATTATACATTCCCAAAATAATATACATACATACATGATACATAGAATACTTCTAACGCGTTTACACATACAAAATGTACATATATATATCCTATGAAATACACTTGGCATATACCTCTGTTGAATACACAAGTAAGTTGAATTAAACCTACCTTACAATATAATACACTACTAGCTAAAATACTACATATATATAACAATGCTTAAAATACATAATAACCAAACCTAAGATGCCAGATACAGTAATAAATGAACTCATCCTATGTGATCTTGTGCAGAGAATGTGCTCACTGGCAGAAAGGAGAAATAGGTTGACTGACCAGCAAAAGTTTGAAGCAGTCACTCCACATGACTAAAACAATCATATGGCCCCAGAGAACAATAAAACCCTAATCACAGGCCAAGCCTGTGACTGCCCGAGTGACAATACCCATGAACCTATATACAATGAAAAGGCTGAACTATCCAAGCTTACCTATGAGTTAGTAGATTTGTGCAAGTGCTGAAGTTAACACAAGTATTCAAGAAAAGTGAATTTTAAATATCTAGGTTTAGGTTATTAAATATTTAGGTTTAGGTTATTAATACTTCATATAAGTTTACTATGATGATGATTAAAACCTAACAATATACTATTTGCAAACATACACATATCATACCGGGGTACTATGTTTACATACACTCGTGCCTGAATATCGATATATATCGCTCGCTCTCCCTCGGGAAATATCAACAATGTTACATTTAGGCACTTGTGTTGTAAACATATATATAGTAACCTAGCTACATGTCGTATAATATCCTCTATTTATTAATCGTTTTTATTTCAGAAATGAATTGAGTAGGTTTACAACGTAAAATCAGTTTTTCGATTATTTTCTGATACATATATCACAAAATGGAATGTATGATATTTAGAAGTATAATTTGATGACATCAGTAAACGATTCTTATATTAGGGGTTAAACGGCGCCTCACGGATGTGCTTTCATTAACCTTTATAAGGCCTCCCAAGACACAAAATTCAACAGTGGTTTTTTTTTTGTCGAACCAGGACTTGATGTAGTTATATATTTGTATAACTTCGGGCATGCATTCAGTGGATATGTTATCAAATTATCTGAATCAAGCGTTCAAGCCCGGACTACTTTTCCGCATCTCAAGGAACTTCCGGTGACAGCATGGCGGCGAAAAGAAAAGCTCACGATGTGTCAAGCCCGTGGATTCGAAATAGCATATTACTACTGTGTAGTTTGGGCATAGTTATATCTGGATATGCGTATCATGTTGAAATGTCAAAAGAAAAGGATGACTCGTACAGAGCCTTGTGTGATTTCAGTGAGACAATCAGTTGTTCCAAGGTGTTTACATCAAGGTAAATGTACAGGGAATATGACGGGGCCATGTGAAGGTTCACTAATTCATCAGATACAATTCTCTCCTGTTCATGCTCACTGGGGTTCAGTTCAAGTTCAGTTAATCTTTGTTTCTGGAGCTCAACTCGAAAACCGTTCAAACACACACACACACACACACACAGACGTATGTATCAATACAATTTTTTTCGTGTAAGCCCGAAGCCCGATAGGTCTTAGTATAATAGGAACCCGAACAATGTGATGAACTGTTGGTACACACAAACTGTCGTGACTGCAATCGTTAAACTGTCTCATTGTTATGTTGTAGATGGGGAAGAGGATTTGGCCTGATTGACAGAATTGTTGGACGTGAAAGCTTGCTGAACCAACCTAACAGTGTATTTGGCATGATCTTCTATGCTTTTCAAGTCACTATAGGTTTGTATACAATACTACAGATGTCTTTTGTTTACACTGTATGTGGTTAATGATACTTGGGTGGTGATAGCTTTGGGTACTCGGCGTATGCCTCTACTCCCCAACATCTGCAGTCTTATGGGTATTTTTAATTAAAATTTTAAATGAATTTGCAAATTCTGCCCGAATGTTTGAACATGTCAAATAAACTAAAGACTGATATTGGTGAAAGTAACAATGTGTGATATGTGGTACCTTGGGGCATTAGTAACTGCAAGGTCATGCATGTGATTTTGTACTTTGGCAACTCAAAATTAGTCAGGAAATGTCGATTTAGTTACAAACTTTGTGTAATTTATGCAAATATGCAGCTCTTTTGCAACCTTGGGGTTAAAGGCAGCTGCATCTCAATTGTATTTGTACTTTCTTTTTATGAATTTACACACATTCATGTTAAAAAATATATTCCCATTGTTGTTCACAAATGTTGTTTTTCAACACTAATACTTAAGAACCAACAGAGAGTATTGTTGAAATATTTTTTCATAAAATTAAAGACAATAAATATAGAAAAATATTTGTTTTCAAAACCATTTGCGTAGATTGATGTTCATGTTGTTGATCCCTGCATTGTCTGGTCCAGACTTGATTATTTACAGACCGCTGCCATATATAGCTTGAATATTGCGGAGTGTGGTGTAAAACTAAACTCACTCACTCACTTGTTTTCAAATAATGAGTGTTTTCTACATGTCAGAAACAGTGGCAGGTTAACTAATTTTATAGTGTAGTCAGTGGATGAAAACCCCTGCATGTTTAATTTTTTTAGTTGCAGACCAGATTCTTGTTGCAGCTTGTATGTCCACCATGGCACCATTTTTCTATTCTGTGTGTACGGCTTTGAGGGAATGTTAGAGATCCTCAGTGGAGTTGTCTGGTGGAACATTGACCATTACAAATATACAGGATTCCTGCATCATGGGAACTAAAGGCAATATACAGGATTCCTGCATCATGGGAACTAAAGGCAATATACAGGATTCCTGCATCATGGGAACTAAAGGCAATATACAGGATTCCTGCATCATGGGAACTAAAGGCAATATACATGGAACTAAAGGCAATATACAGGATTCATCATGGGACCTAAAGGCAATATACAGGATTCTTGCATCATGGGAACTAAAGGCAATATACAGGATTCCTACATCATGGGAAGTAAAGGCAATATACAGGATTCCTGCATCATGGGAACTAAAGGCAATATACAGGATTCCTACATCATGGGAAGTAAAGGCAATATACAGGATTCCTGCATCATGGGAAGTAAAGGCAATATACAGGATTCCTGCATCATGGGAACTAAAGGCAATATACAGGATTCCTACATCATGGGAAGTAAAGGCAATATACAGGATTCCTGCATCATGGGACCTAAAGGCAATATACAGGATTCTTGCATCATGGGAAGTAAAGGCAATATACAGGATTCCTACATCATGGGAAGTAAAGGCAATATACAGGATTCCTACATCATGGGAAGTAAAGGCAATATACAGGATTCCTGCATCATGGGAAGTAAAGGCAATA